>NC_092779.1:51835177-52173352 GCF_047496795.1 Chiloscyllium punctatum | reverse complement strand
CTGCTTGAGGTGGCACGCATTCATCAATTCATTCCATTCCTTGATTCTAACATTGTAAACAAAAGCTGACAGACTTCTGTTTCTATTAAAGATACTTTGCCACTGGTGCAGGTCTTGTTCCAGTGTCTGCTTCCATTAGAAACGTTTCACTTACTGTAATATGTCAGTATTGGTGTGATGTTTTGTGAATGTGAACATCTGAAAAGACTAGAATCGCACACACAACAAGAAAGAAGTCAACAGATTAACAACTGACCAGGGAACTGTGCAAAACACTTCTGCTTTATTAAATCTTATACACTTAAAACTCTTGAACATGAACACATGATTTTGCAGTGTGAATAAAAATATTCTTCTCATTGGCTAATGACTGCATGATCTTGCATTGCAATACCATGGACAGAAATGTCAAATAAAAGTTACCCACTTGCTTTGAACAAGATAAAATTCAGTAAAATATTCAAACATAAACTATGTTCATTACAGTGTCCTCAATACTGTGTAAATACTGAGACCACAGTTTCAGACCTCGTTTTAGGTAGAAAATTGTTCAGTTGACATCAAAGGACCTATCTGAATATTGCTATAGTTACAGCCATTATCACTGCTAACACAGCCAGACTTAAAGACACTATCTTTACTCTTGGGCATTTCAGATTCCAAGGCAACAGGCTCGCACTGAAGGACTTCTCACTGCTCCAGCAGTAATGTGCATTCTCATTAATGGTCTTAAATTCCTAAAAGTAACAGACAGAAAAATTATTTTACTATTTATTTGATGTCATTATTTATGAAGATTACTGGGTAAGCATGAAAAATCCTATCTTGAAGATCAGCAGTCTTTTCAGACTAAAATCACATTACAAATGGCTGTAACGATGTAAATCTTTAGGAGAATGGAAAGGTGTATTTATTGATCTTTTTATCAAGCTCAGAATGATGATGTACGTCGTGGTCATTATTAATCTTATTCCTGCATTGTTTACATTTTTTGGAGGTTGCTTAGCATTCTTCACCAAAACAGGACCAGTTAGCTCCATCATGATGGCACTAGATTAACTGGAGCACAATAAGCTTAGTTAAGCATGAAATTGAAAAACAATTTGTATTTATATAGCATCTTTAGCAGAATACACTACAAGATGCTTCATAGCAGCAGTATAAAGCCAACATTGATACTAAAGTAACAAGATAATAAAGTAGACAACCAAAAAAGCTTGTCAAAAAGATATATTTTCAGGAATCTTAAGAGAAGGAAAGAGTTATAGAGGTGGAGATATTAAAGAAATAAGATTCCATAAATAGGACCTTAGCAGCGGCAGGCACAACTGCTCATGTTAGAGAAATTAAAAACATGTTAAATAATAGAATATCTCAAAGGACCATGAGGCTGGAAGATACAACAGTGGTGTGGAGGGGTGAGACACCCTAAAAGATGTGAAAACAAGTTTTAGAATTTTAAAAATAAGTTATTGTTCAATCAAAAGCCAATATCAGTCAGTGAGCACACAGATGATGGGTGAATTTTTAAGAAAATATTTTGTAAGATGTTTGCATCACTGGCAACACCAGCATTTGTAAGTATTTAATATTGATATTAGCTCAGGCCAGACTTTTAGTAACCATTGCTTATTACTAATGTTTAGTATGTCTATTATTACAATGCACATGATGAAAAGGCATTGGAGCATCAGGCTCTGAGCCACATGGGTCCAAATTCAGCAAAACACACAAACACCCGATTTATATGACATCACAGCTTACATCAGAAACTCATCCACAAATTGGATAATCACAAGGAACTGGAATAACATTGACAGCAGCAGCCATTCAGCTCGTAACCTCATTACAGTCTAGGTTCAAACATGGACAAAAGATCTGAACTCCAGAAAGACGATGAGAGTGACTGCCCTTGACATCAAAGCTGCATTTGATGCACTGTGGCATCAAGGAGGTCCAGTTAAGAAAGAGTCAATGGGAAAAGGGGTAAACTCTCCACTAAGTAAAGAACTATTGATGCTGGAAATCAGAAACGAAAACAGAAGTTGCTGAAAAGGCTCAGCAGGTCAGGCAGCATCTGCGAAGAGAAATCAAAAGTTAATGGCTTGGGTCCGGTGACCCTTTCTCAGAACTTGGGTCACCGGACCTGAAAAGTTGACTTTTATTTCTTTTCACAGATGCTGCCAAGACCTGCAGAGCTTTTCCAGCAACTTCTGTTTTTGTATACGGGAAGATGGTTGTGATTTTTGGAACTCAGGTATCTGAGCTTCAGGACACCTCTGTATGAGTTCTTCAGTCAGAATTCACATGATACCAGGTTCTAGTCCAACAGGTTTATTTGAAATCACGAGCTTTTGGAGTGCTGCTCCTTTGTCAAGTGAAATGGAGGGCAGCACACAGGCACAGACTATATTCTGGATTAGTGGTGCTGGAAGAGCACAGCAGTTCAGGCAGCATCCAACGAGCAGCGAAATCAACCTTTCGGGCAAAAGCCCTTCATCAGGAATAAAGACAGTGAGTTTGAAGCATGGAGAGATAAGCTAGAGGAGGGTGGGGGTGGGGAGAAAGTAGCATAGAGTACAATAAGTGAGTGGGGGAGGGGATGAAGGTGATAGGTCAGTGAGGGGAGGGTGGAGTGGATAGGTGGAAAAGGAGATAGGCAGGTAGGACAAGTCCGGACAAGTCATGGGGACAGTGCTGAGCTGGAAGTTTGGAACTAGGGTGAGGTGGGGGAAGGGGAAATGAGGAAACTGTTTTTACCACAGAATATATTCTGTCTTTGCATTTCCATAAGACATAGGAGCATAAATTAGGACATTCAACCCATCGAGTCTGCTCGATAAGTTTCTCAACCCCATCCTCCCGCTTTCTCCCAGTAACCCTTGATCCTCTTTACAATCAAGAACCTCTCTCTCTCCATCTTAAATATAATCAATGACCAGGCCTCCACAGTCTTCTGTCGCAGTGAATTCTATAGTATCACCACTCTCTGGCTGAAGAAGGTTCTCCTTATCACTGTTCTAAAAGGTCTTCCCTTTACTCCGTGGGCGGCACGGTGGCACAGTGTTTAGCACTGCTGTCTCACAGTGCCAGAGACCTGGGTTCAATTCCCGCCTCAGGGGACTGACTGTGTGGAGTTTGCACATTCTCCCCGTGTCTGCATGGGTTTCCTCCGGCGCTCTGGTTTCCTCCCACAGTCCAAAAATGTGCAGGTTAGGTGAATTGGCCACGCTAAATTGCCCGTAGTGTTAGGTGAAGGAGTAAATGTAGGGGAATGGGTCTGGGTGGGTTGTGCTTCGGCGGGTCAGTGTGGACTTGTTGGGCTGAAGGGCCTGTTTCCACACTGTAAGTAATCCAATCTACTCTAAGGCTGTGCCATCAGGTCCTCGTCTCTCCTACCAATGGAAACATCTTTCCAACATCCACTCTGTCCAGACCATTCAGTATTCTGTAAGTTTCAATTAGATCCCCCCACATTCTCTAAACTCCATCGCTTATAGGCCAAGAGTCCTCAAATGTTCCTCACATGTTAAGCTGTTCATTCTTGGGACCATTCTCGTGAATCTCCTCTGAACCTGCTCCAGTGCCAGTACACCCTTCCTGAGATATGGAGCCCAAAACTATGCAAAATCCTCCAAATGTGGCCTGACCAGGGACCCTTACAGAGCCTCAGAAGTACATCCCTGCTTTTCTGTTCAAGTCCTCTCAAAATAAATGTCATCATTGCATTTGCCTTCCTAACTATTGACTCAACCTGAAAGTTTACCTTAAGAGAATCCTGGTCTAGAACTGCCAAGTCTCTTTGCACCTCAGACTTCTGAATGTTCTACCCATTTAGACAATAGTCCATACCTCTATTCTTCCTACCAAGGTGCATGACCTCACACTTTCCCAAGTTGTACTCCACTTGCCACTTCTTTGCCCACTCTCCCTACCAGTCCAAATCCTTCTGCAGCCTCCCTGCCTCCTCAATGCTACCTGTCCCTCTACCTATCTTTGCATCATCTGCAAACTTAGCCAAATGCCCTCAGTTCCTTTATCTAGATCGTTAACATATAAAGTGAAAAGTGAAAACATAGAGCCTTGTGGAACACCACTTTTCTCTGGCTGCCACCCTGAGAAGATCCTTTTATCCCCACTCTTGCTTTCTGCCAGACAGCCAAGCATCTAGCCATGCTAGTAGCTTGCCGCTGACACCTTAGGCCCTTGTCTTGCTCAGTAGCATCCTGTGTGGCACCCTGTCAAAGGCCGTCTTGAAGTCCAGGTAGATAACATCCATTAGATCTCCTTGGTCTAACCGGCTCATTACTTCCTCAAAGAATTATAGAAGATTTGCCAGGCATGACCTCCCCTAATGAAACCATGCTGACTTTGCCCTGTTTTACCATACACTTTGAAGTACTCAGAAATCTCATCCTTCACAAAGGATTCCAGGATCTTACCCATGACTGAGGTTAGACCAATTGGTCTGTAATTTTCATCTTTTGCCTTACTCCTTTTTAGATAAGGGTGTCATGTTAGGAATTTTCCAGTCCTCTGGGACCCTTCCTGATTCTAGCGATTGCTGAAACATCACCATTAATGCCTCCACTATCACTTCAGCAATCACCTTTAGAATTCCGGGGTTTAGCCTATCTGGTCCAGATGATTTATCCACCTTCAGGTCATTTAGCTTTTCAAGCACCTTCTCCTTGGTGATGGCCACCATACTCAGCTCTGACCCCTCACTCTCAATATTTTTGTAATATTACTCATGTCTTCCACCTTGAAGACTGATGTGAAGTAATCACTCAGTTCATTAGCCAATTCCTTATTCCTCACTACTATCTCTCCAGTAGCATTTTCCACTTCTGTCTCTCTTTTGTCCCTTATATATCGAAATAAACTCTTAGTCTTCCCTTATATTACTGGCTAGCTTACCCTCATATTTAATCTCCTACTTCCTTATTTCATTTTTTGTTGCTTCTGTTGGTCTTTGTAAGCTTCTCAATCCTCTGGTTTCCCACTGTCCTTCAGCACATTACATTTTGCTCTTTTGCCTTTATGCTATCCTGACTTCCCTAGTCAGCCAGGGCTGCCTCATCCTCCCTGTGGCCCCCTCCTTTTCCTTGGGAAGAATCTCTGCTGTGTCTCCTGAGTTACTTCCAGAAACTCCTGCCAATGCTGTTCCACTATCTTTCCTGCTCGGCTCCTCTCACAGTCAATTCTACTCAGCTCCTCCCCCATGCTTCTGTGGTTGCCTTTATTCAGCTGTAATACCATGACCTCTGATTCTATCTTCTCCCTTTCAAATTATAAGTAAATTCAATCATATTATGATCACTGCCTCCTTAAGATTCCTTCGCCTGAAGCTCCCTTATCAAGTCTGCCTCATTGCACAGCACTAAATCCAGCATTGCCTGTTGCAAAAAGCCATCTCATAGATTTTTCACAAATTCCTTTTCTTGCAATCCACTACCAACCTGAATTTCCAGTCCATTGGCACAGTGGAATCCCCCATGATCACTGTAACTCTGCCTTTCCTACACATCTTTTCTATCTCCTGGTATATCTTGCATTCTAGCTCCTGATTACTGTTTGGAGGCCTGAACATAACTTCAATTACTTTTTTTTAAACCTTTGCAGTTCCTCATTTCTACCCCCACAGATTCTACACCATCTGACCCTACTTCATTTCTTCCCAGAACCTGCATGTCCTTAATGGAGTTGGAGGGGGAGTGGGATGGGAACTGATGAAGGGCTGATGTCCAAAATGTCGATTCTCCTGTTCTTCGGATGCTGCCTGACCTGCTGTGCTTTCCCAGCACCACATTCTCGACCACGTCATACCTGCCCAGTTCGATCTGCACCACAAGCTCATTTACCTTATTCCTTATACTGCATGCATTCAGATATAACACCTTCAGTCCTGTAACTGTCCCTCTTCTCATTGTCATTTGTTTGTCTGGCATGCTTGAAGTTTGATTGTTAATCATTTCCATTCACTCCGTGCTGGAGATCTTATAACCTTTCCTGAGTTTTGCACTCTTACCTCCTCCTTTAATTCAGATTTCCTAATTTCCCCATACAACTGTACCTGTCTACAGCCCTAGTTATGCAGTTTGCTAGGATTCTAGTCACAGCAGAGGAACCTACTTTAAATTGAGTCTCAATTTGTCACCAATTTCTTAACATTCAAAACAAAACTGCTGCTTGTGCACAATCAAATACATCCATAAATTACTGAAGGCCAGATAGGCATCCAACTTGAATACAAGTATGATAAGGAGTGTATTGCAAAATGCTAACGTATGCACACCCACATAAAAGACATCTGGATTTTAACAGTGGAAATTACATGATGGATCAATGTTCCTAATGTTTGCACTGGAGATTGAATGTACAAACACAATCTTGAATCTTAAATGTAGAAAAAACTCAAAAGGAATAGCAACACTCATTTGTGATTGTCTTTACTGCAAGTCAATGCAGTAGTCCCACTGTTTTAGACCACAGAATTATCGAAGCAGGAAAGTGATTCTGGTGTTGTAAAATTGAGAAACTATTTATTAACAACTGTGAGTTTTTCAGTATTTCTGAACTCTGAACTGACTGAACTAAATTACAATATTCACTTCAATTCATGCAAATTGCAATGAGATGATGCTTTCTTTTAAGAAACTGGTGAAAAATTAAGATTCATTCCTAATATTACAGCAGTCTACCCAGGGAGAAGAATGATAATATTGCATGATCAGCTTACAGAACAAGAAATTAACATGGAACCTTCTGGTTCATTCCACTCAGTCTTAAGTGCAGCTTCTCCAAGAATTTCACATATCATCACTGGATCGCTTTGAACACCAACTGGACTGTGCTCATACATTAATATTTTTGTCCATTTTATGGCCTTTCTGACAAATAAACTATCCATGAGAAACAAGGGGATTTGCTTCAGGTGGAAGGAGGTTAAGGTGAGGGTGATAGGCTGGAGTGGGGGTGGGGGCGGAGAGGTCAGGAAGAAGATTGCAGGTTAGGAAGGTGGTGCTGAGTTCGAGGGTTGGGACTGAGACAAGGTTGGGGGAGGGGAAATGAGGAAACTGGAGAAATCTAAGTTCATCCCTTGTGGTTGGAGGATTCCTAGGCAGAAGATGAGGTGCTCTTCCTCCAGCCATCGTGTTGCTATGGTCTGGTGTTGGAGGAGTCCAAGGACCTGCATGTCCTTGGTGGAGTGGGAGGGGGAGTTGAAGTGTTGAGCCACGGGGTGGTTGAGTTGGTTGGTCACCAAGGACATGCAGGTCCTTGGACTCCTCCATCACCAGACCATGGCAACACGACGGCTGGAGGAAGAGCACCTCATCTTCCGCCTAGGAACCCTCCAACCACAAGGGACGAACTCAGATTTCTCCAGTTTCCTCATTTCCCCTCCCCCCACCTTGTCTCAATCCCAACCCTCGAACTCAGCACCACCTTCCTAACCTGCAATCTTCTTCCTGACCTCTCCGCCCCCACCCCCACTCTGGCCTATCACCCTCACCTTAGCACCCTTACCTTAACCTCCTTCCACCTATCGTATTTCCAACACCCCTCCCCCAAGTCCCTCCTCCCTACCTTTTATCTTAGCCTGCTTAGCACACTTCCCTCATTCCTGAAGAAGAGCTCATGCCCGAAACGTTGATTCTCCTGCTCCTTGGATGCTGCCTGACCTGCTGCGCTTTTCCAGCAACACATTTTCAGCTCTGATCTCCAGCATCTGCAGTCCTCACTTTCTCCTAGAAGATTTGCTTCACGTCTCAACTTACTTTGCTCCATGAATTAATACAGATGATCTTGTTGCATTGTGGTGTTTACACAGGAGAGATTAGGAACATCATGTGTGTGACAGAAAATTCTGTATGCACACCATATTAATGCTTCAAGATGCTGTGCAACCCTATTAAATTTCTCCCAGCTAGGTTCTCCTGGACAATACTGGAAATGACTGGCAAATGGTCTTGTTATCGAACTACAATAACGTGCCTTTTTTAGAGGATGTGGATGATTCCTTGAGGAAATTGTCTCAAATTCAACTAAAATTATTTTCTAAAGCACTAAGCTAACTGAAAAGAAACCATAATGGGCTGATTAAAATTAACAGATATGATTATCTGTTAATAAGTAAATAGATGAAACATCTCATCACTTATATCTTCAACTGCCACAAGTGCCCGTGGCATGGTCAATGATCATATGCGGCAATTGTTTTCCCTTATGCAAAATCAAAACTACGAGTGATTCAAAGAGGCAAATAAAATAAATATATTTAAGAGATGCACAGTTGAAAAAAAGAGAGGATATTTTGATATGTTGGAAGAAGCATGGATATTGGCACAGACTTGTTGGGCCAAATTACGTGTTTCGGTACTGTACCATTTTATGGAATTCCATGTAAATTCTGCACATGGAATACAGATTAGTTAGAATTTACATATCCACTTAAGAGTTCCAAGCCCTACATAATGTAATCAGATACTTGGAAAATATTAAAGGAGTACAGAACCAGGACTACAAAATTCAGATTTAAGGAAGAGAAAGATGTGAAAAATATACCGATCTATAAAACAATTTTGATATGGCTGACTAGGACAATGGAATCAAAAGCAACACATCTGCTTATCTTGTCATACTGAGTAACAGACTGGGAAAATTGTAATAAAAACATTCTCTGCCTCACATGGAATATGTCTGCATTTCTGCTGCAGGAGCCCAAATGAGACAGGTGCACTCACTCAGAAAGTTGCTGGACTCAGTTTTGAAATAGTCAAGGTATTTCCTTTTCAAACAGAAGTTTTTTCAATGTTGAAAATCTCACACATCTACAGAGTAAGAATCCAGCAAAATAAATTAGTTCAAAGTTCATGGGGATGCAAAGGTTTAATGTTATTATCGCTAGATGATTAATGAAGAAACCTAGCTAATGTTCTGGGGAGGCAGCATCCGAGGAGCAGGAAAATCAACGTTTCGGGCAAAAGCCCTTCATCAGGAATAGAGGCAGGGAGCCTCCAGAGTGGAGATGAAGGGCTTTTGCCTGAAACGTCGATTTTGCTGCTCATTGGATGCTGTCTGATCTGCTGTGCTTTTCCAGCACCACTCTAATCTAGACTCTGGTTTGCAGCATCTGCAGTCCTTGTTTTTACCTAATGTTCTGGGGATCTGGCTTCAAATCCTGACATGGCAGATGGTGGAACTTGAATTCAGTAAAAGAATCTGGAATTAAAGGCCAAATGATGTCCTTTAGGAAAGGAAATCTGTTATCCTCACCTAGTCTGGCATACATGTGACCTCAAGCCCCAGTGAAGTGGTTGACTCTAACTGACCTCTGGGCAATAAGGTATAGCCTAGCCAGAGGTGACCACATCTCCTGTGTGAATATGTCTGGTGGGTTAGTGGAAAGATGCTCAGATACTTACTGTATTACTTAGTTTTTGCCACTAATGGAATTCAGTGAATCATCAACTGCAACCAATGACTCAAATCAAATATTCCACCAATACAGTACAGAAGCAATTTGCATGTTTTCTCTTAAAATAGATTGGTACAGTGAGTAAATGCATTGTGTGGCATGTCAGTACTGAGCTAAGTATTCATCTGTATGAGCAGAAAGTAGGAAAGTGGGGTTGAGAAACATATCAGCCATGATCAAATGGTGCAGCAGAGTCGATGGGCTGAATGGCCTAATTCTGCTTGCTCCTACATTTTATGGCCTTAAAGGACAGCAATTGGAGTGCAAGAATCTGTTGGTCTCAGTGTTCTTGGGTTAGGAAAGGAAAGGCCAGCCAAAATGCCAGTCTCTGATCATAAGTAGGACATATTATAAGTGTCAGTGTGTGAGAACAACCGCTGAGAACAGGATTGCACTTGGCTGCAAGGCTCTCCAAAGTTGAATACCTTAAGAACACTCTTTTAGATGTGAACAGTAAATATTTTACTGAGGTACATGGAGCATTAGGAAACTGCACTTGAGCAAATGGAAAGTTGTGGGGACATTCAAAACATGATTTTTTTTTCTACTTTTCAATTTCTACTTGATACAATGATCAAATGCAGCCAGCAAATCAAAACAGAATCTTTGGCTGATGGACCTATATGGTTGCATTTAACTACATCCATGGAACATAATTACATGGAATGAATGTGCCTTGTAAAACCATGATATAGCCTTTTATTGAGTGTGAATATTCCCATCATAAAAAGGTTTGCATTGTAAGAGGCTGGAGTGTGCAGCTTACCAATTTTCAGTAATAGATAACAAAAATTATCAATTGTGATGTTGGATGTTCAATTAGTTGCTGATAAAATATCAGGGTGTGTGTGCACAAGTATGGTGTGTGAGTAATTGTATGTACATGCAATGTTATGATTAATCAGTCAAATTGACAGAAACTAGGTTAGGTATCTATCAAAAGATCAGGCTAGGCCATACGGTGTGCTTTTGGGCCTCCCTCACTGCTGTGAAAACCATTTGGGTTCTTATCATACTAGCTACTTCACCCAATCCCCTTCCTGCCATACCAAACCTGGTGAAATCATTTCCTCCTCTCAGTTGCATCCCTTTTATTTTCAAAACTACAATCATTCACACTTGCCAAAACATCTTGTACTCAAATCTTTTTGCCATTAGAAACTATTAGCCATCTCCAGCCTTCCTTGAACCATGTTATTACTTCACAAGAAAGTACCCACCTTTTCCACAACTCAATGTCTATATCACCGCAGTTACCTTTTCCCTTTGCACAAGACTAAAATGACTTAACCAAAATTAATTGTGACTGGAGTATTTTATTACTTTTTAACATTTATGTTAGTACAGCCATTGATAATGTTAAACCTTGACAAGGTTTCCTCAGATGCTGAAGTAGACAATGCCCATATGCAGCAAGACCTCAACAATATCCAGACTTGGGAGTCTAGATTAGAGTGGTGCTGGAAAAGCACAGCCAGTCAAGCAGCATTTGAGGAGCAGGAAAACCAATGTTCCGGGCAAAAGCCCTTAATTAGGACTGAAGGCAGGGAGCCTCCAGGGTGGAGAGATAAGTGGGAGGGGAGTGGGGCTGAGGAGAAGGTAGCAAAGAGTACAATGGGTGGATGGGGGTGGGGATGAAGGTGATAGGTCAGCGTGGAGGGTGGAACGGATAGGTGGGAAGGAAGATTGGCAGGTGGGACCAGGCATTAGGATGGTGCTGAGCTGGAAGGTTGGAACTGGGGTAAGGTGGGGGAGGGGAAATGAGGAAACTGGTGAAGTCCACATTGATGCCCTAGGGTTGAAGTGTTCTGAGGCAGAAGATGAGGCGTTCTTCCTCCAGGCGTCGGGTGGTGAAGAAGTGGTGATGGAGGAGGCCCAGGACCTGCATGTCCTCGGCAAAGTAGGAGGGGGAGTTGAAATGTTGGACCACGGGGCAGTCGGTTGATTGGTGTAGGTGTCCTGGAGATGTTCCCTAAAGCTCTCTGCGAGAAGGCGTCTAGTCTTCCCAATTTGGAGGAGACCGCATCGGGAGCAACAGATACAATAAATGACATTGATGGAAGAGCAGGTGAAACTTTGATGGATGTGGAAGACTCCTTTGGGGCCTTGGATGGAGGTGAGGGGGAGGTGTGGGCGCAGGTTTTGCTATTCCGGCGGTGGCAGGGGAAGGTGTCAGGAGGGAAGGGTGGGTTGTTGGGGGGGCATGGACCTGACCAGTCACAGAGGGAACAGTCTTTGCGGAAAGCAGAAAGAGGTGGGGAGGGAAATATATCCCTAGTGGTGGGGTCTGTTCGGAGGTGGTGGGAATGTCGGCGGAGGCCTAGTCAGTGATAAGTAACATAGGCACCACACAAATGCCAGACAATGGTCATCTCAAACAAAAACCTAATCAGCTCCCCTTAACTTTAAATGGCAATACCATAGCTGAAACCCCTACTATGAACATTCTGGAAGTTATAGTGACCAGAAACTAAACTGAACCAGCCATTTAATACTGCAGTTACAAGAGCAGGTCTGTGCTTTGGAACTCTGAGGCGAGTAACCCATCCTGTCTCCCCAATGTCCACCATCTGCAAGATACAGTCAGAAATGATGAAATACTCTCCATTTGCCTGGATAGACCATAAGACATAGGAGCAGAATTAGGCCATTCAACCCATCATGTCTGCTCCACCATTCAATCATGGCTGATATGTTACTAAACCCCATTCTCTTGCCTTCTCCCCATAACCCATAATCCCCGTACTAATCAAGAACGTAGCTACTTCTGTCTTAAATGCTCTCAATTACTTGGCTTCCATGCCATTCATCATCATGACTTGGAAATATATTGCCATTCCTTCACTGTCGTTGGGTCAAAATCCTGGAATTCCCTCCTGATTGGCATTGTGGGTCAACCCACGCAGATGGACTGCAGCAGTTCAAGAAGGTAGCTCACCACCACCTTCTCAGGGACAATAAATACTGGCCAGGCAGAAACACCCACATTCCACAAATGAGTTTTTAAAAATTCTTTCCTTTATTTCCACTCGTCTCCCATTTACCTTTTATATACCTAAAAAGTATTCTATATTACTAGCTAGCTTATCCTCATATTCATCTTGTCCCCCATCTTGTGGCTGGCTTAGGTGACTTCTGCTAGTTTTTAAAAGGCTTCCCAATTTTCTGGCTTCCCACTGATCTTCACAACATTGTATGCTTTTTCTTTTGTTTATATTCTGTCCCTGACATCCCTTGTCAGCCACAGTTGCCTCATCCTCCCTTTAGTATGTTTCTTCTTCCAGGGGATGAATCTTTGCTGTACCTCCTGAAATACCCCCAGAAACTCTTGCCACTATTGTTCTATTGTCTTCCCTGCTAGGCTCCCCTTCCAATCAACTCTGGCCAGATACTTCCTCATGTCTTTCTAATTACCTTCACTCAACTGTAATACTGTTACATCTGATTCCTATTCTCCCTTTCAAACTACAGGG
The DNA here is from genome assembly GCF_047496795.1 of Chiloscyllium punctatum. NCBI lineage: Eukaryota > Metazoa > Chordata > Chondrichthyes > Orectolobiformes > Hemiscylliidae > Chiloscyllium > Chiloscyllium punctatum. Next base: position 52,160,398 of record NC_092779.1, on the reverse strand, counting down.
TGCAATTGAACACATTATGATTGCTGCCTTCTAAGCATTGCTTCAATTTAAGCTCCATAATCATGTATGCTTCATTACACATCACCAAATCCAGAATTGGCTGCTTCCTACTGAGTGCTACCATAAGCTGCTCCAAAAGACCGTTTCAAAGACATTCCATGAATTCATTTTCTTGGGATCTGCTATTAACCAGCTTTTTCCAGTCCACCTACATATTATTGTACCCCATGATTATTGTAATGCTGCTTTTCTTACATGTCTTTTCCACTTCTTGGTTTATTTACTTCCCCAGATTCTGGCTTCTGCTAGGAAGCCTATCCAAACTCTTATCAGGTTCATTTGTCCTTTGTGGTACCTCAACTCTACTGACACAGATTCAATGCCTTCCGACTCTATAACACTTCTTGCTATCAATTTAACTTCACTTTATTAACAAGACCATCCTGCATCCTTTGCCATGTGCCTGTATTTTCAATAGGACATCTTTGGATATTTAGTGCAACTCCAACAACATTAAGACACTCAGCACTGTTGAAGGTTAAGCAGCCTATTATTTTGCACTCCATCTCATCTTTAATATTCACTCCCTTCACCACAAGGTGTAGCAGTGTGTACCATCTAGAAGCTGCACTGCAGCAACTTAGTAAAGCTCCTTTGAGACTGTGTTCTAAACCTGTGACGTCTACCACATAGTAAAACAAGTGCAGTAAATGCATGGAAACACAAATACCTGCAAGCTTCCCTCCAAGCTACACACCATACTGAACAATCTCACTATTGTTGGTTGGTCAAAAGCCTGGAACTCCTTTCCACAGTATTGCAAGGACTGCAGAGGTTCAGGAAGATAGTTCACCACTACTTTCTCAAAGCAGTAAAGGATGGTCAATAAACATTGGCCTGGCCAGCGATGCCCACATCTGATAAACAAATTTTAAAAAACACACCACTGTCCTCCAATGCTTCTCTCCCACTGTCCAGCTCAAAGCAACTGTCATCATTCTCTTCAACTCATTCTTGTCCAATGGTAGGAAGAGCATTTTCAGAAATGATGCTCTTCCCATCTTGCATTGTTACCTCAGGAATGTCCCAAATATCTAACCTTGTCTCCTACCTATTCATCATCTACATAATGGCCTTAGCTAACATCATCTAAAGACATTAGCTTCAATGCCCTCTCCCAGTCAGGATGAGTGACTTGGGGAAAGGGATTGAGTCATACAGCATGGAAAGAGACCCTTCAGTCCAACTCATCCATGCCAACCAAGTTTCCCAAACTAAACTAGTCCTACTTGCCTGCATTTCGCCAATATCCCTCTAAACCTTGCCTATTCATGTACCTGCCCAAATGTCTTTAAATGTTGTAACCGTACCTACTTCTACAACTTTCTCTGGAGTTCATTTCATATACGAATCACCTTGTGTGTGAAGAAGTTGCTCCATCCATCTCCTTTCAATGTTTCTCCTCTTCCCTTAAATAGATGACCCCTAGTTTTAAACTCACCCATCCTACAGAAAAGACCTTTGCTATTCACCTTACCTATGCCGCTCATGATTTTATAAACCTCTATAACATCACCCTTCAATCTCCTACTCTCCAGTGAAAAAAGTCCCACCCTATCCAGCTTCTCCTTATAACTCAAGCCCTACTGGCCACATTCTGGTAAATCTTTTCTGAACTCACTCCAATTTAATAATATCCTTCTTATAGCAGGATAACTAGAACTGTACAGAGTACTCCAAAAGCAGCCTCACCAATGTACTGTACAACCTCAACATTATATCCCAACTTCTATAATCAATGGTCTGGGCAATGAGGCAAATGTGGTAAATGCCTTCTTAACCATCCTGTGTACCAGCAGTGCAACTTTCAAAGAACTATGTACCTAAACCTTAGGTCTCTTTGTTTGACAACAATCATCACTGTATAATATGACCTCATCCAGTCCATATAAATTTTACTAACCCAGCTAAGGCCATTGACAATGTTTCAGCTAACAGGTTATTTAGTGATAAAAAAATCTCAGCTCAATTATGTTATTGGCATAATTATTTAAAAGTAACTATGACGAAGCAAGATGCATGCTGCCTTCCGCTTGGATTCAGATTTGAGATAGAATGTGCCAACTTCGGATAAATACTGAAGACAGGCTCCTTCTGGTACTCCATATGGGTTTGCATAAGTAGGATAAATAGCCACAGGTTCTTGAGAAACCCTTTGAAACCATATGTCCTCATCTCAATCTTGAAGTCAATCTTTCACTTTTCTAGATCACTGCCTTAAACTCTACCTCCTCTTGTCTTGATTATAGCCATATTCTGTCTTCCTTACTCATAACCCTGATTCTGAGCTTCCACCAGTGAAAGCCTAGAGCTTCTAGCTCTTCTGATGCTAGCCTGGAGCTACTAGTTATCATTAATTAAAAGTCTTTTTAATTAAAACTTTTTCTTTGTTTGTTCCCTCTCTCTCTAACACCCATTTGTATACCTCAATTTTTATTTTTGTTTCCTGCCCAAAATTTAATTTATACTTGCTGTTTTTCGTAGTTTGGTTTACAGTCTGCATGGCTCAGTGAGCATACTTCAGTCTGATTGGCTGAAGATTGTCAATGCTGTTTGAATTGCTTACAGACTGCACAGATTCTCTGTAGAGGTGGCTGTAGAGAAACTAATGATGAATTAGCAGGAACTTCCACTGATAAGCTGGTACAAGATCTCTGGGGAAATTTGTTTGAGAGCAAAAATCTGAGTCATTAGACCAAAATTAATCTATTCATTTTACCTTATAGGTATAGTATGTATTACAAAATCGCGAAATAGTTATACTTGGTAATAGTACTAAATGATGAAGGGAAATGCAACATATTAGACATCTAAAACATAGTTTACAGGCTTAATGTCACAACAAGTCAACAGTAGTGTGCTTTTATCAATAAACAAAACTGTCAAATCCAAATACTTGTTGTATCATATCACTATTGACATTCTGCTTGCAAACCCTTTTTGAAGAATGGATATAAAGTCAATGACTTGCTCGTAAATGTACACAATGCTATCCAATATATTCTTGTTTTTGTTTTGATCCATTTCTATCTTTGTGATCTTCAATTGTACGAGCTGGTGTGTCAATGTGTGGACCTTACTATCCATGTAGGAATTCACAGATACTTTCCAAAGGCATTGGTGTCTTGCTATAATTAGATAAAACGTTCTTGTGCAGTATAGAATACAGTGTCTGAAAACGGGCAATAAAATAGACATCTCTCATTCGGTGAGATACATAATGTTCAGGTAAATGTTGTGGGCGGCATGGAGGCACAGTGGCTAGCACTGCTGCCTCACAGCGCTAGAGACCTGGGTTCAATTCCTGCCTCACGTGACTGACTGCGTGGAGTTTGCACATTCTCCCTGTGTCTGCGTGGGTTTCCTCCCACAGTCCAAAAATGTGCAGGTCAGATGAATTGGCCGTGCTAAATTGCCTGTAGTGTGAGGTGCAGGGGCAAATGTAGGGGAATGGGTCTGGGTGCTTCGGCAGGTTGGTGTGGATTCGTTGGGCCGAAGGGCCTGTTTCCACACTGTAATTAATCTAATCTAAACTTCTCAGGAAATTGCACTTTTCATTTGAAGTCCAATAATCGAGGTGGAGAAATCTACTCAGACTAATGTGCTAGGAATTGAACCTGGGTCTCTGGCGCTGTGAGGCAGAAGTGCTAACCACTGTGCCACCCACAACATTTAATATATATGTGAATACCTATCACCGAATGAGAGATGTCTATTTGTGTGTGATTCTCTTTTATTGCCTGTTTGATTCCTAGGGGGCAAGCCGCGATGCAGGCTCCTGCCTGATGGCATAAAAACCACTCTTGCCTACTACTTCCTTTTAACTTTTGAATAAATTATATCAGGTAGGAATACTTCTCTGCTTTCCATGATAACTGGCATTCATCTAATTCTAACATAGAAATAGGGATAAGTCATTCAGCACCCCAAGCCTGTTCGAGCATCTACTTAGATCATGGTTAATGCATATTTTAACTCTTATCTTTCTGTCTTGGTTGTGTAACCTTAAAAACCTATCCCTGCAAAAAAAACTATTCATTGCATTTCCAAAATTTTTAAATTTCAGCTAACCTCAACTGTCTTTTGAATTCCAGATTTTGTAGCATTTAGCAGAAGACTAATATAACTAAGATGCCATTCCTTGTGACTTCAACAGGAAAGATGCAGATTTTGGGAAGTTGCTTCTTCACTTTCTGAATAAATGTAAATATTTTTTATTCATTCACAGGATGAGGGCATCGCTGACTAGGCCAGCATTTATTGCCCTTTCCTAATTGGCTGGACGGCAGTTAAAAATCAACCATATTGTTGTGGATCTGGAGTAATGTGTAGGTCAGAACAGGTAAGAATGGCAGATTTTCTGTCATAAAGGACATTAGTGAACCAGGTGGGTTTTTCTGACAATCAAAAACGTTTTCAAGGTCATCAATGGACTCTTCATTCCATATTTTTATTGAATTTAAATTCCACCATCTACTATAGTGGGTTTCAAACCCGGATCCCCATAACATTACCTGGATCTCTGGATTAGCTCTAATACCAGTAGGATATCGCCTCCTCTCAAATGGCATTTTCTCAACTCTGCTTACTAAGTTTTCCATTTTCAACTCTTAAGGCAATGATACTTTTCCATGTTTCATGTTTCTATTTAATCAGCACACTTGTACCTCTGGAAGTCTCATCATATGGAAAAATGTTACAGTTTTGAAGGTAATAGTTTCTGATCTGCTAAATGGGAAGAATTAGCAACTTGTAATCATCTCAGTTTATAGAAGATGCTAATCAAGTTATCAGGTTAGAAATGAGCAAAGTTACAATCATTAAATAAATGCAAGACTTACTTTTAATTTTTAAAAAAATCTCATTCCTAATAATTGCTGTACACAGCTCTTCCTTTTTTATTTTCTGGTGCAGGTCTGTTAGGGAAATGTTGCTGTTCTAAATTACTCAAGCAAATACTTTCCCATGCATAATCCATGCTGCATGTTATTTTTGCAGCAGAGTAACTCAAAAGCATTTGCGCATTCAGATGAGATCAAATTACGCTCATAAATCAGATACACATCATAATTTCACACCCAATTAAGTTTTGTAGCTTTAGCTTTGATCAACAAAAAGTTCTGCACTCTACCTACCTGCACCAAGACATGTGTGGAGACAATGCCATGTTAAATGAAGAAAGAACCACCACTTACCTCCATCGTCCCTGATACTGCACCCCTTAGTAATGGTTTCACAATTGAAGGAGTGTAGATCTTTCCATTTTGTGCTGGTTTTCCCTTCATAAAATGTTTGCCTGCTTCATAAATATCTACCTCGATCATTTTCCCCAGTAGTTCAGGTTGCTTCGGCACCAAAACCTTTGCAGAATTGGAGGGTGAGAAAAAACATTACTGTTTACACAGCAAAAATAAGTGACCAAGGTGTAGGTCTTTTAAGCAAAATTGATGGCTTCAAGCCCAAATGTAAAATATATATTGGTATATTGTAGTAAATTACACCTCTCTTGCTCAATGTACTTGAGATCACTTTCCTTTCACCAACACCCTTCTGCATCTTTTAAGCTTAATATGGGTGGCACAGTGGTTAGCACTGCTGCTTCACAGCGCCAGAGACCTGGGTTCAATTCCCGCCTCAGGCGACTGTGTGGAGTTTGTGCATTCTCCCATGTCTGCGTGGGTTTCCTCCGGGTGGTCCGGTTTTCTCCCACAATCCAAAAATGGTGAATTGGCCAAGCTAAATTGCCCGTAGTGTTAGGTGCAGGGGTAAACATGGGTCTGGGTGGGCGCACTTCGGTGGCTCGGTGTGGACTTGTCAGCCCGAAGGGCCTGTTTCCACACTGTAAGTAATCTAATCTAATCTAATCTATTCCTCTCGTAAACTGCTCATTAGTTCATCAAATAAAAACAGGGACTTTTAGCTATCTATTTTATCTCCCATAATTGCCACTTTCCTTCAACTTTGGACAGGGTGAAGAGGTTCATTACCAAACCATAATAATAGCATAGGTTTACTATACTAAAACATATGAGCATGCAAAAACAACAGGCAGGAAAAGATCTATTTCTGGATTAGTGGTGCTGGAAGACCACAGCAGTTCAGGCAGCATCCAAGGAGCAGCGAAATCGACGTTTCGGGCAAAAGCCCTTCATCAGAAATAAAGGCAGAGAGCCTTAAATGTGGAGAGATAGGCTAGAGGAGGATGGGGGTGGGGAGAAAGTAGCATGGAGTACAATAGGTGAGTGGGGGAGGGGATGAGAGGAGAGGGTGGAGTGGATAGGTGGAAAAGGAGATAGGCAGGTAGGACAAGTCCGGACAAGTCATGGGGACAGTGCTGAGCTGAAAGTTTGGAACTAGGGTTAGGTGGGGGAAGGGGAAATGAGGAAACTGTTGAAGTCCACATTGATGCCTTGGGGTTGAAGTGTTCCGAGGCGGAAGATGAAGCGTTCTTCTTCCAGGCACCTGGTGGTGAGGGAGCGGCGGTGAAGGAGGCCCAGGACCTCGATGTCCTCGGCAGAGTGGGAGGGGGAGTTGAAATGTTGGGCCACGGGCGGTGTGGTTGATTGATTCGGGTGTCCCAGAGATGTTCCCTAAAGCGCTCTGCTAGGAGGTGCCCAGTCTCCCCAATGTAGAGGAGACCGCATCGGGAACAACGGATACAATAAATGATATTAGTGGATGTGCAGGTTAAAACTTTGATGGATGTGGAAGGCTCCTTTAGGGCCTTGGATAGAGGTGAGGGAGGAGGTGTGGGTGCAGGTTTTACAGTCCCTGGGGTGGCAGGGAAAGATGCCAGGATGGGAGGGTGGGTTGTAGGGGGACGTGGACCTGACCAGGTAGTCACGGAGGGAACGGTCTTTGCAGAAGGCGGAAAGGGGTGGGGAGGAAAATATATCCCTGGTGGTGGGGTCTGTTTGGAGGTGGCGGAAATGTCGGCGGATGATTTGGTTTATGCGAAGGTTGGTTGGGTGGAAGGTGAGCACCAGGGGTGTTCTGTCCTTGTTACGGTTGGAGGGGTGGGGTCTGAGGGCGGAGGTACGGGATGTGGACGAGATGCGTTGGAGGGCATCTTTAACCACATGGGAAAGGAAAGTGCGGTCTCTAAGGAAGGAGGCCATCTGGTGTGTTCTGTGGTGGAACTGGTCCTCCTGGGAGCAGATACGGCGGAGGCGGAGGAATTGGGAATATGGGATGGCATTTTTGCAAGAGGTAGGGTGGGAAGAGGTGTAATCCAGGTAGCTGTGGGAGTCGGTGGGTTTGTAAAAAATGTCAGTGTCAAGTCGGTCGTCATTAATGGAGATGGAGAGGTCCAGGAAGAGGAGGGAGGTATCAGAGATGGTCCAGGTAAATTTAAGGTCAGGGTGGAATGTGTTGGTGAAGTTGATGAATTGCTCAACCTCCTCGCGGGACCACGGGGTGGCGCCAATGCAGTCATCAATGTAGCGGAGGAAGAAGTGGGGAGTGGTCTATTAAGAGTATATTTTACGTAAAGTTTAGAGCATAATGGCTAAATACTAACCTCCCTATACCCATCCAACTCTGTCCCTCCAAACAAGTCATATAATCTCCTGAGAGGCTGGGGGAAATCCAAGCATTAATAGGCATGAAAGCATCTGGAAAATATTGTGAATCCCTCAGAAGATCAAAACGATTCCAGGAGACTTCAAGTTCAAGAATTTCTGAAAAGAACTTTCACTTCTAGAGGAACCCTGCAGTAAGCTCATTAACATCAGGACAAAGCAGTCAGCTTGAGTGGAATCTATCCACCACTTTGAACATTTGTTTCCTCCACCTCCATAGCACAGTGGTAGCAGTGCATAGCATCTCCAAGATCCAAGGGATAACTCACTATGGCTCCTACAACACCACCTTCCAAACTTTCAACCTTTATCATCTAGAAGGACAAGGGCAGCAATGTATTGGGATACCACCATCTGCAAGTTCCTGTACAAGCCACACATTAGCCTAACTTGGAACTGTATTGTCTCTTAACTGTTGCTGGGTCAAAAATCCTGGAACTTTTTTTCGTAACAGCACTGTGGGTATATCTTTACCTCAAGGATGGCAGCGCTTTATGAAGGCAGTTATTACCACCTTCTCAAGAGCAGTTAGGAATAGGCAGTAAACATTGGTATCCACATCGCACGAACTAACTAAAAAATATGACACCATCTTCAATTTTTCTCTTCTACAATCCAGCATGGAGGAATTATTTCCACTCTTATCTGGTCAATTGGAGGAACAGCTTTTTCTGAAATGTATCCTCTTCCCACTTTGCATCATTATTTCAGGACTTCAACTGATCTTCAACAAAATATCCAGACATATGTTTAAATTATATAAGGTATAGGATCGACGCACTAAGGCTCCTTTGACTTCCAAACCCATGGCACCATAGAAAGACCAGGACAACAGATCCAATGGAACACCAAAACTTCAAACTTCTCTCCAAACCATGCACTATCCTAACTTGAAATAATACAGTTCTTCCTTCATTTTCAAAGGATGAGAATCCTGGATCTCCCTTCCTATCAGTACTATAGGAGTACCCACACCACATGGTCTGCAATATTTCAAGATGATGGCTCACCACCCAATCCTCAAGATCAATTAAGAATGGGCAATCATGCTCAGCTAGTCAGCAGCACTCATATTCTGAGAAAGGTTAGAAAAGTTGGCAGCATGAACAAAATCAAAAATACAGCGAGAGCAGCCTATGCATCAAACAGCAGTTCATTGAAATCTATGTGGATCTTCTGCATGCAAATAATGGTGGTGCCAATGAAATTTATTTGGATATTAAAACATTATTCTGAAAGAATGATATACTTATTCTCCTCTCTGCAAAGATTGTGAAAAACCCATATTTACATTGCTCAGTTTGTAAATCAGAATCAGCCATTCAGAGTCATAGAGTCATCAAAATGTACAGAATGTAAACAGACCCTTCGGTCCAACCCATTCATGCCAACCAGATATCTCAACCCAAACTAGTCCCACCTGCTAGCACCCGGCCCATATACCTCCAAACCCTTCCTATTCATATACCAATCCAAATGCCTCTTAAATGTTGCAATTGTACCAGCCTCCACCACTTCCTCTGGCAGCTCATTCTATACACGTACCACCCTCTGTGTGAAAAAGTTGCCCCATAGGTCTCTTTTATATCTCTCCCTTCTCACCCTAAACCTATGCCCTCTAGTTCTGGACTCCCTGACCCCAGGGAAGAGACTTTGCCTATTTATCCTATCCATGTCCTTCATAATTTTGTAAACCTCAGCCTCCAACGCCCCAGGGAAAACAGCCCCAGCCTGTTCAGCCTCTCTCTATAGCTCAAATCCTCCAACCCTGGCAACATCCTTGTAAATCTTTCTGAATCCTTTCAAGTTTCACATCATTTTTCCGATAGAAAGGAGACCAGAATTGCACGCAATACTGCAACAGTGGCCTAACCAATGTCCTGTACAGCCGCAACATAACTTCCCAACTCCTGTACTCAATACTCTGACCAATAAAGGAAAGCATACCAAACGTCTTCTTCACTATCATATTAACTGCAAATTAGATTTATTTTCTCTGGGATACACAACATTTCTGATCACATGTGGCCTTGAACAAGATGTTACTTGCAGAGAAACAGGACTATACTTTTTCAGTGAAGATACTATGTACCCATGGAATCATTATTAGAATCACGAACAGACTAGACTAGAATAAAGGAAATCAGAAGACATTAGATACACATAATATTTAAACATTTTTATAGCCAAATGATATGTTGCCTGCAACAGTCTAAGTTTAAATGGCTGTTAGCATCATGAAAATGTACCTTTTATATATGTTAATGCAAACTGAACCAAAATAAACCGTACCACATGAGTCTTGCAATATGAAAATAATTTTTCCAATCTTTCACTGCACCCAAACATATCTTCATCAGGGTGAAGACTTGTTAATCTGCTTCTTCCACATACTGTCAACTAAAGTTTACCACAACTTAGGTTTTCACTTCTTCACTGTGAAAATCCAAATTTCTTCAAGGATTGTTTGCAGATTACAAGGATTGTGTGAATTTATATATTAAGGGAATTTCCTTAATATCACTTACATACAATACAATTCCATGAATTATAAAAAGGGAAATTTAAAGAGAGTTTGAGTTCAAAACTTAGGGATCAATTTTCCCTTTTGGAATGGGAGTAGAGGCTCTTATGAACAAGATTGTATCCTTGATGTGAACTGCACATTATGAACACAAGTAGAAAAGGGATTTGTGCAGTTTTGTTCATGCCATCACTGCATAGCACCAGCTACAGTTTTATGGGTAAATTACCACCAGAAGAACAGATGCAGATGCATGCTTGACTGTAAACTTTAAGTTCAGATATTTATTTTGTCTCGGGTTTGTTTTCCTGAAAATAACTTCCTTTTTCGTACTGATATCCAGACCTAGCCTGTTGATACTTTAATAATGAACATTAGATCATTTGAAGCAGTGGCCATGATTTGAAAGGACAAAAAACAACCTTCAAGTGAACTAAGGTTTGAAGACCATAATGTCATTTTAAAGCTGCTACGAACTGAGGACCCTAATGCTTAAGTATGCTTTTTATGAAACAATGTCACATTCTTACCCAGTTGTTAAATCAAAGGGTACTTTACAGTTGTAATTTCAGTAAAAACCCAATTAATTCTGTATTTGTAATCACAACATATATATTTAGAAGACATTGAGACAAATCCTAAAAGCAAATCATTCGTATAGGCATGAGTACTGTTGATTGATTTTATTGTTTTCCTTTTATTCGATCTCATCCATGGAGAGAAAGGCAATATCTTGCAATGCCAGTTTAATGTGAATACTTTAATTTACTGTAATAAAATTGCAAAAAACTTACTTGCTCATAAAATTTGTTATGTGCAACATAGTATTGGCCATCAAATGATTCTTCTGTTATCAGAACATGCTGCTTCTCACCAATCTGAAAAATCAATTAAACACTTTTTAACAAGTTAAAAAAAAACAAAATTGTAAGAGCGATTCTAAACATTTTGAAACCTGAACCATTCATAATGTGAACTGACTTTAACAGAGTGAACTCAATCCTTTTCCAAGTTATCTTCCAAGGCAAGCAGGAAGCTTGAAGATAATATCAAAATACATGATGGGTTTAGACAATTTAAACTCACATTTCTAAGGCATTCTTATGTAGAAAATTCTCCAATTCTGCTGGAAGTCCATATCTGAACTGAGGATATCGTGAAGATTATAGCATAGTGGTCTGAGTGTAACTGAAACTGAGCTTCAATGAATAAGCATCAGTAGGTAGCACTATCAATACACTTTCCACCACTTTTCTGATAATTGAGAGTGGATTGACATAGAGATAATTGATTCCTCTGAATTTTCATGTTTTGTTTTACAAACCAGGTGTACTGGAAAATTTTCTAATTTGTGAAGCCAAAGCCAGTGTTATAGCTGTACTGCAACTGTTTGATCAGAGGTGCAGCCTGTCTTATATCACAAGTTTTCAGTTGTATAATGTGGAGTTGGGTTGTATCTGCCCTCGTTGGGTTTGTTTTCATAGAAAGGCATATGAAATAGGACACTTGTAGGCTCATTTAGCTTATATCTACGCAGTAGCTCACCCCTATAATCTAAGGGTGGGTGGATAATGAAAGCAAGAAATGCGAAAAAATAACTAAGGGTTAACTGAGTTCATGAAAAACCTCAACTGGCCCCAATACTATCCTATCCATGCTATAATGTGGTTCCTATGGGCAACTCAATGAGAGTGGTAATTCTTTATTGCAAAGGCTTTTATAAGTGAAGGAATTAGTGGATGGGGGAGGGAAGGGGTTACTGACTGCTTTTTGCCCAGCGGTGTACACAAAGTAGATTTCATTCCCTCAATGATATTAGTAAACCAATTGAGTTTTTACGGATAAACTGGTGGGCTCTTTATCATTATTATTGGTACTAGTTTTTTTAGTCCAGATTTAAATAAATAACGGAATTTAATTTTCCTGCCTAGCATTTTTGAAACGTAATTCATGTTTTTGAATTATTATTCAGATTTCTAGACTAATAGTCCAGTATCATAGCCTCTATGCTTTGAATAAGTGGGGGTTAACTCTTGAAATATTGTGATTCTGGCCCATTAGGCCTGATGACATTTTAATATTATTAAAAATATTTCTGATAAAATTTTGTCTGATGTTTGTGTTAAAATTCAAGATTTAAAACATTTTTTGGATGCATTTTGAGTAACATCTACATATGACTCGCCTATCACAAGCTATGCATGCTGGACATTTCTAATCACATTCCTGTATTATGAGCAGAGGAGGGTAACACGACCAACTAAATTTTGATAAATCTGCAGCAACATATGACAATCATCAACCCTTCAGTGTGGATATCACAGTGCATTAGTAAGGAAGACACTGGGACATTTTGTGTCAGCAGTGATGATGGTTGTCACATCTAAAATGGAGTGAGGACTGAACAACATCACACAACCAACGGACAACAGATACTGTTAAGAACAATAGAATTCTGAAGGGACTCAAAGCTCTAATCTAAATCGTAGGTGACTGGCTTAAATCATTTGGTGCATTGTGAGCACCTAGATTGGATTACTGCCTTGTTTATTTTTGATTGTACGTAAATAATCTGAACAAAACAATTAGATTACTGCAAACGATGCTATTCTCTATTTGATTGGGTTGCTACTTTGCTGTTACTTCCATAGAGTTATTAGAATATGTAAAAGCCAAAACTACTTTCATTTGTCTCTTCTTCCAATTATAGAGCCCTAGAAGCCTAAACAACAGCATAGTTACATTTACAAATTAGGAGTATGGAATTACCGTAATTGTACGAAACACCAAAGCATAATCATACAGGTTGACCACAAAGTAATTCCTTTTTACTTATGTGAAATGTTGAATGTTTTCTTTCACCCCTGACCTCTACCCTTTGTGTTCAATTGAGGCTAATTGCTTCCTTAACTTTCAGTTTCCATTTCAGAAAAAAGTCTTTACTTTAAAACATAAATACAAAACCCTGAACTGGGAAATTCTACCATATTATGTAAAAGTTACAAATATTACAGCTATAGTCATACAGCATGGAAACAGACCATTTGGCCCACTCCATGTCAACCATGTTCTCAAAATGAATTAGGCCCATTTGCCTGTGTTTGACCCATATCTGTCCAAACCTTTGCTATTCATGTACTTATCCAAATCTCTTTTAAATGTTGTAGCTGTACACACAACCATCACTTCCTTCGGCTGTTCATTCCATGCACAAACTGCTGTCTGCGTAAAAAAAATTGCCCCTCATGTCGTTTTTAAAACTTTCTCCTCTCACCTTAAAAATATGCTCACTAGTTTTGAACTTCCTCACCTTCCGGAAAAGACCCTTGTCTTTCACATTATCCATACCCCTCATGATTTTATAGACCGCTACAAGGTCACCCCATAATCTCCTACACTCAAGAAAGAAGTGTCAGGCTATCTAGCCTATTCTTATAACTCAAACCCTCCATTCCTGGCTATATTCTGGTAATTCTTTTCTGAACCCTCTTTCATATCCTCCCTATAGCAGGGCAACTAGAACCATACAGAGTACTCCAAAAATGGCCTCACCAACGTCATGTATAACCTCAACATGACGTCCCATCTCTTATATTGAAAGGTCAATGGAATGTCTAAAAATGAACCAGTGTGTGGCTTAAATGTAAAATTTTATTTTGTTTTGTCCATTGTATTTCTGCATATTGTCTTACCATTTTCTAATGGCCTTTAGTACCAGAAGAATTAGGAATAAAATGCCAGGTAGTCGTACAAAAAAAAAACAAATCAGGCAGCATTTAACATTTTGGATGGTGGATTTAGGCCTGTTTACAATTTTGAGTATGGGGAGGAAGATCTGCCTCTAGAGCTGCCAGCAATTTTACCTGGTGGCCACTGCTGGGTACAAGAGCCAGCAGCTGGAATTAACCTAAGGCTTGGGGATTTTGGCCAGGACAGGAGATATCAGAAGAGCCTCAGGTAAAGGAAGGGAGAGAGAATGGGAAGCAAAGGCTGAATGGGATGGAGTATGGTTGGTGGGGACATGATCTTTCAATGGGGCTGGTAAAGGACGTACCCCTCCATTTTTGGCTTTAGGTGTGAGCAGTTAGAGTTCAACTTTCCAGGCATTCCCTGTATATCCTGCCATGAAGAATTGTGGCAGTGCAGCAAGTTGCCCTTGAGTGGCCATCAATTAGCCAATCAAGGGCCTCAATTCAGTCAAGGGTAAGTCACTTTATAAGGAGAAAGTGAGACTGCAGATGCTGGGGATCAGAGTCAAAAAGTGTGGTGCTGGAAAAGCATTGCCGGGCAGGCAGCATTTGAGGAGCAGGAGGGTCAATATTTTGAACATTAGATCTTCATCAAGAATGGTGGACTTTAGATAGGTCACCTTATAATGCAGGTGGCAATAAAATCTCCTGCAAAATTTATGGGGTTCCTGTTTCCAGGCAAATATGCCGGGAGGGAGCAGAAAATTTCCATATTATATCTGAATTCTTGATGACAGTGTACAACACATTTAATAAAATTGAGCAGATTCTAAAATATGCTGTCGATTTGCCTGTCTTGCTTGATATCACTCACAAAACAATTTCAGTCCTCATCGCTCTTTGTGATCCTTTAGTCCTTGTAAAATCAAAATATTCTTTACATGGTAGGCTTATGGTTATGGGAGTGGAAGCTATTTGATATGCGTCTAAATCTTATGAACAAGGCAGATTCTCCCACTCTGCTTTCACAAACCGTAATGTTACAATTTTAAATTCAAACTTATGGATTTCTGAGTCCTCAAGTAAATTATGGTCTCCACATCTTCAACTACAGAAGCAAAATATTTTTACAAAACTTCACTGCGAAACTCAGTGACAGATAGTTAACTCTTGCTAGATGGATAATGTCTGATTCAGAATAATGCCATCAATGTAGGTTCAATACCTGTTCTGACTGAGGGTCTTTGGGCCTTCCTCCCTGCCCTAGCCCTGTGAGTAGAATAGCAAATGACCACCAACACCAACTTCCAAGGGAATGGCTAAAGGTGAAGCATCAGCAAATAATCAACCAGAATCTGCTTTTGAACAGAACACATGTGAATTAATACTAGACATGACATACTATGTTAGTTTGCTTACTAAGATTCACTTGAGTTTAATTCATATTTTTGTTCATTCATAAGAGTGGGTTGCACTGGCATGCCAGCACTTACTGTCCATCCCTAGTTGCCCTAGTGGTGAGCTGCCTTCTTGAAACACTGCAATCCACGTGCTATAGGTTGACGTACAATGTCCTTGAGGAAATTTCAGGACTGTTCTGAAGAACATTCCTGATGTACGGCTTATGCCCAAAACGTCAACTCATCTGCTCCTCAGACGCTGCCTGACCTGCTGTGCTTTTCCAGCACCACACGTTTCAACTTGATCTCCTGCATATGCAGTCCCCACTTTCTTCTATTCTGAGGAAACGTCATTGGATCTGAGAGTGGATCTGCTTTCTCTTCACCAGATTTGCTAAGTTTCTCCAGGTTTGTTTTTGGTTCGGATTTCTATCATTCATAGTTTTGTTGGGGTTTTTTTGTCACATGTCTTTTGCTTATTTTCAAAGTAACTCAGAAGGCTGGCCACAATGTTATTCTCATAGAGGCCTGTCGATAAAACTAGGCACCACATTTTCTTCACTCAAGAGTCCCAAGAAACCATCTTCTGATATTTCCAACTGAATAGGAATAATCTTACATATAGCTGATTGATTCCAGTCAGCTCTGTCCTCATTAAACCCAACCAGTGGGATTCCAACCGGGGTTTACAGATGCCACTTTTAAACTCTGGAGATCCAGGGGTATCTCATGTCTAGGGGACCTATTTAAAGATGGAGTCTTGATGTCTTTTGAACAGCTGCGTCAGAAATTTGGATCACCTAATGGAGACCTCTATCGATACTTCCAAATTTGAGACTATATACAGAAGAAGACTAATTATTAGATAGTCTTTGTAAACCAGAACAGAATATAGAGTACTACGACCAATAGGGGTATCCTCCATCAGTTCCATTTATCATTTACTACATGATGAAGTATCGGGAGATATGGACAATCTGCTTAAAACATGGGATCAGGAATTGGGACTAGAAATCTCTATAGAAACGTGGAATGACATTTGGGAAAATGCCAGAAGAATCACCATCTGTAACAGAACTCAGGCTATCCAGCTGAAGATACTTCATAGGGCCCATATAGCACTCGATTGATTGGCAAAATTTAAGGCAGGGGCATCTCCAATGTGTCCCAAATGTAAAACAGAGGTGGGCACTCTTGTACATTGTCTATGGACCTGTCATAAGATCCATAGATACTGGACTAAAGTAGCAAGTACCCTGACAGAAATTTTAGGAACAGACCCCGTATCTCTCCTTTTGGGCTTTTCGAACTTATCCTCCCCGGACATGCATGGGAAGAGACTATTTTCTATTCTCTCTTTCTGTGCAAGGAAAAATATTTTGGTAAACTGGGTGGCTGAGGGCCCCCCTGGACTTTCAAATTGGCACAGATTAATTATGGAATGTATTCCCCTTGACTTCCTTACAAATATGGTGCACCGAAAGACCGAATTATTTTATAAAATATGGCAGCCCTTCTTGAATTATATGAATACAGATATTTCGGCTATCCGAACAAGGGCATTTATTTAATTGAGATTACAAACCTGGCTGGTCCAGGGCCCCTTCGGAGAGGAATCCCGCACGAATAAGGGTTTTATTACATTTGATGTTAACACATTCCGAGCATGTATCTCACTACCCAATTTCTATGTTATCCGCTATTATTTTTTCCTCTTTCTCTTATTTGAATAATGTAAGAGACTTAAATATACACTCTGGTTAGTTGTAGGTTAGATTAGTAGTTAGTTGAGTTTTGTTTATTTTTCTCGGTATTTTTCTTTTGTTAAATTTTGGTTATTATATATTTAAGATTTAATTGTATATCAATGTTTGTACTTGAGAGTTTTGTTTATTTTTATAAACTTGTAAAAATGTTAAATTTCTAATAAAAATATCTACAAAAAAACCCAACCAGTGATATTCCACACACTAGCACGCACATCTACTTTGAACTTAGATTGTTATTTTTGTTAAGTTTGATAAAATTAACATAAAACCAAAAGCTATTCTGTGAACAAGCACTATTCTGCGTTTCAAGCTTGTGGAGTTTCACACCTTATTTAATTGATTCAATAAAACTACAAATAAAATTTTTAAAGCTATATGGATGAAATATATAATTCATTCCAAGGATATCGAACAAAAGCCCAAACAAGTTAACAAGCTGAAAAATGTGAGAAATTATAAGAAAAATTATATTTAGACTGCAAATTTCACAAATCTCTTGGGGTAGGGATATTGTCACTGGACTAATAATGCAGAGACTAGAAGACAGCACCATGGCTCAGTGGTTAGCACTGTTGCCTCACAGCGCCAGGGACCTGGTTCGATTTCAGCCTCAGACTACTATCTGTGTGGAGTTTGCACATTCTCCCTGTATTTGCGTGGGTTTCCTCTGGATGCTCCAGTTTCCTCCCACAATCTAAAAGATGTGCAGGTTAGGTGAATTGGCCATGCTAAACAGCCCATAGTATAAGGGATATGTAGGTTAGGTGCATTAGTCAGGGGTAAATGTAGGGGTATGGGTTTGGGTGGGATACTGTTCGGAGGGTCAGTGTGGACTTGTTGGGCCAAATGGCCTGTTTTCACACTGTAGGGATTCTAAGAATTCTAATGTTTTGGGATGTTGATGAGATGCCCACCATGCCAGATGGTGAAATCTGAATTCAAAAGAAATCTGCAAATACAAATCTAATGTTGACCATGAAACCATTGTTGATTATGCAAGATACTGGATTAGTGGTGCTGGAAGAGCACAGCAGTTCAGGCAGCATCCAACGAGCAGCGAAATCGACGTTTCGGGCAAAAGCCCTTCCCTTGTTGATTATGCAAGAACCTACCGCCTGTCCTTACCTGTGATTTCAGACCTACAGCAATGTGATGGACTCTTACCCAGTATCTGAAAATAGCCTAGCAAGCCAATCAGTTGTACCAATCACTAGGAAGTCTCAAAAAAGCAATTAAACCAGATGGACCACCTGGCATAGACTCAGGCACTGGGCAAAAAAAACCCCACAAAGTGCTCCTCATAAATATTTGAGGGCTTTTCGTCATTTATATAAATGATTTGGATGTGAACATAGGTGATAATAGTTAGTAAGTTCGCAGATAATACCAAAATTGGAGATGTAGTGGATAGTGAAGAAGGTTACCTCAGAGTACGACAGGATCTTGAACAGATGGGCCAATGGGCTGAAGAGTAACAGATTGAGTTTAATTTAAATAAACGTGAGATGCTGCATTTTGGAAAGGCAAATCATGGCAGGACTTATACACAATGCTAAGGTCCTGGGTCTGGGGCTTTTCCAGAATCTAAGGATCCTTGGAAAGTTAGTACCAGTGATTTGAACAGCTCTGTAGCTACTTCGTTAAAAATCCTTGGATACAATCCACAAGGTCCAGTGGACTTGTTGACCATTCACTCCATTTTAGTACTTATCTCCTCCCCATCTCCTTTCCTTGATGTAGAAATTTTTGAATTGTTATTATGCCCTCTACAATGAAGACTGATGCATAATATTTATTCAACTCTCCTGCTATTTCCGGGCTCCCAGCTATTATTTCCTCAGCCTCATTCGCTAAGGACTCCACATTAACTTTGGCCTCTCTGCTCCTTTTTAGATATTTTTAGAAATTTTTAGTGTCTGTTTAATATTATTTGCTAGTTTACACTTAGTTTTTTTCTCTCTTTTATTTGTCATCTTTAAACAGTTTTTAAAATTTTCCCAATATCCTGGTTTACCATTAATCTTTGCCACATTAAGACTTTTCTTTGAGTTTGATATTATTCTTACTTTCCTTGGTTAACAGTGGTTGGTTCATCCCCTTCCTAGAATCCTTCTTCTTCACTTGAATATATCTTTGTTTTGAGTCCTGCAATATTTTCCTTAAACATCTGTTATTGTTTATCAACCATCTTTTTTGCTAAACTCCTTTCCGAGTGCAATCCAGTCAACCCTACCTTCAATTCCTCTATAATTGCCCCTATTTATGTTTAGCACAATTTATCTTACCTATGTTCCTCATTCTCAAACTGAATATTAAGTTCTACCATGCTACAGTTAGCATTTCCTAGGGCATCTTTTATTCCGACATCATTTATTAAATGTGCCCCATTACATGATGTCATGGAGTGGCATATTCAATCAGGAACAGTTGCCAAACTCCCAACACAGAACATAGAGATGTACAGCACAGAAACAGATCCTTCGATCCAACTTGTCCATGCTGACCAGATAGCTTAAACTAATCTAGTACATTTGCCAGCAACTGGCCCATATCCCTCTAAACCCTTTGTATTCAACCAGATGCCTTTTAAATGTTGTAATTGTACTAGTCTTTATCACTTGCTCTGGCAGCTCATTCCACACACGCACCACTCTCTGCATGAAAAAGTTGCCCCTCAGGTCCCTTTTAAATTGTGTGATGGCCAATAGTAGACGGATACTGCAAGGCACATGGAGAAGGTAAATTTATTTTTACTTTTTAAAATGCCATAGCCCTGACCATGTTCCTGGAAGGTCAGCACCTCCAGGGGACTTATAAAGGTCACAGTTGATAGGTAATATTGGCCTCTCTTGTGATCTTAAAGGCTTCCAACTCAGTGTATAAGATTTCAAGGTCTAAGATTTCAATTGTGCAAGTCAAAGTAAAAGGCTTTGCAGCTCATTGGACCATAATTGAAAAGATGCTGTTATGTCGATTTGCAGATTTAATTGGGAAGAAACAATTCTCTGGATTTTGATTAACTGTAAAGTGATGGCGTTTTGCAAGCAGATGGGATTTGTTTTGCGAGGTGTTTGAAATCTTTTAAACTGTGCTGTATGCAGATAGTTTGTTTTGTTTTATTTTATGTTTCTTTCTTTTTGCATAATAAACTGTTTTGTGTTAAAACCAAATCTGCAGCCTTATGTGCTCATGTTTCAGTGAAAGACCACCATGTTAAATTACAGGAAAGTAAAATAAGATCTATGAAGCTAGGTTTCATTCTGTGAACTGGCTTGCCCAGTATAAATAACATCAGCTGGGATCACAACACCACAATTATATAATAGTCTTCTGTTTAAACACAACAAATTGTATAAATTTAGCTTTCTGTAAATGGCATGTTTCTAATTTTAAGGTGGTGAAAATATTGTCAAATAGCACAAATTATACATGTGCTTCTGGTATTCTTCATCCTCCATGTTAACTGAATATTTATAACCTTCCCAGGTCTGTTATGTAACAAGGTAGCCTAAGGTATTTTTTGCGCATCAGTTTGATTTTTGTCCTGCATAGGATTGTACTTGTGTATAAAACTCTAAAAGGTATCCTTTAGTCAAGTGATTTGCACACAAAAATAATCCTTCATCAAAATAACTGCTCAAATCAGTAAGTCCTTCAATTTGATTTTGATTAATTGTATGATTTTGAACCATAAAGCCTCATTTTTAATAAGCATTTCTGAAACTGTTAAAACTGAAATCACATTCTTTCTTTTAAAATAGAAGTTCATTTTGTCTACTTTTGTCTTTGTAGAGTCAGTGTTTATTAGAGTTTTCCACCAGAAAATAGGAATCATCACAACTTATGCCAAGAGCCCAGGTTCCTATCTTTGAACTTGGCTACATTTGGAGTCTCCAGCAATGAGGGGGGCAATGCAGTGCAAATCTGCTGATGGAAATCAAATATCTGGGATCCTTCCTGCCCTACAATAAGGACTTACATTTAGACAGAACCTTTGGCACGATAAAACTCCCAAAGCACTTCACAAGGGAATTACCATATAAAACTGCAGACTGAGCCACATGTAGAGATATTGTAATAGATCTTAAAGATCTTTAAAAAAAAGAGAAGGTAAAGAGGTTGAAAGGTTTGGAGAGAGAAGTTAATGATTTCAGACTTAGGCACCTGAAGACATGGCTGACAATACTGGAATAGCACAACATAGACTCACAAGGGGCAGATATGGAACAGGACATCTCTGAAGGTTGTAGGAGATTGCTGAAACTACCAATAAAAGGACCCATTATTTCCAGCTCTCTGCTTCCTGATTGGCAGACAGGAAGCAGAGAGCTGGAAATAATGGGTCCTTTTATTGGCAGGCAGTGATAAGAGGCTGAGGGGTGACCTTATAGAGATTTTCAAAATTATGGGGCATGCATAGGGTAAATAGGAAAAGTCTTTTCCCTGGTGTCGGGGAGTCCAGAACTAGAGGGCATAGGTTTAGGGTGAGAGGGGAAAGATATAAGAGAGACCTAAGGGGTAACTTTTTCACACAGAGGGTGGTAAGGGTATGGAATGAGCTACCAGCGGAAGTGGTGGAGACTTTGTACAATTGCAACATTTAAGAGGCATTTGGATGAGTGTATGAATAGGAAGGGATTAGAGGGATATGGGCCGGGTGCTGGCAGGGGGGACTAGATTGGGCTGGGATATCTGGTCAGCATGGATGGGTTGGACCGAAGGGTCTGTTTCCATGTTGTACATCTCTATGACTCTACACACGAAGTTCATAATGATATATATTTCATATACTAGAGATGAATCACACACAAAAATGCTATTTGCTGGATAACTAGAACTGTATACAGGCATTTTAAATAAAAGTGCATTTGTGTCAATCTCCTCAACACAATGATTTTCTCCAATTAATTGTTTGAACTTTGCAAAATGTTTCCAAACAAATTACAAAGAATATAATAAATTCCATAATGAGTGATAGTTGCATTCTTGTGCAACCCCGTGTTCTAGAAAAAATGCACAATAAAAATAGTGTTTAAAGTGCTGGTGATGTAATCCTGTTACAGCCAACACGTGTCTTAAAAGTTCACGCTTGAGAAACAATGTCCCAATTCGTCAATCCTGTTACAGCAAATTTGTGTTAACGAAACTCGCGTTATAGCAGAATGAACTTATGTGGTTTATTATAAGGGCCAGGTCCAACCATCCAAATGAAGTTAAACTTCCTTTGCATTTCAGGTTTAAAACAAGGCTCCTTTTGGGAAAAAAAAGTCAGAGAACAAAATTTTAAAAACCTATAATGATAATAACCAGTTTTGTTTGACTGATAAGATTTCAATTTCTGCCATATGGAACTATGAAAGAATTTTTAAACTGATCTTTAAGATGCAAGTCAACAAATTTAAATCCAGCCATCAGATTTTGGAAAAGCAAAATGGATATCATCGTTTCCAAAAATCTCTGCCTCCTGCTGTGGGAAAGAAAGAAGCAAAACAGATTAGCTAGAAGTTGAAGGCAGCCAGGCTTTATACAGGGCTTTATTAACATATGAAAAGAGGAATCGTCAGTATTTGGGCAACATATCTCATTATGGGCAAAAGAATAGTAAAAACCTTGCAAGTCAATGATTAGACTCTGCATGGTTTAAAATGAGTCAGTTTAATGTATTTTCTTGGTCTGATGTATATGCTTTAGCTAAAATGGCACACAGATTTAAATCCATGCACCTGCATCAACAGGTTTAATTATGATACAGTGCATCATTCATTCTGCTGCTCAAAGTATAATCCTCCTCCAATCAAACATACAAGGGTTCAGCACGGAAGATTCCTGTAGTTTGTGTTGCTGTAAATTGTGCTTGTAAAAAGAAAATGTTGGCCCAGCAAAGGTGACTAATTCCAATGGCATATCGTTTCACGACAGCTTGCTTAAGAATAAAGTAAGGGATTAACTAAAAGTAATCAATGTAATGCAAATTCTTAATGGTTTTTCTTTAGTGCATATTAAGCAGAAACATGCTAGAAGCTGCAGGTTTATAGTTACCTGTATTTTATAACTAGTTATTAATAGCTATTTTCAGCCACACAATCCCTCACCCTACTAACTCTGCATGGTCTCTGCACTACCTATTCACTCATTCAAGACATCTCACCACTTGCACCAGCACCAACAACTTTGTAAGTCACTTTCATCTCATTCAATTCCTTCCTACAGAGGTCATCGATGATCTGTAGTACCCTGGCCTTGATTTTGGGGGCGGGGAGGGGGGTGGTGGAAACAGTATAGTATATTGTATAAACTGACATGATGATTCGATGTGCCTGAAGCTCAAGGATAAAGTACAGAGATGAATAGAAAATAAACAGGTTGGATGAATAAATGACAGCATCACAGTCGATATACTTGATAGGCAGAGCTACTAACAAGGGAATATGAAGATTTGGGGGATGAAGCAGATTGAGATGCTGACTATGGGACACACTGTGCGAAGCAAGACTGTTGCTTCCATCATCTGGCATCTTCTTCGTTTCCCTGCCATCACATCCTGGTTTCCACAGCTAGAGTGGAGGCAGCCTGTTAACTTTGGAGTTTTGGTCGTTGATGCTGGGGCTGTTGGTGTCTAGAGGGCCTAGGCATGCTGAGTATGCCCTGCCCAAAGACAGAACAACCTCCTTGCCTGGAACTTCCACAGAACTGAAGGTGGCAGGCATGGTGGAGGCAGAAGACCTAACCACCTCTGCAGTATCCTAAGAGGAGGACTGTATAGAGTTTCACCTCCATCTGGGTGCCTACTGGAACCATCTTATCTCTTGTGAAAAGAAACAGCTTGAGTGAGGTCAAGATCACTTATCGCCCTGTTGCCTTCATTGGTGTTGTGCCAATGGAGTCAGTTTACTCAGACCCCCAGATGAGCCTGCTAGTTGCTTCCAAGTCTGTTTGTGTTGCTGACTCTCTCTGGTCGTCTCCTGCTTGGGACTGAGCCGATGCCTGGTCTTTGGCAGATGACTGAGTGCCAACAACCTGGAGCATTTCTTTCTTCACCAGCTGCGGAGACATGGCAGTGATGTGCTCACCAGCACATGCTTCTGACTCTAATCTAGCTAAAATACCCACTGAAGTCAGTATCTGAGCTAGTGGAGACTGCAGAAGCAGCATTCCTGCTGTTTTTTTTTCCTTTCTGCGCAGACCTCCAAAATTTGTGAACAGCAGCGATTTCTAAAACCAGATGTCAATGCTGCAAACGGTATCAGCACACCAATCACCATACATGCACCCTTGGGAACTTTTTTTTAATTGCAGAAATATACTCATAAAAATCTTTAGTCACATACATAGTCAGTAGCACAATTTGATTCTACATGCAATCTTTACATATGTAGAACAAATAAATCAAAGGCATTTCTTAACTATACAAGAATATTTACATTCATTTGAGGCACCAGGAGGGTCTGATGACTTAACAGAGCCCCATTTAACTTCAGCAGAAAAACCTTAGACAGTGGTCTTCTTCACTGCACTTTGGCGACAACTGCAACGAGCTTTAGTAGCTCTGGACCTTGGAAATGTGCCAGTCAGCAAAACTCAGTCAAGGTCAACTCCTTGTTCTGGAAGATGTACATGTTTTGGGCAGACCAGAGAGGAAATTTCACCAAGGTGATGGTTTTCCAGGCACAGTTGATGGCTTCTCGGTGTGCATGTCAGGAAACAGACCGTGGAGCACAGAGTCCTGCATCACAGAGCTGTTCGGGCCGAACCTCGACAAAAACAACCACATCTTTTGCCAGACTTGCTTTACAAAGGCCCATTCCAGCAGGAGATGTGTGACAGTCTCTGAAACCCCTCACCAACACCCTCCCTGCAGCAGCTTCAAGGACAACATGCAGTAGTGCAGAGAGTTCTGGAAAACATGAAGGATCTCACAGCTAATGCCCTTCTCACCACCAGCCAAGCATTGTCTAGATGCTTGTTGGAAAGTTCTAGTGAATGGAATTCTGCCAAATGACTTTGACAGGCTGCTCAGGTAACAATCTGACAGGATCCACTCTCTCTTTTTCTCCCACTGGGTCTCAAGGATGCGACGTGCTGATCACTTCCTGAGGGACTTGTAGTCAAAAGTGTTTTTCTTTGCAAGTTTCTCCATGCTGGGCAGGCGAAACGGAATGGTCACCCTCAGGAACATTATGCGGAAGGTAGCCCTGCCCTTGCTTCCTATGTGGGATCTGTGGCTTCTTCCTCAGATGTGGTAATGGAGATAGGCAAAAGTGAGGACTGCAGATGCTGGAGATCAGAGTCAAGATTAGAGTGGTGCTGGAAAAGCACAGCAGGTCAGGCAGCATCTGAGGATCAGGTAAATCGACAATATAACTTTGCTGCAAATCCTCTTACAAGGATGCCTACCTTAAAGCTCTGACCTATAACCTTCATCCCCACCTCCTTCCATCTACTGCACTCTTGGCTACCTTCTCCCCAGCCCCACCCCACTCCCATTTATCTCTCCACCCCAGAGACTCCCTGCCTTCATCCTTGATGAAGGACCTTTGCCCGAAACATTGATTTTCTTGCTCCTTGGATGCTGCCTGACCTGCTGTGCTTTTCCAGTACTACTCTAATCTTGACTGTGGAAATGGAGTTGTCATGTTGACCTCCCTCTTGGCTGCTGTGACCATGCACATGTAATTTGTACCTGCAGTGCTGATCTCACATGGTTTCCACAACGTTCTTGCTATACTGCTCAGCGCCTGAGAAGATTTTGCCGTGTAACTTAAACATAGCATCTTGTACAACCTCAGTGTGCCCAAAATGCTTTCTTGTCATTCAGGTATTTTTGAAATGTAAGCACTCTTGTAGAATTTGAGACAGCTAACATTCGCACAGCAAGGTACTACAAATAAAATAACCAGATAATCTGTTTAATGATGATTATTAAAAGATAAATATTATCAGAAAACTGCACTTTCTGAATAGTGCAATATAGCATTTTACATTCATCTGAGAGCTAAGTAGTAGCTTTAGTTTATTGGCTTAACTGTGAGACAGCACTTTTGATAGTGGCACACGCTCTCATTAATGCACTGGGAGTGCCAGCCTAGATCTTGTGTGGAAATCTCTGGAGTGAGACCTGAACCCACAACCATCTGACTCCAAGGTGAATGCAAAAAGCTATGAAGATTAGTAATTACAGGACAACCTTTGCAATAAGTAGTCCTTTCACCTTGCTTTAAATTCTTAAATTAGCATTTGTTCATGAAACCAAAGGCTCCTTCAACAGCTTTGGCTTTACATCTTTCTTGCGCTAACATTGTTACTGGAAAACAGTCCTCGCCAAATTGGCTCAGCAGCTGTATTACCTAAATTGATTCAAATAATGTCTGCGGATATGTACTAAATTGTTCCAGATAACAACTTGCACAGCAGCCCAATAAACATGGTCAAAAAATGTCAACTATGAGAAGCCAGTTCCAGGCATGACAACATGGAACATGGAGAATTTTAATGAAATACTTAATTTCTGCATGTTCTGATAGTGAATGATTTTTTAACTATAAAATTTCAAAAATAACTGGAGTAAGAATTCCTGAAAAATAATGAAAACAAACTTGTATACTATTGAGATTTCAAATGCAGTATTAGATGCAGAAATTTAAATAATTGTCACTTGAAGCTGTGAATGACGTAAACGTGTTATTGTGGTGCTGCTGTAGAATCGTGGGGGATACTATTATATACCATTACTGCAATTATTTAACTGTGTGAAAGAAGGTATGAAGGATTATGCTGAGAGGATTTTAAATTTTCTTGGGTCTTAGAGGCAGTTCAATATCTTGCTTTATAGTCAATGCAGTAATAGCATCAAGTGACAGAGATTCAACTTGGGACATTCCAGTTGTTCTCTGTACTGTTTGGTTACTCTACACTGAATTGGAAGATCAATTGGGAGTCACAGTCATACAGCATGAAAACCTTTGGTCCAACTCATCCATGCTGATCTTTTATCCCAATCTGAACGAGTCCAATTTGTCAGCATTTGGCCCATATCCCTTAAACTCTTCCTAATCATATACGCAACCAGATGTCTTTTCAATGTTGTAATTGTACCCGCCTCCACCATTTCCTCTGGCAGCTCGTTTCATACACGTACCACCTTCTGTGTGAAAAAGTTACCCTTCAGGTGCTTTTTAAATCTTCCCCTTCTTATCTTAAATCTACGCCCTCTAGTTTTGCACTCACCCACCTGAGGAAAAAAACATTGGCATTCTCCTGATCCATACCCCTCATGATTTTATAAGGTAATCCTCAGCCTCCGACACTCCAGGGAAAAAAGCTATAGCCCATTCAGCCTCTCACTATAACTTTCCATAAAGCCACAATAGTTATTTGAGGTGACTCTGGATTTGGTTCAAAGATATGAGGTCAATCAAACAAGTAAGGCAGTTGTTTAGGCGGCAGGTGTTGAGGTGAAAAAGATTAGTAGCATCTACATGGCTCAGCAGCTCACTTTCCTTGCTTCTAGGTGATGGAGGCAGTGAAATTCAACATTGGCAGTATCAAAAAACTGACAAGACAGATCAGATGTCAATCAAAATTGAAGTTCATTGAAAAGGAAATTTGGATATGGTGTACCATGGCTGATTTTGTGTGAATCTAACAAAGCTAAATTTCACTGCCAGGATAGTCTGTAATGTCATAATGAACTGATGACAATTGTGACAGATTAAATGCAACGTATGGGACATAGATATAAAAATTGGGCTTTAAAGTTATAATCTCAGATTTTGATTTGATTAGTTACTATCACATATACCAAGGTACAGTAAAACGTGTTGTCTTACATGCTTTACAGGCAGATTGCACTATATAAATGCATCAGGATAACAGAATAGAGTGCAGGATACAGTATTACAGCCGCCAAGAGGGTGCAGAGAGAGATCACATGAACATTTAAGAGGTCCATTCATAAGTCTGATAGTAGCAGGGAAGAAGCTGTTCTTGAATCTGTTCATACACTTATTCAAACTATTGTATGTTCTGCCCAACAGAAGAGGGTGGAAGAGAGTACAACTGGTGTGGGAGGGGTCTTTGATTATGTTGGTTGCTTTCCCGATACAGCAGCAGGTATAGATAAAGTCAATGGATGGGACGCTGGTTTGTGTGATGACTGGGCTGTGTTCACAACTCTCTGTAGTTTCCTGCAGTCTTGCGAACAGCAGTCGCTATACCAAGCTGTGGTGCATCCAAATAGGATGTTTCTATGGCACATCTATAAAAATTGGTATGAGTCTTTATGGACAGAGAAATGCATTAGGAATTTAATCCTTTGAATGTAACTTTGTAAGTTTCCAATTTAAAATTTCCAATTTGGATTTCAATTTCAGAATACTTGTTAAAGAAAAGAATTTGATTGTTTTGGCAGTTTAAAAATAAGCAAAACGTGACTTTAAAATAAGTTTGATGCAAATCACTGATGGTAATGCAGAACAAACAGCCTTTATTTTGCAAGTGGGGCAGAGAGCAGGTTCCTGGTGTTTCAGTCAGTGCCTGCTCCTTCAGTGTACTTAGCTGCAAATTATAGCCTGGATATGGACAGTAGTATATAAAAATAAGAATGCTTTCCATGTGCAGGCATATGAAATTATAGATTAAAAGAAAATGATAATTTTGCAATGAAATGTCATCTGGCAAAAATACATTAAACTACACCATCTGTCCTCTGGAGTTTAATTTACATCAGTATATTTAATAACATTTCAGGTGAAAAGGAGAAAAGAAAGGCTCGGACACAATTGCTACTAAGAACTTAGACCAAAAGGCTGAATAATTTAAACTGTACTTTCTGAGAATATAATTGAGGAAGTCTGACTTCTTGAGACCACAAAACATTTGGAAATGTTCTCACGCTGGACTTATTATTCAAGGTTCCAGGACTCTGGAGGATTCCTACAACTCTGAGGTTATCAGATTCCTGTTCTTACCATCAGTTTTCTGCATTTGTTTCCTTGGAGATGCACAACTATCTATTGTGTAGTTCGCTATATCATTCAGATCTTAAAAACAAAATGTCTCAAGAGACATGACAGTATTTTCAGGGATCCCACACACTTAAACATTTAAAACTCCTTGTCCTAAAGTCTCCAAAGTGACTGTTCTGAACTGATAGATTTATCACAGCTATGAATTTGCAGTCAAGCGCTTGGCATCCACTTTCTCAGAGACCTTGAAGGCTTACATAATCAAATTTGCAAATTTGATTCAAATGATATGAAGGATGCTATACTGGTTTTGTCAAAAAGCAACATACTGTAATAATAGTTTCTTACTCCATGGTCTGGATTTTCAATCTGACATGGGTATCTGATGTTCAGGTCATTCCTGGTTCCTGACCCCACTCAGAGACATAACATGGTTTTAAATGCTGACCACAACTGGGATGAATGCAAGTTCTGCACCAATTACAGTTGTCTGGTTTTGCATGGAGGCAGCGTTCAAAAATGAACTGTTTCAAACTGAGATGGCAGTTATGATTGGGTTTGTTGTTATGTGGAGTAGACAGAGAATGGAGGGCTAGCAACCCCTCTTTCTGAACAAATGCCGAAACACTCACTTATTAGATACCTAAACCACTCTGCTCAAGTGATTGAAGCTTTGTGACCCTCTGGAAGTAATCCAAGTTTGACTATTGTTTTTTTAATTGACATTTTACATCAGCAGCTACAATACAGAAGTGTATCAATATGCACCAGACTATTGCTCTATCCCTTCTTTTAAAATTTGATTCTGTCCCTCTCCAACCTGTGAAACAACTCAGTGAGCTTAACAGCAAATTAATTGGAAGCACCATAACAATACTTCCACTACTACATCTAATTCATGAACTGAGCTGCAACCAAAGATTTCCAGAACAGTGAAACCCTTTGAAGATAATCTTTGATGTTCTTTTGGAGGGGAAATGATTTAACATGACAAAATAATTCATTACAATGATCAATGTTATCATAGTACTTGAACAATTATCATGCATGTAACCAAAGTATTCTGCATTCATTTATATAGCTCTCTTAGCTTACTACCATATCACTCTTATGCTGAAAAAAAACATCATTGGCAATTAGTAGTTTCTGACAGTTTGAAACACGACTTCCTAAAATAAAAACGTGGAAAACAGGATTTAAGTCACTACCAACTCTTAGTTACGTCATTTAGCTACAAACAAAGACTGAGTTCATTACATTGCTTGGCCTTATATAAAAGGAGCCAAAACCTTTTCAGCTCAGAAAATATCATCTTCATTTTAGAGCTCTGATGTCACTTTCTCAAGAGCTCTCTAAATCACCATACACAGAACTAACTTGGTATTTACCAGTGTCATCTGCATCCAATTCTTAAAACGTTCCTGTCATGAGAGACAGCTCTAAATATTTGCTGATACTTCAAATCTGTTGCTACATTTTTAAAGTCAGCAAATATAGAATTTCAAATGTCCCAGAGGCCAAATTTTCCAAAATAAATAGATATGGAGTAAAAAGGAGGGTAAGGGTATTTGATGTTTATTTAACTGCATCTGTATCATTTGATACTATGTTAAAATGCTGAAATGACGATGAGCCAAAAACATTATTTTTAAAGCTATGCATGAGAAACTTTTCTGAAGGGTCAAGGGATAATATGAGAGTTTACAGAAAAGTAATTATTGATGAGGCAACCAGCTGCCTGAGGAATAGCAGTTCTTTAAATGAGTAGAACGTGATCCCTTTTCACTGAGCCTTGTGGGCAAATAAGCATTTTCTCTATTATCTTGGAGTTATGGCCTACAAGTGATGTGTAGAAAACGAGAAAAATAATTATAGTTACATCATGATTAGCTAGTTTTAATTATTTTCACTAATAGGTGTGTGTTTTACAAAGTCCCTGTAAGAAAATCTTGTATAGTCATAATTTTCATTGATACTATACAGAAAGTGCTTCTTTCAGAGAAACAGAGGAGAATTACAGACATAGATATTTGTATTCAGACTGACACAAAAAACTGTAGACTCCAAAAATGATTTGACATTAAGTGATAGGATTCAATGCATTCAAAAGTGACCTTACACCCCACGACTCATTTTGAAGGGCAACACACTATTGTCTGTCTGAATGGGTCAGTTCACATTTATGTAGATTATAAACCACTACTTTACATTTGAAACAAAACAAAGGAAAACTACTTAAGTAATTAACTTATCTTCAAACAACTGCCTTTATCTGAACCCCAAAGCATTTGATTAATTATTTTATTTAAAATGAAACTGTCGGACAAATAAATTATCATCAGAATACATATTAGAGAAAACAGTTTTCATAATGTTGTCCTCTGCCCCAGTACAGGGCACATCCAAAGCTCGTTTATATCCTAGTTCTTGTTCATATCAAGGCAGAATTTTTCTGACAAAAACTGGTCGATGGCCAGAGCTCATCTTTAAGTAATTGCTAAAAATGGTGACAGCACCGGTCCAGACATTAGTTGACCTTGTCACTGCAAATTTGCTGTGTGGGCTGTCATCAGCCTGCTTGTTAAAGAAGCCAAGAAACAATGATAAGACACTGAGGTACAGAGCTCTGTGCAAATAGAAATGATAACAGGATTTACTGGTTCACAATCCTTTGTGAAAATAAAAAAAAGCGTAGACTCCTGTTAAGACGATACTGCAACCTCCAGCCAATCTTCAGGCTAAGTCTTTACTGGCATATATTCTCAGCAGTTTGTAAAGAACTTTCTAATCTCCAGAAAATGGATGATTCAACTCTGAGCTTGGAATTACCATCTTTTTGTTAATGCCAGAATCAGCTGCTGTGACTAGCATAAGAAGGTTACAGAGGCAATAACAAGATGGATGTCTGAACTTGTTAATTTCACTGAAAATTTGCTCTTTGTAATCGGTACAGTTTTGCTACCCTCTGTACATTCCATATGAAGAGACTTTAAACCTGGAACAAAGCTGGGGAGGTCTGGGAGTAGAAGTTAAGTTTAATAGTCCTCAACATCACAATACTCACCAGTACATTTGCAAAAATAACATACTGGAAACCCCAAGAAAATGTGAAAACTGACTACAGACTACAATTAGGATATTTTCTTAGTCCAGTAATTAATTTTCATGTTACTATTTTCACATGTAGTGGCTTTTTGCTGACCACTAAGAGACTTCCTCTGAAGGAGGAAGTAACCATATTGTGGATTTTTACTTCAATACCATTCAAGAATGCTGACACATTGAGAGGAAGTACACTACTGACTGAGCAATTACAGATACACCTGCATACTGTAACCTTACAATAGTCATAATCCATGGAATCAATTAATAATCAGGGAGACAACAGAAACTGCAGCAGACTATTCAAGAAACAATTGCAGAATTGAATGGAACACTTCACCTTCCCTTGAATTGGTGGAGCTAAAATCTCAGCTCTCTGTTACAGAGGGGAAGAAAATAAGCAAAAGAACAACTGTCTCAGGATAAATCCAAACATGAGAATACTGTGTCTGAGATGAAAAAGTCTTCACAGGGTATTCCTGCTCAGCTCATAAAGATGAATGTAGATTTGAAAGAGAAATAAAGGCTGAACTACAAGCTCTGTATTAAAAATCCCAATGAAAAGATTGTTGATTTACATGAAGGTCTTGAGCAAAGGAGAAGAGCAGACAAAGGAAGCACATGGTGAGGACAGTCCAGGAGATAGAGAAAGAGAGAACCTGTACAGTTGCTACCTTTGCTATTTGAATTCGTGTATCGCTGGACATCAGAGTGCATCTGGGAAAATTAACGAACAGTGAAATTCACAACTAATCTTGGAGGAACTGTTGGGTGAGGTTCACAGCACAGAATCAGATAAGTTCATTGTTGTTATGTCTGTCTAAGAGAAAGGCTGTAGTAGTGAATATAGTGGATTCTTTCTTGATTATATGTTATTGGAGATAAGTATCTTGATTAAACTTAAAATATAAGCCATAGCTATTAATTTAACTTGGGGCAGTGCTTGTAGAGGAATAAGACGGTGTTATTTTCTGGGTCTGTAGATTGTGAAGGAGCAAAAATGGCCTTTGCAGTGATATGTACTTCTTGTCAGATGTGGGAGTTTAAAGAGAGTTTAAGGGTTGCTGCGGATTATATCTGCCATAAATGCAGTTGGATGATAATCTTATCAGATCGAGTGGATTGGTCGGAGAGACAGACAGAAGCGATGAGGAATTTGCAACAGCAACAGTATGTGATGGATGGCAGTTATAGGAAGTGGGAAAAGTCTCAGATACAGTCACACAGATGGATTAACTCCAGAAAGGGTAAGAGAGGTCGGCACCTAGGGCAGGAGTCTTTTGTGGATAGACCCATTTCAAACAGGTATGCTGCTTTGGAAAATATAGGGGGTGATGGATTCTCAGGGGAACGTAGCACGAACCGCCAAGTTTCTGGTATTGAGACTGGCTCCAATGCAATGAGGGGTATGTCTGCTTCCAAGAGATCAATTGTGTTAGGGGATTCTGTAGTCAGAGGTACAGACAGATGTTTCTGTGGCCAGCAGAGAAAAAGCAGAATGGTGTGTTGTTTCCTATCAAGGATGTCTCAGAGAGGGTGCAGAATGTTCTCACGGGGAAGAGGGGCCAGCATTGGAACCAATGACATTAGAAGGGAAAACGTTGAGACTCTGTAGGGAGATTACAGAGAGTTAGGCAGAAATTTAAAAAGGAGGTCCTCAAGGGTAGTAATATCTGGATTACTCCCAGTGCTATGAGCCAGTGAGGGCAGGAATAGGAGGAGAGAGCAGATGAATGCATGGCTGAGGAGCTGGTATATGGGAGAAGGATTCACATTCTTGGATCATTGGAATCTCTTTTGGGGTAGAAGAGACCTGTACAAGAAGGACGGATTGTGCCTAAATTGGAAGGGGACTATTATACTGGCAGGGAAATTTGCTAGAACTGCTTGGGAGGATTTAAACTAGTAAGGTGGGGGGGTGCCAGGGAGATAGTGAGGAAAGAGATCGATCTGAGACGGGGTACAACACAGAAGTGAGTCAAAAAGTCGGGGCAGGCAGGGACAAGGTAGGACTAATAAACTAAACTGCATTTATTTCAATGCAAGGGGCCTAACAGGGAAGGCAGATGAACTCAGGGCATAGTTAGGAACATGGGACTGGGATATCATAGCAATTACAGAAACATGGCTCAGGGATGGGCAGGACTGGCAGCTTAATGTTCCAGGATACAAATGCTACAGGAAGGATAGAAAGGGAGGCAAGAAAGGAGGGGGAGTGGCATTTTTGATAAGGGATAGCATTACAGCTGTGCTGAGGGAGGATATTCCTGGAAATGCATCCAGGGAAATTATTTGGGTGGAACTGAGAAATAAGAAAATGATGATCATCTTATTGGGATTGTATTATAGACCCCCTAATATTCAGAGGGAAATTGAGAAACAAACTTGTCAGGAGATCTCAGCTATCTGTAAGAATAATAGGGTATACAAAGTTAAAAATCACTCTACACCAGGTTATAGTCCAACAGGTTTAATTGGAAGCACACTAGCTTTTGGAGCGATGCTCCTTGAAGTTCTAAATTGGAGAAAGGCCAACTTTGACAGTAATAGGCAAGAACTTTCGAAAGCTGATTGGAGGCAGATGTTCGCAGGAAAAAGGACGGCTGGAAAATGGGAAGCCTTCAGAAATGAGATAATGAGAATCCAGAGAAAGTATATTCCTGTCAGGGTGAAAGGGAAGGCTGGTAGATAAAGGGAATGCTGGATGACTAAAGAAATTGAGAGTTTGGTTAAGAAAAAGAAGGAAGCATATGTCAGGTATAGACAGGATAGATAGAGTGAATCCTTAGAAGAGTATAAAGAAAGTAGGAGTATACTTAAGAGGAAAATCAGGAGGGCAAAACGGGGACATGAGATAGCTTTGGCAAATAGAATTAAGGAGAATCCCAAGGGTTTTTACAAATATATTAAGGACAAAAGGGTAACTAGGGAGAGAATAGGGCCCCTCAAAGATCAGCAAGGCGGCCTTTGTGTGGAGCCACAGAAAATGGGGGAGATACTAAATGAATATTTTGCATCAGTATTGACTGTGGAAAAGGATATGGAAGATATAGACTGTGGGGAAATAGATGGTGACATCTTGCAAATTGTCCAGATTACAGAGGAGGAAGTGCTGGATGTCCTGAAATAAAAGTGGATAAATCCCCAGGACCTGATCAGGTGTACCCGATAACTCTGTGGGAAACTAGAGAAATGATTGCTGGGCCTCTAGCTGAGATATTTGTATCATCGATAGTCACAGGTGAGGTGCCGGAAGACTGGAGGTTGGCAAACGTGCTGCCACTGTTTAAGAAGAGTGGTAAAGACAGGCCAGGGAACTATAGACCAATAAACCTGACGTCGGTGGTGGGCAAGTTGTTGGAGGGAATCCTGAGGGACAGGATGTACATGTATTTGGAAAAGCAAGGACTGATTCGGGATAGTCAACATGGCTTTGTGCATGGGAAATCATGTCTCACAAACTTGATTGAGATTTTTGAAGAAGTAACAAAGAGGATTGATGAGGGCAGAGCAGATGTGATCTATATGGACCTCAGTAAGGCGTTCGACAAGGTTCCTCATGGGAGACTGATTAGCAAGGTTAGATCTCATGGAATACAGGAAGAACTGGCCATTTGGATACAGAACCGGCTCAAAGGTAGAAGACAGAGGGTGGTGGTGGAGGGTTGTTTTTCAGACTGGACGCCTGTGACCAGTGGAGTGCCACAAGGATCGGTGCTGGGTCCTCTACTTTTTGCCATTTACATAAATGATTTGGATGTGAGCATAAGAGGTATAGTTAGTAAGTTTGCAGATGACACCAAAATTGGAGGTGTAGTGGACAGCGAAGAGGGTTACCTCAGATTGGCCCATCTGGATCAGATGGGCCAATGGGCTGAGAAGTGGCAGATGGAGTTTAATGCAGATAAATGTGAGGTGCTACATTTTGGGAAAGCAAATCTTAGCAGGACTTATACACTTAATGTTAAGTCCTAGGGAGTGTTGCTGAACAAAGAGACCTTGGAGTGCAGGTTCATAGCTCCTTGAAAGTGGAGTCGCAGGTAGATAGGATAGTGAAGAAGGCGTTTGGTATGCTTTCCTTTATTTGTCAGAGTATTGAGTACAGGAATTGGGAGGTCATGTTGTGGCTGTACAAGACATTGGTTAGGCCACTGTTGGAATATTGCGTGCAATTCTGGTCTCCTTCCTATCGGAAAGATGTTGTGAAACTTGAAAGGGTTCAGAAAAGATTTACAAGGATGTTGCCAGGGTTGAAGGATCTGAGCTACAGGGAGAGGCTGAACAGGCTGGGGCTGTTTTCCCTCGAGCGTCGGAGGCTGAGGGGTGACCTTATGGAGGTTTACAAAATTATGAGGGGCATGGATAGTGTAAATAGACAAAGTCTTTTCCCTGGGGTGGGGGAGTCCAGAACTAGACGGCATAGGTTTAGGGTGAGAGGGGAAAGATGTAAAAGAGACCAAAGGGGCAACCTTTTCACGCAGAGGGTGGTACATGTATGGAATGAGCTGCCAGTGGATGTGATGGAGGCTGGTACAATTGCAACATTTAAGAGGCATTTGGATGGGTATATGAATAGGAAGGGTTTAGAGGGATATGGGTTGAGTGCTGGCAGGTGGGACTAGATTGGGATGGGATATCTGGTCGGCATTGTCGGTTTGCGGGTTGGACCGAAGGGTCTGTTTCCATTCTGTACATCTCTATGACTCTAACCCATTTACAAAACAAGAACAGCTACAGAAATTCACGGAATCATACCTTACAGAAAATGTCCCTGACACCACTGTCACCATCCCTAGACATGTCCTGTCCCACAGGCAGGATAGAGCCAACAGAGGTGGCGGCACAGTGGTATAAAGTTGGGAGTTGCCCTGAGTACTCAACATTGACAATGGATCCATGAAGTCTCAGGACATTAAGTTAAACTCGGACAAGGAAACACCCTCCTTTGAATCAGTACTCCTCCATGTGAACAGCACTTGGAGGAAGCAGTAAAAGTGAAAAGGGAGTCAAAACGTACACTGGGTGGAGGATTGCAATGTCCACCACCAAAAATGGCTCAGTAACAGCACCACTGATTGGGCTGGTGGGGTCCTAAATGACATTTCTGGTAGACTGGGTCTGTGGAAGTTAGTGACAAGAAGGAAAAATATACTTAACCTCATCCTTGCTAAACTGAAAGCTGCAGATGCATCTGTCCATGACAACTGTACAGTCGTTGTGGAGATGCAGTGCCATCTTCACATTGAAAATACCCTCCACCATGTTTAATGACACTACTGTCATACTAAATGGGAACAGATCTAGCACTTCAAAGCTGAGCATCCAAAAGCGCTATGGGCCATCAACAGATGCAGAATCATACTCCAACACAAACTTCAACCTCATGACCCAGCATATCCCACTCAACTATTATCATCAAGCCAGGGGATCAACCCTCAATGAACAGTGCAGGAGGGCATGCCAGGAGCAGCACCAAGCATATTTAAAAATGTGATGTCAACCTTGCGAAGTGACCAAACAGGACTACTGGTTTTGTATAAGCAGCCAGTCATAGACAGAGTTAAGTTGTAGAGGTGTACAGCACAGAAATCTCCAGGACCAGACCAGACATACTCCAAAACTCTGTGTGAAGCTAGGGAAGTGATTGCCAGGCCCCTTGCTGAGATATTTGGATCACTGACAGTCACAGGTGAGGTGCCCGAAGACTGAAGGTTGGCTAATGTGGTGCCACTATTTATGAAAGGTGGTAAGGAAAAGCCAGGGAATTATAGATCGGTGAGCCTGACATTGGTGGTGGGCAAGTTTTTGGAGGGAATCCTAAGGGATAGGCTTTACATGTATTTGGATAGGCAAGGACTGATTAGGTATAGCAACATGGCTTTGTACATGGGAAATCATGTCTCATGAACTTGACTGAGTTTTTTGAAGTAGTAACGAAGAGGATTGATGAGTGCAGAGCGATGGACGTGATCTATATGGACTTCAGTAAGATGTTTGACAAGGTTCCTCATGGGAAACTGGTTAGCAAGGTTAGATCACATGGAGTACAGGGAGAACTAGCCATTTGGAAACAGACCTGGCTCGAAGGTAGAAGACAGAGGATGGTGGTGGAGGGTTACTTTTCAGACGGGAGGCCTGTGACCAATGGTGTGCCACAAGGATTGGTGCTGGGTCCACTACTTTTCATCATTTATATATAAATGATTTGGAGCTGAACATAGAAAGTACAGTTAGTAAGTTGAAGGTTACCTCAGAGTACAACGGGATCTTGATCAGATGGGCCAATGGGCTGAGGAGTGGCAGATGGAGTTTAATTTAGATAAATGTGAGGTGCTGCATTTTGGAAAGGCAAATCAGGGCAGGACTTATACACTTAATGGTAAGGTCCTGGGAGTGCTGCTGAACAAAAAGACCTTGGAGTGCAGGTTCATAGTGAAGAAGGCATTTAATATGTGTTCCTTTATTGGTCAAAGCCTTGAATATAGAATTTGGGAGGTCATGCTGCGGCTGTACAGGACATTATGTGGAAGCTGTTTTTGCTGGACTGCTTGTTTACAGAAATTTTGGTCAGTCGTGGGCTTAGCCCTTGCCCCGGGTGGCCCTAGCCTGCTAGAACATTCTGTAACAACCATATAACTTCTGCTTTTATCACAAAACTCATGAACTGATTATCTGCAAAAAGCGCAACTCGGCCAAACGTTATCAATAGGCGACTGTAGTTTCTGGAGTGTGCATTGACTCAAGGTTTGAGAACAATACTCGTTACGTACAGTCCTGAGAAACTGTTAGCTCGGCATCTTTTGTACTATATCAATCTGCAGTGATCTGGAGAGGTTTGGAGATGAACCAGACCGTACTAAGGAACCATGTGCTCCCCATGATATCATGCTTTAAAGTTTGTCAATGCTCAAGGTCGGAGTCTGGAGAATTTCTTCCAACACCATTGGTTAGGCTACTTCTGGAATACTGCGTGCAATTCTGGTTTCTCTTCTATTGGAAGAATGTTGTGAAACTGAAAGGGTTCAGAAAAGATTTACACAGATGTTTCCAGGGTTTAAGCTATAGGGAGAGACTGAATAGGTTGGGGCTATTTTCCACAGACCATTGGAGACTGAGGGGTGACCTTATAGAGGTTTATAAAATCACGAAGGGCATGGATCGGGTAAATAAACAAGGTCTTTTCCCTGTGTTCGGGGAATCCAGAATGAGAGGGCATAGGTTTAAGGTGAGGGGGGATCCCTGGGGCAATTTTTACATGCAAAGGGTGGTGCGTATATTAAAAGACCTGCAGAGGAAATGGTGGAGGCTGGTACAATTACAACATTTAAAAGGCATCTGGATGGGTATATGAATGGGAAAGGTTTCGAGGGATATGGGCCAAATGCTGGCAAATGGGACTAGATTATTTCAGGATATCTGGTCGGCATGGACGAGTTGGACTGAAGAGTCTGTTTCTGCGCTGTATATCACTATGATTCTTTAACTCTATAACTCAGTGGAGGAGGAGGCTTCACAAATATCACCTTCCTCAATGACGGAGGAGCCCAGCACATCAGTGCAAATGATAACGCTCAGGCATTCACCGTGATCTTCAGCCAGAGGCATGAAGTGGATGATTCATCTTGGCCCCCTCCAGTGGTCCCTAGCTTTACCAGTCTTTTGCCACTTCCATTCACTTCACATAATATCAAGAAATTGTCAAAGACACTCGATGCTGCAAAGGCTATGGGCCCTAACAACATTCCCAACAATAGCTCTGAAGACTTGTGCACCAGATATCGTCAAACACCTAGCCAAGCTGTTGTGGTACATCTATAACACTGACATTGATCTGACAATGTGGAAAAGTGCCCAGGTGTGTCCTTTACACAAAAAAAACAGGAGAAATCCAATCCAGTCAGTTACGACCCATCAATCTCTCATTAATCAGTAAAGTGTTAGAAGGTGTCATCAACAGTCCTATCAAGCAGCATCTGCCTAACAACAATCTGCTCACTGCTGTCCAGTCTAGGCTCTGCCAGTTCCTGGTTTCACTACAGTCTTGATTCAAACACGGACAAAAGAGTTAAATTTCAGAGATGATGTGAAAGTGACAGCCCTTAAAACCAAGGCTGCACTTGACTGACTGTGGTATCAAGGAGCCCTAGCAAAACTGTTCTCAATGGGAATCAGTCAGCAAACTTTCCAATGTTTAGAGTCATACCTGGCACATAGGAAACTGGTTGGACGTCGGTCACCTCAGCTCTACAACATCTTTTCAGGAGTTCCTCAGGGTTATGTCCGAGGCCCAACCATCTTCAGCTGCTTCATCAATGATTCTGAGTCCACCATAAGGAAAGAAGTGAGGAAGTTTACCAATGACTACACACTGTTCAGCAATATTCACGTCTTCTTAGATATAGAAACAACCACGTCCAAATGCAACATCTGGACAATATCCATTCAAGTTGCAAGTAATGTTCACACCACACAATGGCAAGCGATGACCATCTCCAATAAGAGTCAATCTAACCACTACCCCTTGACATTCAGTGGTATTACTGTCACTATATGCCCTACTGTCAACATTCTGTGGGTTACCACTGACCAGAAACTTAACTGGACGCCACAGAAAAACAGTGGCTACAACAGCA
Source organism: Chiloscyllium punctatum (assembly GCF_047496795.1). Classification (NCBI taxonomy): domain Eukaryota; kingdom Metazoa; phylum Chordata; class Chondrichthyes; order Orectolobiformes; family Hemiscylliidae; genus Chiloscyllium; species Chiloscyllium punctatum. The sequence goes on along the minus strand of NC_092779.1, from coordinate 52,119,678 downwards.
GGTCAGATAAGAGGAATACTATACTGTAGCAGGTAACTCAGGTCCTGTTTTCCTGAAGTCTGTCCAGCATCTACAAGACACAAGTCACATGTGTGATGGAATACTTCCTTCTTGCTTAGATGATTACAGCTTCAACAAAGTTCAAGAAGCTTGACACAATCCAGAACAAAGCAGCCTGCTTAATGACACCAAATTCACAAACATCCACTTCCTCCACCACTGATGCACAGTAGGAGTAGTGTGCACCATCTACAGAAATTCACCAAAGAGCTTTAGACAGCCCCTTCCAAGTCCATGAACACTTCCATTTAGAAGGCTGTGGGCAGCAGTGGGAATACTACCACCCGCAGTTTTCCTCCAAGCCACTTATCATTCTGACTTGGAAGTATACCATCCTTCCTTCACTGTCACTGGGTTAAAGTCCTGGAATTGCCCCCCTAACAACATTGTAGGTCAACCTGCAACACATAGACTGCAGAAGTTCAAGAAGGTAGTTCACCACCATATTTTCAAGGGCACTAAGGACAGGCAATGAATCGTAGCCCAGCCAGTGGCACCCATGTCCCATGAGTGAATAACAAAAAAAAAATCAGTTTGAATTCATAGAAAATGACAGACCTGCACAAGCAGGTGGAGATGCACAGAGCACATAACAAGGAGTTGCATATTATGCATGAGACAGTTCTCTCAAAAATAAATGCCAGCAATGATATTCTAGTGAATGAACTTAAGCAGGACGTAGAAGATGACAAATGAAAGCAGTAAGTGGAGGTAGTCCAGACCTTAAAAAAACAACAAAAAGGAATAAGGATATTGAAAAATATTGAAGAATTATTAGAACAGTTTATGAAGGAGAAAATATGCTTGCCTAACAGAGGACTAAACTTGATAGATTTAGAAGAATCCAGGATTCTAAAATCAGAGAAGTTAAAAAGAGTTGGAAGCATTTAGGGGCAAACAGTAATTGTCAAAGAGATTTAAAAATACAAAGCTGATTGTGGAAGGAGAACAACAAGCAGCTATTTGGAACAAAACATGGCTGTAATACCTCAGGATAAACACATTCTAAAACAGCAAATGTTGGCCATGGAAAAAAAGCTTGACAGAATCAGCATCGTAAGGTCTGGATGCATTAACAATTTATTTTTATAATATCAAGACTGAAAGGCTGATTTGTTATTGTTAATAATTAAACTTTAGTTTAGAAAGAAGGGAGATTTCTATGTGTAGCTTGACTTTAAGGTAGTTTACACATATTCAGTGTGAGCAGCCGGCAAACCCATACTACACTCAGTGGCAGGTGGAGTCACAAATTTGAGGACTCCTTGTGTCATGTGTAAACTCTCTTAAAGTTAATCACAGAATATAAACAACCTCAAACACTTCAGCCTTATGACCATCCCAATCTGTACCTTTATGGCAAATTATGTAAAAATGCAAATGTCTATGAATTATTATAAGTGAGCAACTTCAGAGTAAATGGTTCAAACAATGATTCATTGTTTTTAAGAATTACCTGAACCTTCAGACTACACGTGATAGGGTAGTGGGGGGAGGCTGTGTTGAGGGGTTAGTTCTGGTGTTACCCAGAAATTTGATTAGGTTTTAATGCACCTAATGTTTCCTGGTTAAGTATGTCAGAACTGACCCAAGTCTCTAATTCTAACTCAGAGTTGCAGACATTTATGAAGGACCACTAGATGCAAGGCAATTGCCCTTTGTAATTTCAAACATCTTGGACAATTTTCATGTGGTCAACAAATCAGGACTTCAACAAGGTTCCTATGTTTTGGTGGTTCATCCTGATTCTGACAATGCATAGGTACTATGTTGCAATTATAACAGCAGATCTGTACATTGACACCTATATAAAATTTTTCAAGTAATACATTATAAACATTCACTCAATAGTGCTTCACTCAATTAAAATAGCCTGTTGCCTGAATGCATGTCTACAACACGAGTGTGTTGTTGAGAGTTCCTGCAGAGAGATTCGCTTGTTCTTTATATTTCTGCCGATGTAAACATCCACTAGCAGGCAATAGAGAATAGGGGCCCTTAAAGATCAACAAGGTCATCTATGTGTGGAACCACAGGAGATGGAAGAGATACTAAACAAATATTTTTAATCCAGTTTTTACTGTGGAGAAAGACGTAGCGGTGAGGGTACTCAGATAAATAAATACTGGGTCTTGAAAACAGTCCATGGTAAAGAAGAGGTGACGCTGAAAAGTACTAACAAAATATAAAGGAGGAAAAATCTCTCGGGATTAAGTATATCCTAGGATGTTGCGAGAATTAGGGAAGAAAGTATGCACCCCCTAACAAGGATATTTGTATTATCTTTAGACATGGGTAAGATGCCAGAGGACTAGAGGGTAGCTAATGTTTTGCCTTCTTTAAAAAAGACTGTAAGGAGAAGCTTGGAAACTACAGACTGGTGAATCTGACATCAATAGTGGGTAAGTTGTTGGAGGGGATTCTGAAAGATAGGATTTCCAAGCATTTGGAGATGCAAGGACTGATTAGGGACTGTCTGCATGCTTTGTGCAAGGGACATCATGTCTCACAAATTTGGTTGAGTTTTTTGAGAACATAACCAAAAAGGTTGATGAGGGCCAAGTGGTAGACGTTGTCTGCATGGACCTTAGTAACGCCTTTGACAAGGTTCTGCATGGTAGACTGATTACTAAAGTTAGATTCACATAGGATTCAGGGAGAACTTGTCAAGTGGATACAAAATTGGCTTGACAGTAGGAGACAGGGGGTGGTGGTGGAGGGATGATTTTCAGACTGGAGGCCTGTGACCAGGGGTGTTCTGCAGGGATCAGTGTGGATCCACTATTGTTTGTCATTTACATAAATACTTTGGATGAAAATTAAGAGGAATGGTTAGTAAGTTTCAGATGGCACCAAAATTGTTGGTAGAGTTGACAGTGAAGAAAGTTATCTAAGATTACAAGGAGATTTTGAACAATTAGGGCAAAGGCTGTGGACTGGCAGATGGAGTTTAATTTGGATAAATGGAAGGTATTGCATTTTGATAACTTGAACAAGGGCAGGTCTTATAAAGTTAAGGGCAGGTCTTATAAAGTTAATGGTAGGTCTTTGGGTAGTGTTATCCAAGAGAAAGACTGAAGGATTCAGGTACATAGTTATTTGAAAGTTAATTCACAGGTAGACAGAGGGTTAAGAAGATGTTTACCACGCTTGCCTTCATTGCTCAGACCATTGAGTCAAGGAGTTGGGGCATCATGTTGAGGTTGCACAGGAGTAATTTTGGAGTATTGTGTTCAGTTCTGGTTGCCCTGCTATGGGAAGAATATTATTAAATTGGAGTGGGTTCAGAAAAGATTTACCAGGATGTTGTCAGGTTTAGAGGGTTTGAGTTATGAGGAAAGTCTGAATAGATTGGGATTATTTTCACTGGAGCATAGGAGGTCAAGGGGTTACCCTACAAAATGTGTTCTGGAAAAATGCAACAGTTGCGTTCCTGTGCAACCTTGTACTATAGAAAATAACGCTATGGAAAACCACTATAGAAAATTACGCTGTAGAAGATCACTACAGAAAATTGCTATGCCTATTCCGTAGAAAGTTTGCGTTATCCAAACAGTGTCCACAATTTGTCAAGCGCGTTATAGCCAATTTGCAATTACGAAAAACGTGTTATACCAGAACACGCGTTATACCTGTAGAGGTTTATGAAATCATGAGTGACATAGAGTAGGTGGACAGCAAAGGTCTTTTCCAAAGGGTGGGTGGGAGTTCAAAACTAGGGGGCATATTTTTAGGTGAGAGAAGAAAGATTTAAAAGAGACCTGAAAGTCAACCTTTTCACACAGAGGGTGGATCATATATGGAATGAATTGCCAGAGAAAGTGGTAAATGTAGGTATATTTACAACATTTAAAAGACGTTTGGACAGGTACATGAGTAGGAAAGGTTTACAGGGATGTGGATCAAACACAGGCAAGTGGGACTAGTTTAGTTTGGGAACTAGTTTAGTTTGCATGGACGAGTTGGACTGAAGGGTCATTTCCATCCTGACGGATGCTATAAGAATCAAACCTATATCTTACCTGGCAGTATTTTGGCAATTATGTCTAGAACAGCATTCACCATCTATGTTTTACTGTAAAATGCACTGAAAAGAAAACTATTACGTGAAGATTTTCTCTTTCCACCACAAAAATAACTTCACTAAAAATCTGCCCAGTATTCAATAGATGGCGGACATTATAATATATAGTTGTTCTGAAGGTCTGTATGTATTCTTGGAAAGCAACTCCATTAATTTACAGTATTGTAATGAAAGATTTTTACAGATGAACCTCGATTATCCAAAGGATACGATTGGGGAGTATTTCATTCGGTTATTTGAATTCCAGATAATCAAATACCAGATAACACAGTTTAGTCAAGTATTGAGACCTTGTCACCTTGCTGGATAATCTGATATTCAGATAATCAAATGCCAGATAATCGAGGTTCCTCTGTAATACATACAGGATTACAGGATTTGGATTTCAAGTAGAGGCAAATGGATTTGGATTAGTTTTTTGAAGGTTCTTTTTAAAGGGAAGAAATTCAATTGGAACTATAACCTACATACATCAGTTGCATGAAAGCATGTAACTGCTGTAACCATTGGTACTACAGGACCCCTGTAGTACCAACAGATAAATGGTTATCTGGTTTGGGTTATAACATGCAGAGTAAACATATTGAGGTAATTACATTTAGTTGGAAGATTCCAAGTCTTGGTGTAGAAGAGAATAGTTAGAGAATAGTTAACAAACAGATACAGGGGAACATCGAATATCTGAACGAGATGGGCGGGCACTATTTTGCTCGGACAATCGACTATTCGGTTAATTGACTAAGTGCCTTTCCTTTGGGGATTGGAGTTTTTAAAGTCTGCTCCCTGTTCAGGAGACTAGCAGCAGCACACAGCGCGCGAGCCCCCACCCCAAGAACTGCCCCCTTCCAACACTGCCCCTCCTGTCCGCCCCCAACACTGCTCCTTGCCCACCCTCACCCCTGTCCAACAGTGAATCCCCTGCCCTGTCCCAAACACCGTCCAACACCGCCCCTGTGCACCCACCCCATTCACCTCCCCCCCCACCCCCCAACCCTGGAAACATGTCTTTGGTGTAATATAATGTTTCTATCGGGACTTCAACATCTCTTCGGACAATCTGATTTTCGGATAATTGGTATTGGGATAATCGAGGTTCCTCTGTATCTTTTAATAAGGCTTCTGTGAATGATACAAGACTTGAAAAGGCCTGCGATGTGCCAAACCTAATTTGAGCAGGCGCTGAATGCCAACATTTGGTGGTAGAAGAGAATAGCAGGAGAATCATGTTTTTCAGGTCAGACTAGGGGAACCACTTATCTCAGCAGAAGTGACTTCTGGTTTATGGAGATTCCAGACCAGAACAGTTTGGACAGAAATCTGAAAGTTGTTAAAACTGAACAAGTTTAGGCATCAGAATTGCGAGAAGTTCATGTCAACAGACTAAGAAAGAATCCATAACAGAAACTGTCTTGACAATTCATGGGAAAGAAACTGGAAAGTGTCAGTTAAGTTTTAAAAACTATTTCTCTAGTACTCACTTTCTAATGGATGGTGATGCGAAACAAGATAAAACTTTCTGATTTATTTTAAATGTTTTTAATCGTCGTCTGTCGGTACATATAAATATGCACACACTGCTTATTGTTTCCTTCTTTTGTGTAATAAACTGATATTCTGTTGTAAAGAACTCTGCAGCATTGTATGGATATGTTTTGGTGAATAACTGTCACCTTAAACAATGACAAGAATTAAATATATGATCTATTAAACACTCTGGTATCTGACTTGTGAAATTTTAGCATCAGCTAGGATCATGACAGGCTTTAACTTTAATTGATTGAAGGTGGACACAGGAAAAAAAGACTGCTGTCACTTGCAGCAAACTTAACTTCTAGCTTGGATTTCACTTTAGGCAACAAGTGCAATTGCTTTCTTTTAATGAATCCAACAAACAAATAAACATCTTTTAATAAGGCTTCTATGAATGATACAAGACTTGAAAAGGCCCACAATGTGCCAAACTTAATTTGAGCAGGCACTGAATGCCAACATTTGCTGGTAGAATATAACATTAGGTTTAGAAGGGACATCATGCTTTTGTGCACAGAAATGTTATCCCCTGGACACTCTTTGTATTGTTAGATGTAAACAGCAGTGAAATTGTAAATAACCATACCCTGTGTAAATTATCAGCCAGTAGGTTTGCAGTACGCACAGCATTACAGAACCACCTGCTCACACAAGAAAAGAATACTGTACTGGATGATGAGGTGACTCCAGCTCAGCTGTATTAAGGTTTAAGGATGTACTTGTCCATTGTATACTTAGACTTCTTAACACCGCAAGTATTTTCCACCTTATTGTAACCTTTTTACTACGAAAGCAAAGAATCATTCTGCAAAACAGTATCATATTATTGTGCTGTAGGAATGATGCCACCTGTCCAAAATTACATATGTAGTGTGGAGCTGCAGGCTATTATGCAGGGCCTGACACATCACCTCAGTTCTATCCATATCTGTTTATCTCCTCAACTGACACATTGCTCGTGTCCAGCATCAGGAATTACTGCTTCTTTTTCTGTTCTCTGGCCAAAAGTATTTCTGAGCCTCCCTACCACCACAGATCTTTAGTTATTTTCAATCAACCTGCTTAGCCATATTATGACACACCCCTGGAGCAAGCAGGACTGGGATTCAGGCCTTCTGATTGAATGGTAGGGATGCTGCCATTGCATCATTACAGACCAACTACCAATCTTTAATTTTGGCCAAAGCCAGCTAACAGCATAGATGAAGAATATGTCCAGGACCCATCATAAACTTCATCGTTCAGGACCATACCAGGCAGCAGTTCACCTAATGAGTAACTGGACACTTGTGACTGTGCAAACACACGAAAAAAGTAACACACTGAGTACAGAGACCATTTATTTTATGTTTATTTTCTATCATACAGTACAACCAAACCGAATATCTTTAGCTCCTGCATGCTTTTTATTATCTTTCCCCATGGAAGACATTGCTCCCATTGTGCTCAGCATGTATCTTAACTATTTGAAACACAAAAATAGATTTGTTTACATTGTACAATGAACAGACAAGTCCATGTTTCTGTCTAGTCTCTTTTATGGGCAGAGGGCCTGATTGAAAATCATTTACTGAGGACTTGCCTTCATGGTTTGTGATGTCATGAGACTGACAGTTTGAATAAGTACTGACTATCATAAGATTTTGAATCCAAGTTTCAGTCCAGAAACTTAAACAAAAATCAAGGCTACTGTTTTAGAATGCTACTGAGAGAGTGCCATGTTGTTGGACATACTCCCTCAGATACTGAACCAGGAGCCAATCTGTCCTCCCAGATGGACATAAAATAACCCATTGACAATAGTCACAGAACAGGGACATTCCCCCTTGACTGGTGGTCAATTCTAATCCTTAATTGACATCATAAACCACAGATAAGCTGATAATCATTTCATTGCTCTGTGTGGGATTTTAATGCTCACAAATTGGCTGCTGTTTTTACACACAACCACATTGATTACTTATCAAAATTATCTTTATTGCCTATCAAGAGCTTTGGGATGCCCTAAAACTGAGAATGTCACAATGTAAATGCAGTTTTAACAGACATTACAAATTATTTCACATGTTGGTCAATATTCACATTTTTCTAATTCCTCTCAACCAGTCTTGATATGCGTGAGTAATATTATTCTTTGTCTTTTCCAGTTGACAACTGACTTATGACTTCCAGTTAACACTTTCACTTGATTGGCCTGAGTTACATCCATGCTTCTCAGAGCAGGCCTTGCCAACACTGGACAATGCCAATAGAGGGCTTGGGCCAGAAAATTGGAGAGAATAACCTACCATAAAACAATTCTTTGAGAACAAAAACTGACAATAATGGTTAAATAAAAGTTTATAAATAAGAAAAGTGACTGGGTATGCGGCAGAGAAGGCATTATTAAAAGGGCATAATATATACCCAAACTAATAGGAGACCATTGTGGCACAATAGTTATGCTCCAACTTCCTGGCTGTGTTCAATTCCCACCTGCTCCTGAGGTATGTTAGAACACATACGAACAGACTACTTAAAAATATCCATATTGGGCTCTTGTGGCACAGTGATAATGTCTGTACCTCTGAGTCAGAAAACCCAGGTTCAAGTCCTACTTGCTCCAGAGATGTGTAATATCATTTTTGGAGAGACTGGTAAGGAAAATATCTAGACACAAAGCTTATGCCACAGGATAGCTTGCACTTTACAGTTGCAGCCAGAGTCATGACACTAAAGGTAGCAAACATATCAATGGCAAATGGATAGTGTGAAGCTTGTAACACAGATGAACTAAATGTATTAGTTAAGATAACATAAAGTAAAATAATAATACAATATAAAAGGTAAAGCATTGTATTTACAACAGAGAAGTAAGGGAGTATCAGAAAGTAATATGATGATCTGAGCATTAGTAAAGATTTTACCATTAATTTCTTCCTCAAAGCATTGAATCTTACTAGGGTGCTAGGATTCTGACTGACAATCCTCCAGCATCTTGACACTACGGCTACTTTTATGGAAACAGTGAGTTGAATTTAATGTGAGACCTGGGTTCCACTGCTGGATCCAGATAGGGATCTGCTTAGATAGGGAAAGGTTGACTGAGCATGATTACAAGGGAACTAGCTTATTAGACATGCAGATGCCTGGCTAATTATGCTGTTAGAGTGGGTGGGAAGTCAGCAATCCTGCAGTTGGCTGACACGGTCAGAGGTCTGGCCGCCATATGTAAGTAGTACCTGCACATGTAAGCAATGCCAGCAAGCCAGCAACATGTCACGCATTCTGCTACAGAACCAGAAGATCCTCTACTTGCTCCTTAGAATATTTACTTGTCGTCCTAAGCTACATTTAACCTCAGGTGGCCTGCACAGTAAGGTGCAAAATGGCTTGGAGCACAAAACATGTTGTCCTACAGTTCAGCAATGTCTCCCCACTACTTCTCATCCAGACTGTCCAGGAATGTCAGGAAGTTTTCTTCTCCACTGATAATTTTAAGAGATTTGCGGCTTTAACTAAGAAAGGTGTATGGGGATGGCTGCGGAGGTTAGTAGTCATGGGGCACATAGGTATACCTTAGTTCAAGTTGGAAAAGATTGAACAAACTGATCCACACCACAAAGATAAATGCAGTGGTGGTGTTACAGAAAAGTTTTTATGAGGGTGTCAAGCAATGTCTCTGTATGAAAGGCAGGTTAAGTAAGGTGGTAGAATACATTGTTTGCCTCAACCCCAGAATACGTGAGGCCTGAATGTGTGTAAGCCAGTGTGGACAAAGTTATACAAATGTCACGAGTGTGAAGGAAGGACAGCATTTATCTAAGGCCTCACTACGTCAAAGGGATTCAATTCTCCTCTTCTGTCTGCAGGAGAAATGGATGCATAATAAAATTGAATGAATGTGGCTGGAGGGAGGATTGACTGATCTTTGTGTCTTAATTCTGGTTGGGAGAAGGCAACATAATTGGTCAAGGAATAGGAAAGCCAGCAAGTTGCAGACAGTAAGACATTAGTAAAAAGTGAGGCAAGGGAGTAGTAACTGAGAGAATTGGTTAAGGAACTGGTCATCAAGGCAGCTGCGAATGGGAATCACTCTTGTAATATGAGAAATGTGTCAGCTATTTATGCACAGTGACTTTCCAGTCTTGAGGTAATGATCAGATCATCTGTTACTTTGACACAGCACACTGGAGATAGCTACCCAGTTCTTTGAAATTGTGCCATGGGATCTTTTACATTCACCTGAGCAAATAGATGAGCAAACTCCTGAAATCATCCACTTGAGATAAAATCAATGAGCATTTTGAAAAGCATAGGATATTAAAGAAAAGCCAAGGTGAGCTGTAAAAGGTAAACTGTGATTGTCAAATGGTGGATTTCCTCTGAAGTTTCTCCAGCTTAATCGCTATTTGGAACACTGCCAACAACTTGTATTTGTCTTACCCCTCAGAGTGTAAAGCTTTTCTATAAATTTCATACAAACATTATCTTACTGAATTTGATACCGAGTTACAGTGGAAATATGAGAAGGTCGCTAAAACATTGGTCAAAGAAGAAACAACCTAAACAAGGAGAACAAGGCAGACAGGTAGGGACTGAATTCTAGAAGGCATCTGCAATGCAAAAATATGGTACTTGAGGAAATGTAGCATCATGAGTTTGAAATTGATAGGAAACATACTTTGATTAAAAACATGTTCATTGATTGATGAATGGTTGGAAGTGTTTACCCCGCACATCAGTGATTGAGCCACCTTTTCTTGTGACATGAGGCATGCAACATTGAAACTTGCCAGAGGCAAAGGTCATCATTTTGCAAGAAGTTAGTGGAATGAATGGACTGATGGATGTATTTTAATGGGTAAGACGGTGGCATGGAATTTTATCAAAAAAATTAAAGTAATATGTTATAAAAATGTCTACAGGAAAGTGCTGAGGGATGTTAATACACATCACTCCTTAAAAATGTGAATAAAGGTAGACAAAATAAGAAAACAACCTGAGTGTGGTTGCATAAATGCCTGCACACACTACAAGATACAAAACAATGGTTTAGGTAGAGTGACAGTTAGTTCAGTTTTAAACCATTATTTTCAGAACAAAACAACCACAGAAATTGAACAGAATAAATTCTTCAGAATTATACCAGGAATAAGAAATTAACAAGAATGATGAGAAATCTAAAATACACTGCCATTGCTGCTCAAACAGGAAAAGGTAGTAGATTTAGTAGAGGCTTCAAAAGTTAGAAGGGTTTTGATAGAATGAACAGGATTTTTTTTTGTGTGCCTCACAAGTCAGTGATTAGGCGCAATCAGTTTGAAAAGCTTACAGTGTGAGGGGAGAAGACAAATTTCTCCATGTACAGAGTTAAGAGAGAATGGAATGCTTTGCAATTGGAAGCTATTGAATCAAAGACTATTACACCTTTGAAAGGGTAGGTAGATGTAATATTTAAGAGAAGAAGGAAGAGTTGGAGTTGGCCACTCAGTCCTTTGAGTGTACTCTTGCGATTTGACAAGATCATAACTTATCTGCTTCAATCATACATTTTCACTCATTCCAAATCTCTGATGCACTCAATTACTGAAAAAGAACCCATTTTCTATTTTGAATAGATTCAACAGCTGAGATTACCCCAGCTTTTTGGCATGGAGAACTCCAAAAACCCACTTATGTGAATAAATTTCTGCTCATCTCAATTCAAAATAGCTGATCCTTATTCTAGATTGGGATCCCCAATTCTAGGCTCAGTAAGCAGGGAAACATTCATAGATCCATTCAGTCCAGGCCAACCATAATCTCAAATTAAACTAGCCCCACCTACCTGCACTTGATCCATATCCCTCAAAACATTTCTTATTCATGTACTTACCTAAATGTTTTATAAAAATTATACCTGCATCCACCTGCTCTGGAAGCTTATTCCACACATGAACCATCCTCTGTGTAAAAAGATTGCCCCTCATGTATTTTTAAGCTTATTTTCCTCTCACCATAAAAATATGTCCCATAGTCTTGAAATCTCCTACCGTGGGGAAAGGAGTCCTGCCATCCACCTTATAAATACTCCTCTTTATTGTATAAACCTTGATAAGTCATCCCTCAACCTCCAATCCTCCGGTGAAAAAAGTCACAGCCTATCCAGCCTCTCCTTACAAATCAAATTCTCTATTCCTAGCAATATCCTGGTAGACCTCTTCTGAACCCTACCAGAACTGGACACAATACTCCAGACAGGCCTCACCAACAATCTGTGCAGCCTCAACATAATGTCCGAACTCCTATTCTCAAAGGTTTAAGCAATGAATACAAACATACTAAACTCCTTCTCAACCATTCTATCTATATGTGATGCAAACTTCAAAGAATTATGTACCTGAACCCTCAAGACTCTCTGTTGTAGAACACTTCCCAAAGCCATACTTTTAAAAGTCTTTCTTTTGTTTGTTTTACCAAACTGTAATGCTTCACATTATCCAGATTGATCTCCATTTGCCATTCTTCAGTTCATTAGCCCAATTGATCATGATCTCTTTGTAATCTTAGATAATCTTCTTCACTGTCCACTACATCACCAATCTTGATATCATCTGCAAATCTATTAACCATGCTTTCTATATTCTCATCTAAATCATTTATATAAATGACAAAGAAAAATTGCCCCAGCGTATTAGCCTTTTCAAGCCCTTTAAGATATCTATATATTTTAAAGAGGACATCTCTCAACTTCAAAACAATGAACAAACATAGACCCAGTCTGCTCAATCTCTTCTGAAAGAACAATCTCCTGATCCTTGGAATCAGTCCAGTGTGAAACGGATGAAAATATAGGACTGTGGGAAGCAACAGGTGGTGGGATTAGTTTGAGCTGCATCATCCAAATCAAAGACAATATCCTGTGTAAATTCAAAATAATGGCTGGATCATCAACAGGAATAAGAAATCTGAAAATTCTTGGTACCTTTTTCTCACAAAACAAGGGGCAAGGATGGCAGTTCAACATCTTTGGATGTGGATTTTTTATTCAGAATAAAACAGGTGGAGTTGCAGCATTACTGGTTAAAGAATCAATCACAGTTATGAGGAGGGGAGATGAAGCAATTGAAGCATCAAATAAGGCTATATGGTTTGAGCTCAGAAGCATAAAAGGGGCAGCCATACCACTAGGCATAGCTCTGAAGTAACCAAAAAGAGTTAGAAGAGCAAATACATAAGCAAATTTATGACTAAAAAAAGAATAGGGCAATAATGATTGGGACTTCAACTACTTAACGCCAATTGGGATACTAGCAGTGTGAGTGACACAGAGAGTGTAACATTTTTGAGCTGCATTCAAGAGAGCATTTTTAGCCACCACATAGCAATGAGAGAGAACAGAATACCATTCTTAGGTTTTAGAAATAAAGCTTGGGGGGCTGAAGTAGCAGCAGTGGGTGATCATTTTGGAGATAGTGTTTCATAATACAGTTTGATGTAAATTCATTCTGGAAAGAGACACAGAAAGAACAGATGTAAAAGTTCTAAACTGAGCAAGATAATCTGGAAAAAATAATCAACACAGCCATTTGAATTGAAGTCAGTTGCAAATCAGTGGGTGGCATTTGAAAGTGAGATTTTATAGGCAAATGACCCCACAAAGAAAAATCTGGAGTCCCCTGCTCATCTTGAAGCTTACAGAGTAAGATAAAGCATAAAAATAGAACTTATGGCAATCTCAAAAAAAGTAATGTTTTTGGATGTTTTATAGAAAGTAAAGATGAAAAATCAAAAACTGAATTAGGAAATTAAGGATCATCAAAAGATATTTTATCAGTACCTTAAGAGCAAGAGGAAAACTAAGGAATGACTAGGTCCGTTAAGAGACACAGTAATTGTGGATGTGGGTGGTGTTCTTAATAGTTGCTTTGTGTCTATTTTCACAGTGAAAATGGCATTGCACACATTCTTGTTGGAGGAAGAATACGGAATATTAAATAAAATAAGCGTATTAAAAAGGAATTACTGGAGGACTACACCTCCTTGAATGTGGATAAATCATCGGGCCTAATGAATTGTATCCTAAATTGTTAAAGGAAGCCTGGGTGGAAACATTGGATGTTCTGAGGATCATCTTTCAAGCCTCACTAAATACAGGTGAGTTAATAAAGGTTTAGAGGTCTATGAAAGTTGTACTATTATTTAAGAAGGATTAAAATGACAGATCATATGCATCGGTCAGTCTGATCTCAGTACTGGGCAAATTACTAGAATGAAGTCTAAGTGATAGGATTAACTGTTATTTAAAAAGCAAGAGATTGACCAGGGATAGTGAGCACGGTTTTGTTCAGGGAAGGTCATGTCTTATTAACTTTATTGAATTTTTTGATGGTTGATGAGGGTGGTGAAGTGGATGTTGTCTATTTGATATGGTCTCATGACAGACTGGTTAGAAAAATTAAAGCCTATGAAAAACAGAAATATGGAGTGAACTGGATTCAAGACTGGCGCAGTGATAGGAAATCAAGGATAATGGTTGACAAATGTTCTTGTGAATGGAAAGCAGTTTTGAATGGTGCTTCAAAGGCTCAGTATTGGTCCCATTATAGCCAGATATATAAGCTTAAGACTTAAATCTCAGAGACATGATTTGGACATCTTCAGACAACAGAAAAACTAGCTGTGTTGTTGATAGTGAGGAGGATGGCTGTTGACTGCAGCATGATATCAATGGTTTTGTTGATGAGCTGAAAAGTGACATATGGAAGTCAGTTTGAAGGAGAGTGAGGTTATGCAATTTGGGACAACAAACAAAGCATACAAAATAACAGGAGGACATTGAGAAGTGACAAATCTCGGAGTGCATATTCATGGGTCCCTGAGGTGGTAAAATAGCAATGAAGCCATAGAGGATGTCTTCCTTCTTTGAACAAAGCATTGAATACAAAAGCAGGGATGTAGTGATGGAACTATGACATTGGCTATACCACAACTGGAGATTTGTATACAGGTCTTGTCACTGCATTATAAGAACGTCATAATTGCTCTAGATAGAGTACCGAGGGGATCTCCAAAATATATGGCAGGGCTTGAACTTTGCTGGAATTAGGAAGGACTGAATAGGCGAGAGTTGTTTTCTTTAAAACAGAAAAGGCTGGAGTTTCTTAAATGAAGTGTATAAAATAATGATGGGCTTGAGTAGAATAGATTGGATTGGAATGACTTGCTTCTCCTAGTGGACAGACCAATTACCGTGCGACACAAAGCTAAGGCTAGAATAAACAAAGTTATTATCTCTGGTTTGTTGCCTGTGCCATGTGCTAGTAAGCGAGGGACAGGGTGAGAGCGGAGATGAATATGTGGCTGCAAGGATGGTGCAGGAGGGAAGGTTTTGGATTCTTGGATAATTGGAGCTCTTTCTGGGGAGGGTGGGACCTTGACAAACAGGATGGTCTTTACCTGAACCAGAGAGGTACCAATAACCTGGTGGGGAAATTTGCTAATGCTCTTCGGGGAGGGGTTTAAACTAATGCAGCAGGACACCGGCAATCAGGATATCGGTTTGAAATGTGCGTACTTCAATGGCAGGAGGATCTGGAATAAGATGAGTGAACTTGCAGCATGGGTTGGTACTTGGGATTTTGATGTTGCGGCCATTTCAGAGACATGGCTAGAGGAGGGATAGGAATAGTTCTGGGATTTAGATGTTTCAGCAAGAACACAGAAGATGGTAAAAATGGGTGTGGCATTGTTAATCAAGAATAGTATTACAGCAGCTGAGATAACGTTTGAGGACTCATCCACTGAGGTAGTTTGGGTTGAGGTTAGAAACAGGAAAGGAGAGGTCACCCTATTGGGAGTTTTCCATAAGCCTCTGAATTGTTCCAGGGATGTAGAGGAAAGAATAGCAAAGATGATTCTCGATAGGAGCAAGAGTAACAGGAAGTTGTTATGAAGGACTTGCCCAATTTTGACTGGGAATAATATAGTTCAAGTGGTTTAGATGGGTCAGTTTTTGTTCAATGTGTGCAGGAGGGTTTTCTGATAGTATGTAGACAGGTCAACAAGGGGTGATGCCATATTGGATTTGGTACTTGGAAATGAACCCGGCCAGGTGTTAGATTTGGAGGTAGGTGAGCACTTTGGCAATACTGACCATAATTCAGTTTTGTTTACAATAGCAATGGGAAAGGATAGGTATATGCCACAGGGAAAGAGGTATAACTAGGGGAAAAGCAATTACGATGCGATTAAGCAAAATTTAGGATGCATAGGATGGGGAAGGAAACTGCAGGGGATGGACACTTTTGAAACATGGAGCTTATTCAAAGAACAGCTACTGTGGGTCCTGGACAAGTATATACCTATCCGGCAGGGAGGTAGTTGTCAAGAGAGGGAGCTATGATTAACTAAAGAAGTTGAAACTCTTGTCAAGAGGAAGAGGAAGGCTTATGTGAGGATGAGGTGTGAAGGCTCAGTTAGGGGGCTTGAGAGTTATAAGTTAGCCAGAAAGGATCGGAAGAGCGGGCTAAGAAGAGCCAGGAGGAGACATGAAAAGTTGTTGGCAGATAGGGTCAAGGAAAATCCTACGGCCTTCCATAGGTATATCAGGAATAAAAGAATAACTGCATTAAGATTAGGACTGTTCAAAGATAGTAATGGAAAGTTGTGGAATCTGAGGACATAGGAGAAGTGCTTAATGAATACTTGTCGTCAGTATTCACATAGGAAAAGGCCAATGTTAGTGAGAATACGGAGATACAGGCTACAAGACTAGATGGGATTGAGGTTGACAAATAGGAGGTTTTAGCAATTTTGGAAGATCCAAAAATAGATAGGACCCAGGGCCAGATGGGATTTATCCTCAGATTCTCTGGGAAGCTAGGGAGAAGATTGCAGAGCCTTTGGCTTTGATCTTAATGTCATCATTGTTGATAGGAGTAGTGCCAGAAGACTGGAGGATAGCAAATATTGTTCTCTTGTTTAAGATGGGGAGTCAGGACAACCCTGGTAATTATAGGCCAGTGAGCCTGACTTCGGTTGTGGGGAAGGTGTTGGAAAATGCCAGTTCACAGTGAAGGAAGGGACAGTGTAGTTGGAGATTTGAGGTAAGTATGGGGTCTGTTCAATAGTTACTCAAGTCTTAGACTGTATATTAAACAGTTAAACATTTCCTGAGAATTTATTTTACTTAATTTCATCTGAACGCTCTGATGTCTCTGAGTTAAATGGAGACTTTTGGAAGCTTCTAGGGTAGAGAAATTGCCCAGCAGAAAATTCACTTTCCTGGACAATTTCTTTGGAGTTTGCTGTGATGGTAATTCCGCTGGGTCCTCATCCACATTTCCTAATTAACCCTGGTATAAAATTGTTTGGACAGCGGAAAATCTTGGCCCATGTCTTTTCAAAGATCACACTTTATGAATTGTACTCTCAGAATGACAGCTATATGCAGGACGTCTTAAGCTTCTGGAGGCCAGCAATTTGGTGTGTCGCTTTTTGTTTTGTCCATAGGTTCATGTCATAAAAACCTAACTGGTTGATATGCATCCTTTCGATAAGTAAACCTGCTATCCTTAGCCCTACAGATATTCCAGTCTCACACAAATAAAATATTTTTCTAACTGTCCTCTGATGCAGCCTAACAAATTACAAGACACTCTGGACAATCAATACAAATTTTGCTTATGACAGCTATGATAGAATTTGAACAAAGGGATGGAAATGTTTAGCATTCTGAAAATAAATCCTGAAATAAAACTCAAACTGCAAACTGAATCAACAGGAGAAGGTCAAGTTTTTTTTTGCTTCAGTGTTGTCAAACAGTGAGTAGCATGGTGGCTCAGTGGTTAGCACTGCTGCCTCTCAGTACCAGGGTCCCAGGTTTGATTCTAGCCTCAGGCGACTGTCTGTGTGGAGTTTGCACGTTCTCCCAGTGTCTGCGTGGGTTTCCTCCGGGTGCTCCAGTTTCCTCCCACAGTCCGAGGATGTGCAGGTCAGGTGAATTGGCCATGCTAAATTGCCCATAGTGTTAGATGCATTAGTCAGAGGGAAATGGGTCTGGGTGGGTTACTCTTCAGAGGGTTGGTGTGGACTTGTTGGATCGAAGGGCCTATTTCCACCCTGTAGAGAATCTAATCTAATCTTATCAAACTATGCTGAAAGTGGCTAATTCCAGAAATGGTATACCTCACTTGGTGAAGCATCATAGTGGGAGCAACATCACCATAGTGACTGCAGAAGTTGAAGAAAAGGATTCAGGAACAATGCTCAGGGTAATAAATGTGAACTGATCTGTACTGCAGAAATATTAGTTTATATATGCATATTTTCCACAAATCATCACATTGAGAAACTCAAAAATCACTTCAACCTCCCAACAATTTAGCTTTATGATATCATACAATATTTTGTTGGTTAAAGGTTAAATTCGTGAAAGTTATACTGCAATCGATTCATATTTGAAAATCTTAACCCTGTAATTACAATGTGTTGGCCCTGATTCTTTTAGCTTGATTAAACCATTTCATGAAATATTGGAGCACTTTTAGAATGAGAAGTATGGGCGGACAGTGCAACCTAGAACATCTGATTGAAACTGGGATTACAGTATTTTGAAACTGGCATTCATGATGAACCTCCTGTAATGAGGACTAATTGCCAAAACCATCGCGTGCGAATCTGTACCTTGTAGACCAGCCACATGTTAGTATTAAACAGATGGTCAGAACAGGTTGACATTTTGTAGAGATGAAATTATTGCCACAGCCTCCCAATCCCATACATTATAGTAAATTTGCCGTGTTATATAAGTGCAGTCATTGTATTGAACATAGGTTTTCCTTGCTGTTGTGGGGCAGAAAAGATAAAGAGGTAATGTCACAATCTCCATCCCAAATTTTCTTCACAAATTGTTTTACAAAAATGGTTGCGTAGTGGGCAACACCAGTCAGATCATATTTGTTACTTTCAGCATTGTTTCTAAATTCTTTTCTTCAACTTCTGCAATCATTATCGTGATGTTGATCCTAATATGATGCTTCACCAAGTGAGGTATACCATTTCTTCCTGAACTCCATGCCAGAAAGTTAGCAAAAGCTGAACAATTGTTTCAAACAAGATGCTGTGTTTCCAACATTACAACAACTGCCAAGCTTCAGAAACACCTGAAATTGTAAAAGGCATCATATTAATGCAAGTTCCGTCTTTTTATGTTCTCCAAAACATTGGCAATGCAAGGTCAAGTCTGACATAGAAACACAGGAAGTAGGAGCAACACCTCTGAACCCAATGAGCCTGCTCTGCCTTTCAACATGGATGGTCTACTATTTCAGCATTATACCTTTGGTCCCCCTACCCTTTGATGCTTTCAGTGTCCAGAAATCTACTTGCTTCCGAAAGATATATACAGTGATACAGCATTTGCCATCTTGTGTGCTAAGGAATTCCACAGTGTCACCAGCACCTTCGTACAAAATTGTCTACCACAAATCCTGAGACAGTGACCCTTATTCTCAATCCTCCAAACCATCATCCTACACACAATCTACATTTCAATGAGATCCTATCCATTCTTCCAACTTTCTGAAGATCCAAATATACGATATCCACTGGTTCTCCCTAATCAATCAAGAAGTTGAGGCCTCAGCAAAAGCCACACAGGACTTCCCTCTTCACATCCTGCCAATTAGACAATAACCTATTTATGCATCCTGTCAGTTTCTACTAGCCAGCCAATTTTCTATCCATGATAATGTATTACCCACCAGATCATGAACTTTAGTTTTCTGCAATAAACTGCAATATCTTTGATGGCACCTTGTCAAAGGCCTTCTGGAAATCCAAGTACAATATGCCCATGACTAATGTCAGACTAACTTGGTCTGTTTTCTCCCTCTGCATCTCTTTTTTAGAATTTGTGCTAACACAGCTTTTGTAAGGCTTTGTAGGTATAAACATCATATTTTCATTTCTGTAGGGCAGTAAAGAAATACAAAAAAAAACTGAAGGAAAAATATAAATATTCAAAGCAGAAAATTCACAGTGTATTTCTGCTGGGTTCTCAAAGGCATTGGAATTTTTAGAAAAAAGTATGCTTAATATCGAAAACGATTGTGACACCACTTAAAATGAAGCATTCTAATAAATTTTTAGAACTTTTATATCTCATGATAAATAGTTGGGTTTAATCATGAAGAAAGCAGTGACATTTAGCCCACCACAAAAAAAAGCAAACCCAATGTCTACCCAGCCCCCACGTGCAATTCTTCACCATCCCAATTCAAAAGCCCAAGCCAGAATGAAACAGCGTCTGTAAACAGCAGTAACTGGACAATACTTGGGCTGATAAGAAGCAAGTGGCATGTGTCACACAAGGACGGAGTAATGCTGATCTCCAAAAAAAAATCACTGAAACCCCACCATCCCATGCTGAAGATTGCCAATGACCAGAATCATAACTGGACCTGCCACATAAATACTGTTGTTACAACAGCATATCAGAGATTGTGAACTCTCTGACAATTACCTCTCCCCCAACTCCCCAAGGTCTGTCTACCAAAGTCAAAGCACAAGTGAGGAGGGTGATGGCACATTCTCCACGTGCCTGACTGAATAAAGTTTCAACAGACAAAAGTTTGATACAATCAAGGTGAAAGCAGCCTGCTGGACTGGCACATCATTCACCTTCTTAAACATTCACTCCTACCATGGTTGCAGCATGTACCACCTACATAATGCATTGCTGCAACTTAACAAAGCTCTATCAGCAGCACTTTCCAAACCTTCCTTTTTTTTAAACCACCTAGAAAAACAAAGACAGCAGATGAAAAGGAATACCACTACCTGTAATTTCACCTGCGATAGTATTCTGGCTTGGAGAGATATTGACATTCTCTTGTTTGGTTTATCAAAATCCTGGAATACTCTCTTCAACAACACTGAGAGAGTACCAAACCACAGGAACAGGAGTATTCAGGAAACAGTTAGAGGTCAAGTGAGCTGACACGCCATCTGTGCCACTCCTTCTGGTTTGTTTCATATTCATTCCTCCACACCAGATATGAGTTGGGCTGGGTTGTAGAGAACAGAGATGTCAGCAAGCCATGTGCTGTACACTGAAGGGTGGAGGTTATTGATGGGGCCATAACAGTACACCTACTTCTCATGAACACACACAAAAAAACTACTTGACTATTCCTTCTGGTATTTATTACTCTCCATCCTTGCTCGTCACACCCAAATTCAACTTTTCACATTGCTGCCCCACACGTCCAATGACTCTATGACTCTTATCCTCGACTCCATCAGTTCAAACTGACTCTCGACTGCCTAATCTTTCTTAGTTAATATTTCTCTCTTCCTATTTTACTATTACATTTTTTGTTACCCTTTGCTACTGATTTCTTCTTTCTTTCCAATAATTCCTTTGTGGAATTGCACCAGTTTGGAGCATCTTTTCTTTTGGCATTGCTATCAGCACTATAGTAGGGCATTCCTCATTGTGAAATAGTTACTGCAATCTTTTACATTAATATTAGTCAGAAAGGGCCAATTCAAAGAATAGCAGCTAGACTTTGGTAAAAGAATGAATCAAAAGTTAAGTCAGTACTGAATTATCAGCAGATGTTGACTAGGCTCTCAACTATTAATGTGAATACCTGACCATTGTCATCTATGGTTTCTGCTCAACAACCTAAATGATTACAAATTCCAGACTTTTTCCTTTACTATTCTGAAAGCAGCCACTATGAAGTTCCTATGTTGATTTAACTGGTGGTTCTTATTTACTCATACATGGAGAAAATTTTCAAAGAGAACTGCTGAGGAGCAATGAAGAAATGGAATGAAGTATAAGGAATCAAAAATAATTGTCAATGAAAGAGAAAACAGGAACAATCAAACTTCGCCAAAACTTGTACATCGTAGTTTTCAGGTGCCATCTGCAGGGCACAGTCATTTTTGACAGACTATACTGATTCCCTGACTGCCTTTTGGAATATGGGAGGAGCATTTTCAGATTTGTCCAAAAGGGAGGCAGTTTGATAGCAGGTGGAGGATAAAGTTAGGCTATTGAGCACTTGAGGCTGAATACAGTAGTATTTAGGCCATAGTTAGAGGCCAAATGAGCAGCAAACTATTTCAACCATCCTTCTGGTTTGCTGCATATGCAATTCCCATGCCAGATATAAACTACTCTAGGTTGTAGAATACAGGGTATCAGCAAGTCTTACTGATGGGGCTCTGATAGTATGTCAACAACAGCTAAATTATAGGGAAGAAAGTATCTGGAGTGGCTGAAAGGCGGGATATTAACTTGACCTTTTCCAAATAGTATTAATATTTTAGGACCATTTCATGATAACTGCTGCAATTTGATGTCAACTTGGTCACATGCTTATGTTAGGTAGGATGTGACTTTATTTTATATTGACTGAATCAGCAATTATCCAACAATACAGTCGGTAGAACCAAATTAGTTCTTTGTTGCATGTGATGGGTTCCAATTAGTTGATGGGCAGACAATAATAGCTTTCACTCACCTGATTATTTTTGGGAAGTAATTGGCTAGTGTACTTCAATGGTCACTTTAAATGATTATAGGAACTTGGCAGTGCTACAATGCATGTGCATGCATGCATTCATTCATTTGCATCTAAGACTGCATTTCTGATATCATTGACAGACAACATATAATAAGTACACTCAAACTTTGGCACTCTGGCAGCACATTGATTACTATGTTAATATAAAATTCCTTTGTGCAGAATGCACAGTGGAACACACTAAGCACCATTATACCAAATGAAATTAAACTTTTCTATGTTGCATTTCAAAGTTTAAACTGTGTAAGCTTTCACATGGCTGCTTCTCATCAACAAATAAATATGTGCATTAGCAAATAATGAATATTCTTTAAAACAGCAATTTTTCAGATTAAATGGTACCTTGGTGATTAAGTTAGAGGTGAAGGGGAAACACATGCTTTCAGTTCCTCAACTGGTTAATGTTTGCTTCGAACAGGCTTCACAGATAGTCTTCATGATAGCTTTTGAGTGAGTATGAGCTGTTTTTCTTATTTGGAGATGTTTGCGAGAATGGGGACAGGAAGTTGAGATACAAATTGTAGTGTGGATCAGGGCAATCCAAGGCAGGATATAGATTAAACAAAGGAAGGTTGTAGCTTACAGAGGGAGAGAGTTGGATGAAAGTGGTAAAGTCTGGGTTGACTGAGATCAGGTCAAATTGAATGGAAGAGAGGTCAAGAATGAAAGGGGAGAAGCCAAGGGTAACAGAGGGAGAGCTGAGAGTCATCAAGGAGAAGTCAAAGATAATTGTTCTAAACTCAAGAATCCCAAATGGTGCAAGTTGAAGCACCAGTTTTAGATGTCAGATCTGAGTTGAGGGTGGCTGAAAATATTTCAAATTTGATGGTGGGAAGGATGAGGATGATTGAGTGAAGGTGCTGGGTGATAAATGGAGGGTGGATAACAATGGTTGGTAGGTTCAAGGTGACAGTAGGAATGTTGATAGACATTGCTGCAACAACAGGCAGAGGTGACAGGAGACCAGGTTGAGATGGAAGGCAGTCATGGTGAGAGGAGACTAGGCTTCCGCTTGGTGCACATGAACAAGATCAGAAATAAGAGGCATTGAGAAAATGGTGCAGCACTCTTCTTCTGCCTTGTACCCACAGTTTTGTGCATCCTTTTCACCTAGGACCTTTTGACGACAGGATGATTTTGCCATGAGCACCAACAGCTAAGAGGCCATTAAGGGGTACTACAAACATTGAGATTTCCTGGAATGTAGAGAAGTAGGAGTCAGTGCAGAGTTCACATCAAAGCTAACAACCTGTAGGTATCTGAGGGGCAAAATCACAGAGCTGGCTAAGGCTACTTAGAAAGGAAGTCACTGACCTGTGTGCACTCATTTGTCATGACTAACAAGCCCCACTATTCCTGGAGTCGTCATGAAAGTTAAAGAATTTTTTAAAAATATGCAAAATTTCCCAATTCACCTGTCTTATAGTTGCAGGCTGAAGAAAGCACAGATCAAGTTTATGTACACAACAAAATTTACTCTTCTATACCAGCAATTAGACTTGGCCACTGATAAACTGTTATAAACTGTCAGTATATATCTCTACTAATCAACTTTCTATTACACACACACAGACAGGGAAAAAAATGACATGGTTGTTATGGGAAGTGGGAAAAGTGTATGGAGTTGGATGATCAGCCCATAACTATACGGAATGGCTTGCAAGGTCAAATGGTCTATTCCTGCTCCTATTTTCTATGTTCCAAAATGTGATGATGGACTGGTTGAACACCTGTGCCAACTTTATACCATCGCAAATATTGGTTTTTCATTCACACTCACTGTGCCCTGGTCTGAATCTGACTTCACATCTGAGGTGGAGGCAACTGCCAACTGCAATATCCTATTGGCTGAGATTACCTTAGTGGCCATCTTCTGATATGACAAGGTCTGGAGAACTCAGGCTTGTTGACAGCTTGCAAGTTCACCCTCCTTAACCTTGCTTATTCATGGCACTGGAGCCACTGGTAGATCCAAAAAGGAAGAAAGATCCTATGAGGAGGCAGGGGTGGCTGTGGCTGATGAGGGAAGTTAAGACACATATAAAGTCAAAAGAGAAAAAGTATTACATAGCAAAGATGAGTGGGAAAACAGAGGACTGGGAAGCTTTTAAACAACAACAGAGGATTACGAAGAAGGAAATACGCAGAGAAAAAATGAGGTATGAAGGTAAACTGGCCAAAAATATAAAGGAGGATAGTAAAAGCTTTTTTAGGTATATGAAAGGCAAAAAAAATGATTAAGACTAAAATTGGGCCCTTGAAGACAGAAACATGGGAATATATTACGGGGAACAAAGAAATGGCAGAAGAGTTGAATTGGTACTTCAGATCTGCGTTCACTGGGGAAGACACAAGCAATCTCCCTGAGGTAACAGTGGCTGAAGGACCTGAACTGAAGGAAATTTAGATTTGCCAGGAATTGGTGTTGGAGAGACTGTTAGGTCTGAAGGCTGATAAGTCCCCGGGGCCTGATGGTCTACATCCCAGGGTACTGAAGGAGGTGGCTCGAGAAATCGTGGATGTGTTGGTGATTATTTTCCAGAGTTCAATAGATTCAGGATCAGTTTGTGTGGATTGGAGGGTGGCTAATGTTGTACCACTTTTTAAGAAAGGAGCGAGAGAGAAAGCAAGAAATTATAGACCAGTTAGTCTGACCTAAGTGGTGGGAAAGATGCTGAAGTCAATTATAAAGGATGAAATTACGACACATCTGAATAGCAGTAACAGGATAGGTCAGAGTCAGCATGGATTTATGAAGGGGAAATCATGCTTGACTAATCTTCTGGAATTTTTTGAGGATGTAACTCTGAAGATGGACAAGGGAGATCCAGTGGATGTAGTGTACCTGGACTTTCAGAAAACCTTTGATAAAGTCCCACATAGGAGGTTAGTGAGCAAAATTAGGGCGCATGGTATTGGGGGAAAAGTACTGACTTGGATTGAAAATTGGTTGGCTGACAGGAAACAAAGAGTATAATAAACGGCTCTCTTTCAGAATGGCAGGCGGTGACCAGTGGGGTACCACAGGGATTAGCGTTGGGACCTCAGCTTTTTACAATATATATTAATGATATAGAAGATGGTATTAATAGTAACATTAGCAAATTTGCTGATGATACAAAGCTGGGTGGCAGGGTGAAATGTGAGGAGGATGTTAGGAGATTACAGGGTGACCTGGACAGGTTAGGTGAGTGGGCAGATGCATGGCAGATTCAGTTTAATGTGGATAAATGTATAGTTATTCACTTTGGTGGCAAGAACAGGAAGGCAGATCACTACCTAAATGGAGTCAAGTTAGATAAAGGGGCAGTACAAAGAGATCTGGGTGTTCTTGTACACGAGTCAATGAAGGCAAGCATGCAGATACAGCAGGTAGTGAAGAAGGCTAATAGCATGCTGGCCTCCATAACAAGAGGGATTGAGTATAGAAGCAAAGAAGTTCTTCTGCAGCTGTACAGGGCCCTGGTGAGACCGCACCTGGAATATTGTGTGCAGTTCTGGTCTCCAAATTTGAGGAAAGACATTCTGGCTACTGAGGGAGTGCAGCATAGGTTCAGGAGGTCAATTCCTGGAATGGTGGGACTATCCTATGTTGAAAGATTGGAGCGACTGGGCTTGTATACCCTTGAGTTTAGAAGACTGAGAGGGGATCTGATTGAGACGTATAAGATTATTAAAGGATTGGACACTCTGGAGGCAGGAAACATGTTTCCGCTGATGGGTGAGTCCTGAACCAGAGGACATAGCTTAAAAATAAGGAGTAGGCCATCTAGGACAGAGATGAGGAGAAATTTCTTCACCCAGAGAGTGGGTGGGTGTGTGGAATGCTCTGCCCCAGAAGACAGTGGAGGCCCAGTCTCTAGATTCGCTTAAGAAAGAGTTGGATAGAGCTCTCAAGGATAGTGGAATCAAGGGTTATGGAGAGAAGGCAGGAACAGGATCCTGATTGAGGATGATCAGCATGATCATAATGAATGGTGGTGTAGGCTCGAAGGGCAGAATGGCCTATTCCTGCACCTATTGTCTATTGATGAAGAATGGCAGCACTCTTGTGGGAAGCACCTCCTCCCTCTTGCATGCTGGTATTTCTTGAAGTCATCCACAGAAGGCTGCCAGTAGTTTTGGCATATCTACCAGATATTCCTGTGCCTGTCTTTGACTCTTGGAGAGATTTCTAGCAGCCTTGCTGGAGGCTGGAAACTAGGATGCATTCAGCTTGCTTACTTGATCCCTTGTCCCAACCTTTCCCTGAACCCTCACTGACAGTGAATTGGGAATTTAGGAATGTACGGTATTATAACTTACAGGGTAGAATGTAATATCTGCCTTTGGACTGATTGTAATGGGAAAATTTGATTTACTTAAGGTTGTTTCACTTACAGTTGCATTTGTTAGGACTGCAACAACAATCAGTGCATGGAAATCTGAATTAAAAGTCCACTTCACAGGTCGATCAACTCATCATTCACATGGAGAGCTCATTACTCAATTGAATCTGTTGTTCCGTCCCGAGCAACCTGATCAGCAACTAAATAAAGCTGAAAAATGCTCCAATTTTATCATATACTGGGCTCATCACATTCACTATAAAACATAAGTTTGTCTCTTCATGGAATTATTGAGAACAACATAGCAGATATTCAACAAAACCACGTAACTTAACACATTGAACTGCTACTTAATGAAACATAACAATCCCTTAAATAAATCTTAAATGGCCCTCCACTAATGTTCAAAAACACAATGGCGGGTGAACAAATCTGCTGTAAAATCATTGAGTAATTGAGTTATACAGCATGGAAACAGATCCATCAGGCCGACCACACATCCTAAACTGATCTAGTCCCATTTGCCAGCATTTGGCCCAAACCCCTCCAAACCCTTCTATTCACAAACCCATCCTGATGCCTTTAAATATTGTAATTGTACCCATTTACACCACCTCCTCTGCCAGTTCGGTCCATACACGCACCACCCTCTGCATGAAAAAGTTGCCTATCAGGTTCCTTTTAAATTTTTATCCCCTCACCGTAAGCCTACTTTTGGACCCCAAAACATCCTAGAAAGATTCACTTACAGGGGCAACTGATCGAAAGAAAATCACTCTCATTAATAGATTGGAGGGAAAGAATGAGAAGTTGATCTTTCAGTAGCATGCTAATTCATTACCAAAATTGCTACTTACAAGGTTACAAATGAACTCATTAGCATCAAATGAGACAGAGGAAGAACCCATGATTGGAGGAACAGCGAGCAGCTCAGAAGGTCCGGCAGTTAGATGTTGCCAGGGATGTAGGAAGATGAGATGCGGGAATTAGATACCAAGGTTTATGAGCTGACGTCTGAGAATGGGAGGCTGGAGTCTGAAGTTTAGAGATACAGGAACAAGAGCCACGAGTATGGGGCTGAGGATCAAGGCCTGGGAGCATTGGAAGGACAGCTGGAAATAGTGGTGAAGGCATTAGACGGAATGCAAACTGGGATATGGGAGTGGGAAACTGGGATGCAAGAGTAGGGTTAGGGCAAGATACAGGATCAGAGGGCTGAAATGCAGGAGCAGAAAGCAGTGTGAGGGAGCAAGGTGGTAAGGTGTATGACCAGGTGCATGAGCAGAGGGCTGTGTTACTAAAATAAGAGGCTGAGGGGCAGAAATGAGGGTTTAAGGTGCATGAGTATGAGGCTGAGGCATGGCAGCAGGAAGGTTAAGAGCAGGAAGCCAAAGTTTGGGAGTGAATTGCTGAAGTCTGGAACTGGGGAGCTGGGATTCTGGAGCAGGCAGTCAAAGGCTAGGAGCAGGTTTTTTTGCTGGTGATAATGTTGGGAGCTGCTTTTTTGCTGATTCAGATACCTGCCCAGTGAGTCAGAGTAATAGGGGATGAAGGGTGTTTGAAGGAGAAAAGGCCAGGTGGTACACTGGGGTGAAGGTGGGG
This sequence comes from Chiloscyllium punctatum, assembly GCF_047496795.1. Lineage (NCBI taxonomy): Eukaryota > Metazoa > Chordata > Chondrichthyes > Orectolobiformes > Hemiscylliidae > Chiloscyllium > Chiloscyllium punctatum. The sequence continues at coordinate 52,091,509 of NC_092779.1, read as the reverse complement.
GTGGAAAAAACACAGGAAGACTGTGGGATGGTTGTAAGTGGGATGGGTGTAAACAGGATGCCTGGGGTGAGGCCAGGAGGCTCAAATGGGGCAAGTGTTGGTTAAAATGTCACGAGAGAGCTTGGGATAACTAGAAAGGTCACATGATGCTTGGAAAGATAGTATGGACTTGGCGGCAAAGGGCTGGTGGGTGACAGGAGGCAGCTGGAAGCCTGAGGAAGAAGGGAGGTGGCAAGGTGATATTTGAAACTAGCTTCGCTGGGCTAGCCATGTGCTTAGGATGCCTGAGTTCGGATGTCCCAAGGGAGGGAGGTCGGCAGAGGGGGTGGGGTTGCCTTGTTAGTTAAGAACAAAATTAAATCTATGGCACTGAATGACATAGCGTCAGATGATGTGGAGTCTGTGTGGGTGGAATTGAGGAACCACAAAGGCAAAAAAACCATAATAGGAGTTATGTACAGACCTCCTAACAGTGGTCAGGACCAGGGACGCAACATGTTCCGGGAAATAAAGAAGGCATGTCAGAAAGGCAAGGCCACAGTGATCATGGGAGACTTCAATATGCAGGTGGACTGGGTAAATAATGTTGCCAGTGGATCCAAAGAAAGGGAATTCATGGAATGCTTACAGGATGGCTTTTTGGAACAGCTTGTCATGGAGCCCACAAGGGAGCAGGCTATTCTGGACCTAGTACTTTGCAATGAATCAAACTTTATAAAAGATCTTAAAGTAAGGGAACCCTTAGGAAGCAGAGATCATAATATGGTAGAATTCAGTCTGGAGTTTGAAAGAGAGAAGGCAAAATCGGATGTAATGGTGTTACAGTTAAATAAAGGTAATTATGAGGGCATGAGAGAGGAACTGACAAAAATAGACTGGAAGCAGAGGCTAGCGGGGAAGACAGTAGAGCAAAAATGGCAGGAGTTTGTGGGTATAATTGAGGACACTGTACAGAGGTTCATCCCCAAGAAAAGAACGATTATCCGGGGAGGGATTAGACAGCCATGGCTGACAAAGGAAGTCAGGAAATGTATTAAAGAAAAAGAGAAATCCTATAAAGTGGCCAAGAGCAGTGGGAAATCAGAAGATTGGGAAGGCTACAAAAACAGAGGATAACAAAGAGAGTAATAAGAAAGGAGAGGATCAAATATGAAGGTAGGCTAGCCAGTAATATTAGAAATGATAGTAAAAGTTTCTTTCAATACATAAGAAACAAACGACAGGCAAAAGTAGGCATTGGGCCACTTCAAACTGATGCTGGAAGCCTAGTGATGGGAGATAAGGAAATAGCAGGAGAACTTAACAAGTACTTTGCATCAGTTTTCACAGTGGAAGACGAGTAATATCCCAACAATTAAAGGGAGTCAGGGGGCTGAGTTGAGTATGGTTGCCATTACAAAAGAGATAGTGCTAGAAAAGCTAAACAGTCTTAAAATTGATAAATCTCCTGGCCCCGATGGGATACATCCTAGAGTTCTGAGAGAGGTGGCTGAGGAAATAGCGGAGGCATTGGTTGAGATCTTTCAAGAGTCACTGGAGTCAGGGAAAGTCCCGGATGATTGGAAGATCGCTGTTGTAACCCCCTTGTTCAAGAAAGGATCAAGACAAAAGATGGAAAATTATAGGCCAATTAGCCTAACCTTGGTTGTTGGTAACATTCTAGAATCCATCATTAAGGATGAGGTTTCTAAATTCTTAGAAGAGCAGAGTCTGATTCGAACAAGTCAACATGGATTTAATAAGGGGAGGTCATGCCCGACAAACCTGTTGGTATTTTTTGAAGAGGTGACAAGTAGGTTAGACCAGGGAAACCCAGTGGATGTGGTCTATCTAGACTTCCAAAAGGCCTTTGATAAGGTGCCACACAGGAGGCTGCTGAGCAAGGTGAGGGCCCATGGTGTGCAAGGTGAGCTACTGGGATGGATTGAGGATTGGCTGTCTGACAGAAGGCAGAGTGTTGGGATAAAAGGTTCCTTTTCAGAATGGCAGCCGGTGACGAGCGGTGTCCTGCAGGGTTCGGTGTTGGGGCCACAGCTGTTCGCATTATATATTAATGATCTGGATGAAGGGACCGGGGGCATTCTAGTGAAGTTTGCAGATTATACGAAGTTAGGTGGACAGGCAGGTAGTACTGAGGAAGTGGGGAGGCTACAGAAGGATCTAGACAGTTTGGGAGAGTGGTCCAGAAAATGGCTAATGGAATTCAACGTGAACAAATGCGAGATCTTGCACTTTGGCAAAAAGAATAAAAGCACAGACTACTTTCTACACGGTGAGAAAATTCGTAAAGCCAAAGTACAAAGGGATCTGGGAGTGATTGTCGAGGGTTCTCTAAAGGTCAACATGCAGGTTGAGTCCGTGATCAAGAAAGCAAATGCCATGTTGTCACTTATCTCAAGAGGGTTGGAATATAAAAGCACCGTTGTGCTACTGAGACTTTATAAAGCTCTGGTTAGGCCCCATTTGGAGTACTGTGTCCAGTTTTGGTCCCCACACCTCAGGAAGGACATACTGGCACTGGAACATGTCCAGCGGAGATTCACACGAATGATCCCTGGAATGGTTGGTCTAACATATGAGGAATGGCTGAGGATCCTGGGATTGTATTCATTGGAGTTTAGAAGATTAAGGGGAGACTTAATAGAGACGTACAAGATAATACATGGCTTGGAAAGGGTGGACGCTAGGAAATTGTTTCCGTTAGGTGAGGAGACTAGGATCCGTGGACACAGCCTTAGAATTAGAGGGGGTAAATTCAGAACAGAAATCCGGAGACATTTCTTCAGCCAGAGATTGGTGGGCCTGTGGAATTCATTGCTGCAGAGTACGGTGGAGGCCGGGACGCTAAATGTCTTCAAGGCAGAGATTGATAGATTCTTGTTGTCTCGAGGAATTAAGGGCTATGGGGAGAATGCGGGTAAGTGGAGTTGAAATGCACATCAGCCATGATTGAATGGCGGAGTGGACTCAATGGGCCGAATGGCCTTACTTCCACTCCTATGTCTTATGGTCTTACGGTCAAATCCTCTTAGCCAAGCTCAAGTAAGGCTCTCAAATGAGACGAGCAGAAAGGAAGCATTTCAAAGACTTCCTGAAGCCTTCCCTCAAGAAATGTAACACAGATGTCAATGGATGGGAGGCCTTGTCTTAGAGGAAACTCCTGCATGAAGAAATACAATTCTTTGAGAACATCCATTGACAAGAGGGAGTACAGAAAAGGTACAGAGAAAGAAATGCCACTGATCTCTACACCAAAGACCAATTTTTCCTTCCAGAAACACCTGCCAAATGTGTGGTTGGTAATGCAGCTCCAGGACTGAGCTGATCAGCCACGCAACGACCGACAGAACCCATGACCAATGACACAGAATTTCCCAGGTGGGTAATCATACTCATGGTGAGTGACTGACAATAATGATATCTGTTGTCTTGAGTCAATTTGAATATTGTAGTACAGGGGATCCCCGAGTTATGAATGCTCATACTTAATAATGCAGTTTCAGACAGGGGTCTAATTTTAAAGATCTGACATACAAAAATTTTCTGTACTTATGAACTGCTTCTTTATACAGTCCTGCATATATTTTGACTTGCGCAAAAATCATCTCGTGAACATTTTTCAGAATGGAACCTGTTTACAACCCAAGGACTGTGTGTATTGAGAAAATTAATGCTTTCCTTATATGTTATGGCTTTAAATTTAATAGAGTTGATAATCATTGAGAATATTGATGAATTCTACTAATTTTCCTTCTGTGTGAGTGTAACTGCCTGTAGAGAATACAGAAGGTACTATTACTACATGAATGCATCACTTAATGAACAAGTTAGTGAGAATGAAAACTACCACTCAAATATTCAAAAGAATCCCTCAAGGCGAGTCCTTGGGAACAAAAATAATTATTTTGTGGCCTAACCTCAAATAAACTGCTGAAAATCTGGGTTCTGAGTTCCTAAAGTCATAAGCTTCAAGAGGCATTGCTCAAGGCAATGGAGGTGCGATAATGAATCTTGGCTTGTGTGTCTTTGGTATTCATAAAGCCTAAATTTATTACTTGATATTGTTTTTATCTTTGTTGCATGCCCCACCATTTTCAAATATCTACAAATTGAAAATGCCTCTACACTTTTAACAGATCAACTTGTACAACGCTTCAGGTAGGAGACATTTCTACAAGGAATCAATGATTTCATATTGGAGGAAAATATGACACATTTCGTTAAGTATCTTCTATCTTGCATGATCATTTTCCTGTAATTTTATGGAATTAATCTGCAAGATATATGCTCTATATAGAAGCACATATTCCCCATATACATCCAGTCTTCATTATCTCCTGATTTTTTTATCCAGAGATTTACATACTTGCGAGATGGATCCTCGACACCATCTTGAATGCTTTTCAGAGGCTTTTAAGCCTTAATGTACAGATGTGCACATGTTGTACCATTAGGATATGTCCCCTTGTCTTTACCAGTTCACATGCATTCTGCTTTCTTCGGCAAACATCACACAGCAATTGTATTTGACCATCAAAATTACTGAGAAGTACCTGCCAAAATCCTAAAGTTCAAAAATAAATGCTAACATTAGTGCAAAAAGTGGAAATCTTAGATAACTTGGACAGTGGCTTCATGGAGCTATGGTTGGGAGGCTGTATGAGGTGAATGAGCTAACTATTCATTTAATCAAGTTTAAAGACAAAGAAATTCATGCAAGTATATTTGCTTTAGTGATCTCAAAAGGATAAAAATAGCGTATGTGGTAAGAGACAAAGTTATGGTGAAAACAGAAAGAGCATTTAGCTTGTGAATAGAAGATGAATCAGAAAAATGCTCCTTTGCAGCCAAGGTTGTGAAATTTCACAATATGTTCATGAAATGACTGCTGGTAAGGAATCCTCCACAAGCAAAAAAACATTTACAGTGGCAGATGATACCTCAAAAACTTCAGGAAGTGCTTTTTTGTTGCATAATGTCAGCTTATGAGGGGAGGTAGCCATCAGTAGACCATGGGACTGCCAAGGGCTATCTGCAGGAGTTACTGAAACTTATTGAAGCAAAAGTAATCTAATTTAAAGATACAGACAAATTTTTAATACCAATGAAACAGCATTATGGCTGAATTTATGCCAACACAAACATCTCACAAGAGAAGGGCTTCTAAATCTATGAAGGGTTGTGTAACTCTCTTTGTGTGGCAATGCCACTGGCTGCACAGTGAAGTCCATACTTCCTTAATATTCTGAGAGCCCTTATGCTTTAAGGGGAAAAGGCATGGATCTGTTGGCTTTATTTTACAAGTCAAATGGAAGAGCCATGGTGAGGGCAGTTGTGTTTTTAGACTGATTTCATAACTGCTTCAAAAGAGAGGTCGAGAAATACCTGCAAGATAAAGGAGCAGAGCTCACAGTGATGCTGATTTTGGATAACACACAGTGCCACTCAAAACAGCCTTGAATTCAAATACGTGTCCAGGTAGTGCTCCTTCCTTCCAACACATCTCTCATCCAGCTTCTCAATCAGAGTATGATCTCAATATTTAATGCCTATTATACAAGGCATCCTTTTAGATGCTGATTCTATCCTTGATGTATGAAAATGTTGGGAAGATTATGACATTGCTGACTGCATGAAAAAAATAAAGGAATCCCAGGATTAATTGACACTGGTCACAGTCAATATTTTCTGGCAGAAAATATGGCCTAACGTTGCAAATGGTTTCATGGGATTTCTAAACATTTTAACAGTAATCTCCCACATCATTAACCTGGCTCAAGCTGGAGGAGGAGTTTTCAAAATGGCAGATGAAAAGGTTGTGGAGTTACTTGAAAGGATAGGGTAAGAGCTAACAATTGAAGATTTAGAAGAATTGGCAAAAATTGAGTCTGAGCAATCAGCTGAAGAAAAAGAAGAGGATGAAAGGCTCGTCTGAACTCGAGAAGGTGGTGGAGATCACAAAAGCATCAAAAGCATTGATGGATTTATTGTTTAAATACAATCCCTCTCATCTGTAGCATTTGAGTCAAAAGGGCTATAGAAAATGTGTTAACTCATGCAGTAATTTATAAGGACATTCTGTGCCACTAAGTCCAAATGCAGTTCACTTCTAATTTTCTTGATCACTAATGTATAATCTAAATTTTCCAAACATATCCCAAATTGTGGCTGTATCTGCAAAGATTCATATTTTAATGCTGAGAAAGTTTACCAATATAAACTGTAGATTAGAATAATGTAGCCATTGTCAATTACATTTAACTATTGAGTTAATTTGAAAAGTATGCGTAACATTAGTTAGATTTATCATTTTCCATTCATGAATAATATTAGTCACAGACATAAGTGAACTGTTTTTTTTGTTAAAAACTATTGATATTTTGATACTTCCAAAGTATGTGCTTGCTTCATATTATCTTCCTACTACCTTTAATTAATCCTTTAGCAGACACCATATTCAGCTAAGAAAGCAAGCAAATGACATCTTCTTAATAAGCACAAGAGCACTCTGGCAACTTATCTCAAGACATTCCTTTATTCTGACTGAATATGTCTTGGGAACAATCTGGGCTCAGTTCAGACATTGCTCCCAATGTTGAAATGAATAAGCTCAAAAATCAGTAGGAGAGCTTCAGTTTTCATACTCAAGATTTTGGTACAGTTCCCTGCATGGGACACTAGCCAGCAAAATTCTGGATTAGTGGTGCTGGAAGAGCACAGCAGTTCAGGTAGCATCCAACGGGCAGCAAAATCGACGTTTCGGGCAAAACTGCTGTGCTCTTCCAGCACCACTAATCCAGAATTTGGTTTCCAGCATCTGCAGTTATTGTTTTTACCTACTAGCCAGCAAAAGCCTATAAAAGCTGGTTTGCTTTGGTTCTGGTGGACTACCATCTTTTCCAGCTGATGGGCTAGAATGTAAATGGACTCACCTTCCTTTCCATGTCAGACAACTGGAGGTTTCATAGTATGGACTTTCATTTATAACAACTCTGTTAGTGAATCAACTATTTTCCCAGATTCCAATACTTTTATATCTAATAAACAGCAGTGTTCAAAAAGAATATATTTTTAAAAAAGGCTTTATGATTTTCTTCCTTAGTTTTTTGCAACACTTTTCAGCACAGTAATCTTCATTTCCTGCAGGCTCCAGAACAATCCTAGAGGATTGGCAATGCAATTCCTCTCTCCGTGCTGCCGGTCTGAGAGAAGCTTACGTGTGGACAGATACATGACAGTAAAGTGCACATTGTAACTGTTTGCTGTCAATGTGCTGGATTGAACTGTCCTCTTTTCTTTACAGTCTGTGCCCAGAGAATGATGAAGTATGACCCTAATGCTCTGAAATGTAGGAAATCAACCCAGTAAGTATCAGTACCTGTGACCTTCTCTCTGTTGAAGTCAATGTCAACAGTTTTATCACATTCTGGGTTAAGAATAGACTATATTCACAACTGAATGCACCACTTTGTATGAAGAAAAGGAAGTAAAAGCTAGCAATTAGCGATGAAATGTTAATGAAATTCCAGTGAAAAGTGGCAATTATGGGGATGTTTCATTAGAATTGGTTCAGAATTGGTCATGGTGCCTTGCATAGTGCAATAGCTTTACATTCATACCTAAAAAATTCTCTTGGTTAGAATATACGAGTGTTTCCAACCCTTGCAATAATCTCACGGCTGAAAATGAATCTGCGTCTTCAAAGAACAGAGTGAAGGTAGCGAGAAAATTGAGAAAAAAAGTTTGTTTAAAAACTGAAATGGTAATATCATCCAATAGCAGGTATATCTTGACTAGAACTTCTATTATTGGTTGGGCAGAACTGACACAGCTTCACCAAGCCCTGGTTACCAGCAGAATGGTGGTGATTGCCTCGTAGCATTTTTGCTGAACTGTTAATCCAGAGGTACAGATAGTGTTCTGGGGACCTGGGTTGAATCCACCATAGCAGATGGTGGAAATTGAATTCAATAAAAAAATCTGGAATTAAGAGTCTAATGATAACCATGAAACTATTATTGATTGTTGGGAAAAATTCACTAATGTCCTTCAGGCAAGGAAACTTCCATCCTTACCTGGTTTGGCCTATATGTGACTCCAGCAATCTGACCCTTAACTGCCCTCTGGGCAATGAGGGATGGGCAATAAATGCTGGCCTAGCCAGTGAAATCCTCACCTTTGAATGAATAAAACATTCTCACTACCCATCAATTTCAACAAGCAGTGGTTGCATGAGGATGATGGGTCAAGACTGGAAAAAGCTTTCCACATTTCAGAATCTAATCTTACAAAATAATTGGAATGGGGCAATCAGCAAACTTTTTAAAAAATAAAATAGGAAGTGGTAGAGATCTAAAGAAAGGGAATTCATGGAATGCTTACAGGATGGCTTTTTGGAACAGCTTGTCATGGAGCCCACAAGAGAGCAGGCTATTCTGGACCTAGTGCTTTGCAATGAACCAGACTCTATAAAAGATCTTAAAGTAAGGGAACCCTTAGGAAGTAGCGACCATAATATGGTAGAGTTCAGTCTGGAGTTTGAAAGGGAGAAGGCGAAATCTGATGTAATGGTGTTACAGTTGAATAAAGGTAATTATGAGGGCATGAGAGAGGAACTGACTAAAATAGACTGGAAGCAGAGGCTAACCGGGAAGACACTAGAGCAAAAATGGCAGGAGTTTGTAGGTATAATTGAGGACACTGTACAGAGGTTCATTCCCAAGAAAAGAAAGATTAACCGGGGAGGGATTAGACAACCTTGGCTGACAAAGGAAGTCAGGAAATGTATTAAAGAAAAAGAGAGATCCTATAAAGTGGCTAAGAACAGTGGGAAATCAGAAGATTGGGAAGGATACAAAAGCAAACAGAGGATAACAAAGAGTGTAATAAGAAATGAGAGGATCAAATATGAAGGTAGGCTAGCCAGTAATATTAGAAATAATAGTAAAAGTTTCTTTCAGTACATAAGAAACAAACGACAGGCAAAAGTAGACATTGGGCCACTTCAAACTGATGCAGGGAGCCTAGTGATGGGAGATAAGGAAATAGCAGGAGAACTTAACAAGTACTTTGCGTCAGTTTTCACAGTGGAAGACATGAGTAATATCCCAAAAATTAAAGGGTGTCACGGGGCTGAGTTGAGTATGGTTGCCATTACAAAAGAGATAGTGCTAGAAAAGTTAAAAAGTCTTAAAATTGATAAATCTCCTGGCCCCGATGGGATACACCCTAGAGTTCTGAGAGAGGTTGCTGAGGAAATAGCAGAGGCATTGGTTGAGATCTTTCAAGAGTCACTGGAGTCAGGAAAGGTCCCAGATGATTGGAAGATGGCTGTAGTAACCCCCTTGTTCAAGAAAGGATCAAGGCAAAAGATGGAAAATTATAGGCCAATCAGCTTAACCTCGGTTGTTGGTAAAATTCTAGAATCCATCATTAAGGATGAGGTTTCTAAATTCTTGGAAGAGCAGAGTCTGATTAGAACAAGTCAACATGGATTTAGTAAAGGGAGGTCATGCCTGACAAACCTGTTGGAATTTTTTGAAGAGGTAACAAGTAGGTTAGACCAGGGGAACCCAGTGGATGTGGTCTATCTGGACTTTCAAAAGGCCTTTGATAAGGTGCCACACGGGAGACTGCTGAGCAAGGTGAGGGCCCATGGTGTTCGAGGTGAGCTGCTGGGACGGATTGAGGATTGGCTATCTAACAGAAGGCAGAGAGTTGGGATAAAAGGTTCTTTTTCAGAATGGCAGCCGGTGACGAGCGGTGTCCCGCAGGGTTCGGTGCTGGGGCCACAGCTGTTCGCATTATATATTAATGATTTGGATGAGGGAACCGGGGGCATTCTAGCGAAGTTTGCCGATGATACAAAGTTAGGTAGACAGGCAGGTAGTACTGAGGAAGTGGGGAGGCTACAGAAGGATCTAGACAGGTTGGGAGAGTGGTCCAGGAAATGGCTGATGGAATTTAACGTGAGCAAGTGCGAGGTCTTGCACTTTGGCAAAAAGAATATAGGAATGGACTACTTTCTAAATGGTGAGAAACTTAATAAAGCCAAAGCACAAAGGGATCTGGGAGTGCTAGTCGAGGATTCTCTAAAGGTAAACATGCCTTTAGAGTCTGTGATTAAGAAAGCGAATGCAATGTTGTCTCTTATCTCAAGAGGGTTGGAATATAAAAGCAGAGATGTACTACTAAGACTTTATAAAGCTCTGGTTAGGCCCCATTTGGAGTACTGTGTCCAGTTTTGGTCCCCACACCTCAGGAAGGACATACTGGCACTGGAACGTGTCCAGCGGAGATTCACACGGATGATCCCTGGAATGACAGGTCTAGCATATGAGGAACGGCTGAGGATACTGGGATTGTATTCGTTGGAGTTTAGAAGATTAAGGGGAGATCTAATAGAAACGTACAAAATAATACATGGCTTTGAAAAGGTGGATGCTAGAAAATTGTTTCTGTTAGGCGAGGAGACTTGGACCCGTGGACACAGCCTTAGAATTAGAGGGGGTCATTTCAGAACGGAAATGCGGAGACATTTCTTCAGCCAGAGAGTGGTGGGCCTGTGGAATTCATTGCCACGGAGTGCAGTGGAAGCCGGGACGCTAAATGTCTTCAAGGCCGAGATTGATAGGTTCTTGTTGTCTAGAGGAATTAAGGGCTACGGGGAGAACGCTGGCAAGTGGAGCTGAAATGCGCATCAGCCATGATTGAATGGCGGAGTGGACTCGATGGGCCGAATGGCCTTACTTCCACTCCTATGTCTTATGGTCTTATAGGCTGATTTATTCTGTGGAGATAAACAGTTCATAAAACAAGTGTTTGTGACAAAGGTCTCATTTTCACCATATCAGTAACCTTCACGAAAATTTACCACTCTAGTATGAGATGTGAGGACATTTGCAAAGTGACTGTTCAAAATGTAACTAATAGAAATATTACAAAATCATGGATGATAAATATATATGAGGTTCATTGAATAAAAAATCATGTAACTGTAAAATGTAAAATCACGTCAATAAGTAAATTACGTAACTGTTTTTAAGGAGGGAAACCTTGCATGCAATCTTCTTGATATCAAATTCTCAGTTACTCCAAGTGATTAACAATTGTTATTGCTTATGGACCTGTTCTTCCATATTTACAAATATTTGTTAAATTGGAAAACAAGTGCTATAAGAAAGAACAGAGATATTTACAATCAGTAAACAGATATGCTTGAGCATCAAGAAAGCTTCAGCGCAGAATACAAAAAAGATCGTTCATGAAAAAATTCATTTATTGAGTACGAAAGTCACTTTTCCTGCAATCGCTTGCTTTAATCACATAGGACTTTCATCTCTCTGTGTAATTCAGTGGTAACATATCAGATCCCTAAAGACAGCAAAAGGAAAGAAAAGCTCTGTTCTGTTACAGTAGATGACAGGCTAAAATGGCCTGCAATAAACAACAGTTTGAAACAGGGTAATTTGATGCACTGAGTACTTTCTTAAGCTTCACCAGATGCTGGACTCAGCTTGTGGTGGTAAGATAAGGAAGGAATATTTATTTCAGAGAATAGAGTACGGCTGAGTGGACCTGGAAAATAAACCTTACAATGCAAATGTGAAAATAATCCACAAAGCTCCTGAAGTGCAACCATTTCAAACTAATCTCTTGGACTGAAGCCGACAAGGAATATTTATATTAAGTACAGACAGTTGGCAAACTGGAAGCCAAACATAAATCGTTACACTATAGACAGAAAAAGTAACTAGTGAGTAAGTTTGTGTCTTGAATAATTTTGATTAAACCATGTACTTTTTTAAATGGCTGGAAAAGACTGACAAATGAGAATTGTGTTTACAAAATTAGTTGGCAATATACAGAATGTTTGACTTATTGTTGAGTGAACTAAATCTTAAAAATCTCCCTTTATTCCAAGAGAAGAAACAACTCATTTTCTTCAACCAAATCTAAAAACGTTTAGAATGTCTTCAAATATGTATGGTGACAAATTAGAACAGCAAAGTCCCATTACGCATGTGATATTCGAATGATGCTGAAAACAGTCTGCCCAACCTAACGTGCATCCATTAGAAGGTACAAGTCAGATAGATCAGGATAAAAACCCAAGGATAGCCATTTTGAATGAACAACTGGGGACTGCTGAATCTGAAATAAAAGTAGAACCTGCCTGAAGTACAGATAACATTAATTTACCAAAGAAACACAAAATATACAGTACAAAAACAGACTATTCATTTCAACTGATCCATGGCCAAGTTTAAATTTCATGTGATCCATTACCCACTCCACTTTATCTAAGCCTGAGCATAAATTGCCATTTGTTTCCCATTCTCGCATGTTTATACAGCTTTTCCTAATTGTGATGCAGAGGTGCTGGTGTTGGACTGGGGTGGACAAAGTTCAAAATCGCACAACACCAGGTTATAGTCCAACATACTTATTTGAAACTGCAAACTTTGGGAGCCCCTGCTCTTTCCTCAGGCAACTTGACAGACAGAATACATCGGACACTGAATTGCTAAGTAAAAGATCAAAGGGTGATACGACTTAGAATGTACTGAACAAATCTAGATGGCTGTTAAGTCTTTAATCACTTAGAATGGAAGGCCAGGTTTCGATGGATTAATACGTAAATCCCAGAATTTCTTTCCAGTCACTGCCCCAAGATAACTGCAGGTTGATCAGATTAAAGGTGACACATCTGGTCAGGGAATGTATTTTAGGTGTGAGGCCATGTTTCAAGTTTGTATATATCTATCAGACTACTTTATTTCCAAAGTAGGAATTTATAAAATGTCAGATTGACTGACTGTCTGTAGATCATTTGCTTTTTAAACAAAATAGATTATATCTGCAAACGCAAATTCACCCCACAGATTTAGTCACCTAGGTTTGTTCAATACATTCGCATAAGTTGTATGACCCTTTGATCTTTTACTTATAAATACTGTTCTCACTAGATGCCTGAAGAAAGAGTGGGAGCTTCGAAAACATGCGGTTTCAAATAACCCTGTTGGACTACAACCTAGTGTCATGTGATTTTTGACTCTTAACTGTATTTTTGCTATTCGCCTCAATAACGTATTGCTTTTGCAAGATCAATATTCTGAACACATTCTGGTTAAACAAGCTTTGTGAAAATCTTCTACTGGTTTAACTTTTCACTATCTTACAATTATGATTCCAGCTTTTGATCTCCTTTCTGGAAGCAGTTTTACATCTATCTTATCAAACCTCTTAGTAATCTCAAAGTTTTCCTTTATATTACATTTCATCCTTCTCTCTTCTAGAGACTGGAGACACAGTCTGATAATTTTTTTCTTATAAGCTCTCAGATCTGGTCACATCCTTGTAAACCTTTACTGTACTTCCACCAGCATCTGTATATGCTTTTCAAAATAGAGACCAGAATTTTACTCCAAATGTGCTCTATCAAGGTCTGCACAACTCTAATATAGCTTCTCTGTTTTTTAATTCTATCGCTCTATCAATAAAATCTAAGGCTTGAATTTTCTTTAATATTCTTAACTTCCATCACTACATGAGTCATCTGTTGTTAGGTCCCTTTGCTCCTCCAACACATTTAGACTAATTTTCAAGAAATATGCAGCCTCGTTATCTTCTTCCCAAAATTCATTGGGTATTTGTACTCCTATTATCAATGTCATCTTTCATTTTGTCACATTTTTTCTCTGTTGTTACTATAATCTCCTGTAGGGTGTTGTGTGCAAACTTTGGGATTACTCAATAGCTTTCTGTTTCAGACTAATTTTGAAAATTTTGGACACGCAATACAGGGAAAACTCCAGTTAGATCGAAGCTAAGTAAAATGACTGCCATTACTGTTGCAAGTTCATTTTAAAAGATCATGCAAGTTTGATTGTGGATCCAGGATGTCAAGGGGTGGGGTGTGTGCGTGTATCAAGTCTCTAGGTTCGAGGAGTTTACTGAGCTCTCCTTCAACTTGTACTAGTATTTAAATAAAATAACAAAGTTTATTGTTTACTAATCCTGTGTGTGTGATCAGTGAGTTGTACGAATAAAACATGTAAACAACTTTCAAGAAATGAAGCAAATATCCTTAGATCCAATTAGTACAGAACACTTCCAACAATATATTTATCATTTTTCGGTTGGCAATTAAAACATAATGAATAAATCATCATTTATGTTTTTTTAAATCATGATACAGAAGACATAGCATTATGTGCAATAGACTACAGAAAAAAAAACATTGCCACAGTTTTCATTCATGTCATCATAGATATAAAGATAATTAATTGTTTTAAAATGTTAGGAAACAAATTGGCAAATAAAAGATTTATTTACTGGCAGATTAATGTCATGCAGTATACAATGAAACACTGATGTAAATTGATTTGATTTTTCACCATGGTCTGTACCATATAATTTTCTTCATTCTGCAGGAATAATGATTATGAGCTCAAAATATGAAAAACACTGAAGTAGACCTGTGCAATGGGAAAATACACTTAGCATGAAAACTGCATCAGAATAAATTTAATATCATGGGCTAAATAAGACAGCTTCTGTTAACATTATTTTCAACACAATATATCTAAAAGGGATTCATGTCCACCATTAGGCATTTTGAACATAAACCATCTGAGTATTCATTTGCACTGTGCCAAATGACAAGTTAACACTTCCCCCTATTCTTATCTGACAATCACAATTTCACTTTTTTCACACCATTATTATCACTATAGCTTATTTCCTTAATACCCCAACCACCCCCCCCCCCTTTCACTAACGACACCAACATCTTGCTTCCCCTGTTGTTGTTTCAGCTGAGATCAGGCAGAAGACCAAACTTACAACCTACCTTAATGTATACCCACTGAACCATCAAGGGGGTTTCAAACTTAATGCTGCAGTGAGACAGTATTTATCATTCCAAAGATAAATAAGAGCTAATATTTCTCATTAATGATCTTCCATTCTGTTTCTTACTCCGAAGATATTGTCTGACTTGTTGAGTGTTTTTAACTTTTCCTGTTTTTATTTCAGATTTGCATCTTCTGCAATAGCTTGCTTTTGCATCATAGGAATGTTATCAAATAAAATCTGACATCAAGCCACATAAGGAGACATTAGGAAAACATCAAAATAGAGAATGTATATCAACTATTAATATTATGCATATTAGTGTTTGGGATCTGAGAGGATCAAAAAAGATAAAAGGAAAGATGTCACTCCTACTCTGACCTTGGCTCCTTGCAGTGTTCTTATGAAGCTCAGCCCAAGCTTGAGAAACAAGACTTTGTCTTTCCAATGGACATTTTACAGCCTTCTGGACTCAACACTGAGTTCAACAACTTTAGAAGTGTAACCTCTGTCCAAATTTTGTCTAGCCACAGCTTTTGTTTTTCACTTGACTATTTAAGACCACTTTGATCTTATTTTAACATATGAACTCTTCTGTCCTTCACCCTTTTACAGATGTTTCCATTTATTCTTTTTCCCCACATTTCACTTCCTCAACATCCATTACAATTCTATTGTTTCACAGTTCTGATAAGAGGTCACAAAGTTGAAATGATAACAATGTTTCTTTCTCTGCCATCATGGCCAGACTTGTTTTGTTATTTCCAGCATTTCTTTCTGTCTGGTGAGTCGAAAGAAGCACAATTCTCTGTTGCAGTCTTCCACCATTACAACCCGATGGCATATTAAATCTGGCACCAAATCACAGGGATTACCAAGCATTTGGTAGTATTGATATCAGCAAACGCATCAAAGAGTGAATCACCCTGGTGTATTCATACAAACAGGACAGTTTAAAGCACTGAATTCTTTTTCTTTCAATTTAAATTTACAGGTAATAAAATAATACGACTAGACTAAAACAGAAGTTAAAATATCTAAAACAAATGTTAATTAAATCAAAAATGTCCACTTTTTATGACAATAATGAAATTAGCTTTTCAGGTCTAGTGAGGCTGCTTAATAATGATGAACTCGGTACATTGTTTGGACCCCATTTAAAGCCCAGCACGGACCTTTCGCCTCATCTTTTATTTTTTGTCTCTCTTTCTCTGCTTTAGAAGGATTGTAACACTGAACTTCCAACTTTATTTCTTTATTTTTCTAATTTATAGCTAAGACTTTGCACCTGGGCACCTCTGTACCTCAGATGGTGGTGGAAATGGTGACTTTGTACACTCTTCACGGTACTCATGTATCCCTGTACTTGAGTGTATGTGATAGCAAAACCGAATTCTGATTCTGAATTTTCATTACACCACATTCATCAAAATCTAAGTTTATGAATGATTTAATAGTGAGACAACCAGCCCAAAATTGGATATTTTCATTAATTTATTGCACCCTCTGAAGATATGTAGTGTTACTGGCAGCAACTTCTGGATTTCCTCATTATTATGCAAATATACAGACTGCCTAAGTTGTTGTCAGCTTTAGCGTAGTTATAATGGCAAACATGGACAGTTTCACCATCAATACTGCAGGAAATCAAGGCCTTGGTTTACTTTTTCATTCAAACTGTACATAGCTCACTTGCCCTACACATTTCAGTTGCATTGCTTACTGAAAAACTTTGAATCACAGGCGGGTTTCTCTTTTGTCAACAATGACAGCTCAGCTGTTTTGGGATAGATGCTGGACTCTTGACAAGACAGGAGTGCCAAATCAGATCGGCTGTTGGCCTGCATTTTATGAGTGACTTGTGCCAAAGTGTTCAGTCTCCAGGTTAATGGTTGATTGCCAATAGGGCAGATAACAGATGGCATAGCCCATAATTGCCTTCCATCTGTGGCCAGTCATAAGTAAAATGAAGCTAAAGTCTGTTAGCTAATCATCCCGTGAGATCCAGTGGGAATTCATCTAATGGGATGCAGTGGGCACTGAAGCTAGAAGGAAGGGGGGAAAAGACAGAATGCCTACCAGAGTTTGTTGGGAGAAAGTTGGGCTCTGCAAATTGCATTCTCATAAGTTACCTGTATAGAAAAATATTCTGTATTCAAAATATACATACTAAACTTGTGAAGGTCTTAAAGGTGCTGGGAAGTAACTTGCACATGGCATTTAACTTAGTACCAGTGACATTCATTTAGCAGTTGCTAATTACAAAGTACCTGGTTGGCGTTTGGATTTTATTAAGAATTTACAGTCCACCCTTAAAATTCACTTCCAATACCTTTAATCTAGGCCTTAATTATGAGTCAGAGTTTGATTTATTGTTGTCATGTACTGAGAAACAGTGAGGAGTGTTGTTTTGGATGCTATACAGGCAGATTGTACCATACAAAGTGCATCAGAGTAGCAGAACAGAATGCAGAATACAGTATTACAGCCAGAGAGAAGGTGCAGGGGAGAGATCAGAATTGACATGAGCATTAGTCTGATAACACCAGAGAAGAAACTGTTCTGGAATCTGTTGTACATCAAACTTTTGTATCTTTTGCGTGACGGAAGAGTTGAAGAAAGTATAACTGGGTGGGCAGGGTCTTTGATTATGGAGGTAAAAACAATGACTGCAGATGCTGGAAACCAGATTCTGGATTAGTGGTGCCGGAAGAGAACAGCAGTTCAGGCAGCATCCAAGGAGCAGCGAAATCGATGTTTCAGGCAAAAGCCCTTCATCAGGAATAAAGGCAGAGAGCCTTAAGCGTGGAGAGATAAGCTAGAGGAGGGTGGGGGTGGGGAGAAAGTAGCATAGAGTACAATGGGTGAGTGGGAGAGGGGATGAAGGTGATAGGTCAGGGAGGAGAGGGTGGAGTGGATAGGTGGAAAAGGAGATAGGCAGGTAAGACAAGTCCGGACAAGTCATGGGGACAGTGCTGAGCTGGAAGTTTGGAACTAGGGTGAGGTGGGGGAAGAGGAAATGAAGAAACTGTTGAAATCCACATTGATGCCCTGGGGTTGAAGTGTTCCGAGGCGGAAGATGAGGCGTTCTTCCTCCAGGCGTCTGGTGGTGAGGGAGCGGCAGTGAAGGAGGCCCAGGACCTCCATGGTCTTTGATTATGTTGATTGCTTTCCTGACACAGCGGGAAGTACAGATGGAGTCAATAGATGGGAGGCTGGTTTACTTCATGAACTGGGCTGTTCACAACTCTTTGCAGTTTCTTGCAGTCTTGCGAGGAGGTGGGTAGACCAAGACAGATGGTTGGCGATCAACAATCTCAGGAACTTGACACACACATTCAGCATCTCAGCACTATTGATCCTGACAAGGGCATGCCCTCCACTCTGCTTCCTGAAGTCAATGACCAGCACCCTTCAGTTTGCTGACATTGATGGAGAGATTGTTGTCTTTACATCATGCCACAAAGCACTCAATTCTTTTCCTGTATTCTGTCTCAGCATTGTCTCAGATGTGAGCTACATTGATGGTGTCGTCAGCAAACTTGTAAATGGAGTTGGAGCGTAATTTGGTCACACAGTGAGTGTAGGGCACCAGTTTTGAGGATTGAGATGTAGGGGGCTGTTGTTGTTTATTCTTACTGATTGCGGTCTTTAGATCAGAATGTTGAGGATCCTGTTACAGTTGGGGGAGCTGAGATCGAGGTCTTGGAGTTTACAGAGGTGTTTGTTTGGAATTATGGTGTTGAATATGGAGCTGTAGTAAATGAGTAGGAGCATGACATAGGCATCCCTGTTATCCAGGTGTTCAATGGATGAGTGTAGGGCTAAGGAGATGGCATCTGCTGTGGACCTGTTGCGCAGGTAGGTAAATTGCAAAGGATCAAGGCAATTTGATAGCCTAGACTTGATGTGAGCCATGACTAAGTTCTTGAAGCAATTTATAATTATGGAGGTTACAGCCATTGAATGGTGGTCATTGAGGCATGCTGTATGGTTTTGTTTGGCACTGGGATGATGTTGGTCTTCTTGAAGCAGCTGGGGACTTCAGATTGCAGTAAGGAGAGCTTAAAGATGGCTGTAAATACTCCTGCCAGCTGGTCCGCAATGGATCTGTGTGCACCGCCGGGGACTCCATCCAGGCCAGTCGCTCTCTGTGGTTTCACTCTCAATAAGGCTGACCTAATATCTGTGGCAGTTACTGTGGGTGCAAGATGCAGCTGATGCTATTGGGGTGGGTGACATCATTTCAATGACCGCCTGTTCAAAGTAGGTTTAGAATGCATTGAGCTCAACAGGTAGGGATTTATTGGTGCCTGTGATTCTTTGAGACTTCGCTTTTTAGCCTGTTACATTATGTAAGCCTTGCCACAAATGACAGGCATCTGTGTGGTTAGTCTCAAGCTTAGTTTGAAATTGTCTCTTGGCATCTCTGATGGCCTTGTTAACGTCGTACCTGGATTTCCTGCACAGATCAAGATTTCCTGACGTGAATGCCTCAGACTGGACTTGAGTAGAGAGCAGATCTCTCTATTCATTATTGGTTTCCAGTTGGGGAACATTCGGATTAATGTCTTCGTCAAGCAGTCTTCTACACACTTACTAATGAAGGCTGCAATGGTAATAGCATGCTTGTTTAGCTCGGCCGCTGAGTACTTCAATATGGATGACTGCACCGGTTCTAAGCAGTCCCGTAGAAACCCTCCTGTTGCCTCAGGTCAACAATGCACTACTTTCTGTACTGGGTCCTCACACTTCAATACCTGCTTATAAGTTGGGAGAAAGAGCACAGTGTTGTGATCTGATTTTCCAAAATGTGGATGGGGGATGGAGTGGTAGACATCTTTGATGGTTGTACAGCAATAGTCAAGGATATTCTGAACTCTGGTGGGACAAGAGGATGATGGTAATTTGATAACATAATAGTTTTTTTGAGATAGGCCTGGTGTGAGGGGAATTCTCTCTCCATTATGCGTAAATGGTTAGAATAATTAATTATCTCAGTCTGACTAGGCACTATGATAAGTGGATTAGTGGTGCTGGAAGAGCACAGCAGTTCAGGCAGCATCCAACGAGCAGCGAAATCAACGTTTCGGGCAAAAGCCCTTCATCAGGAATAAAGGCAGTGAGCCTGAAGCATGGAGAGATAAGCTAGAGGAGGGTGGGGGTGGGGAGAGAGTAGCATGGAGTACAATGGGTGAGTGGGGGAGGAGATGAAGGTGATAGGTCAAGGAGGAGAGGGTGGAGTGGATAGGCGGAAAAGAAGATAGGCAGGTCGGACAAGTCAAGGAGGCAGTAACTGAGCTGGAAGTTTGAAACTAGGATAGGGTGGGGGAAGGGGAAATGAGGAAGCTGTTGAAGTCCACATTGATGCCCTGGGGTTGAAGTGTTCCGAGGCGGCACACCATTGTACTCTATGCTACTCTCTCCCCACCCCCACCCTCCTCTAGCTTATCTCTCCATGCTTCAGGCTCACTGCCTTTATTCCTGATGAAGGGCTTTTGCCCGAAACGTTGATTTCGCTGCTCGTTGGATGCTGCCTGAACTGCTGTGCTCTTCCAGCACCACTAATCCAGTATTTGATTTTCAGCATCTGCAGTCATTGTTTTTACCACTATGATAAGTGATCAGCTTATCCAGACCATAACTGAGATGGTTGAAGTCATTCTGCTTGGTTCCTGTTAAGATTGCAAAGTTTTCTCCAATGAGGTGCAGCAATCTTACAGGGACACAAAATGAAAATTTATTCTTGTTCTATGCTAGCAATGTGCAAGGTTTTAGTTGTGTTTATCTCTGCTCGGTAGTTCTGGTCATATGTGGAATATGCTCCAACAGAGTCATAGAGATGTACAGCATGGAAAGAGATCCTTTGGTCCAACTCATTCATGCCAACCAGATATCCCAACTCAATTTAGTCCCACCTGCCAATACCCTGGCCCATATCCCTCCAAACCCTTCCTATTCATATACCCATCCAGATACCTTTTAAATGTTGCAATTGGACTAGCCTCCATCACTTCCTCTGGCAGCTCATTCCATACACTTATCACCTTCTGCGTGAAAAAGTTGCCCTTCAGGTCTCTTTTATATCTTTCCCCTCTTACCCTAAACCTATGCTCTCTATTTCTGGAGTCCCCCACCCCAGGGAAAAGACTTTGTCTATTTACCCTATCCATGCCCCTCACAATTTTGTAAACCTCTATAAGGTGACCCCTCAACCTCCGATGCTTCAGGGAAAACAGCCCCAGCCTATTCCAACCTCTTCCTATATCTCAAATCCTCCAACCTTGGCAACATCCTTGTAAATCTTTTCTGAACCCTTTCAAGTTTCAGAACATCCTTCCTATAGGAAGGAGACAAGAATTGCACGCAATATTCCAACAGTGGCCTAACTAATGTCCTGTACAGCTGCAACGTGACGTCCCAACTCCTGTACTCAATACTCTGACCAATAAAGGAAAGCCTACCAAACGCAGCCTTCACTATCCTATCTACCTCGACTCCACTTTCAAGGACCTATGAACCTGCACTCCAAGGTCTCTTTGTTCAGAAACACTCCCAAAGACCTTATTAAGAATAACTCTTTTAATGTGGATCCTCAAAAGCTTAGTTTTGAGACTGTTAGCCAAGGTGATAGGCTTCCTTTTGTGTCGATACTAGCTGCCTAAGACAAAAAGTAATTTCTTTTTCCCTTGAGGTCACTAAGTTGCAACAGAATTTCTACTTTCTTATACTCAATTTTCTAACACTGACAGTTAAAATTAACAATGACATTACAGTTTTGGAAATTATCTTCACAAAACACAACTAAAATAATGAGTAGTTAAAAGGTCCATCCTTCTGACACCATCTTGTTTTTTCCATTCAACCTGTTCAGAGGTGATGGTACACTGCCTCTATGCTTAAAAAGGCCTCTAATACCATCTTTTAGACTAACTTGAAAGTGAAGGATTGCCAATGATCCAAGTGTCTATTTTCTTCAAGCAATATTTACAATTGGAAAAAGGCTACTAACATACATTGTCAGCCCAAAGACCTCATGAATATTTCTTGAACTGAAGTTAGCTATTTCTCCATTTCACACATTATCTACTTACTTTCTTAGAACAGGTACATTTCCATGAATTAGCACAGACTGGATAATAAAAGAGGCATTATATCAGAACAGCATAATTGGGTCTGAATGTCAGGAAAAGTATTTTGTGTTAATATACACTGAAAAATTTCAGTGAATATAAGATTTAGAATTTATCATCCACCATAATTCTAACATTTTGCAACATATACTATATATTGGATAAATATTTGACTGCTTTTGTAGATAGATGGAGATGGAGATTTGAATATGTAATTATGGGTACTGGGTCCATATGGATAAAAGTGACATCAAGATCAGATAGTAGAACAGCCAATTTCATGTTTGAATATATAAATCTTAAATCCACCTCTTTATCTATTATTGCAAGTGTAAAATTATGTGAACAAAACGTCTGTTGACAAAATATGTTTAGAAATACCAGGTCCAGATAAAATACTTCTGTGAAATGCCCAAAAACCAGTCCAATAATGGCATGTTTTTGCATCTACAGTCATAGAATCCCAAAGGTATGAAAACAAGCCCTTCAGCCCATAAAGTCCACACCGTACTCCAAAGAGTATCCCACCCAGACCCATTCCCCTATTACTCTACATTTACACCTGACTGATGCACCTAACCTCCACATCCCTGAACACGATGGGCAATTTAGCATGGCCAGTTCACCATACCTGCACATCTTTGTGATGGGGGGAGGAAACCGGAGCACCTGGTGGAAACCCATGCAGACACAGGGAGAATGGGCAAACCTCACACAGACAGTCACCCGAGGCTGGAATTGAACCCAGGTCTCTGGTGTTGTGAGGCAACAGTGCTAACCACTGAGCCACTGTGCTACCCCACCATCTAGAAATGGTCAACTAGAAAGACATAGGCCGCAAATAGATGGGAACAACAGAACCTGAAAGTCCCCTTTCAAGCTACTTAACATCCTATTTTAAAAACGCATTGCCATTCCTTCCGTGTGCCTAGGTTAAAATCCTGATATTCGTATGCTTGATGGCATTGTGGCTCTACCTATACTAAATGGACCGCAGTAGTTCAAGAAGGTAACTTAACTTCTCAAAGGCATCGAAGGATGGGCAATAAATGCTGGCCCAGCCAGTGGTACCCACATTCATGAATGTATAAAAACAAAATCAGTCGGACCATTAAAAGGTAGGTGCAGTGGACTAAACCTTACATTGCTTTGTCTAAGTGCAAGTTTTTTGGTGGTATCATTGCTGCAATGCACTGCAAAGTTTCTCTCTGTATCTTATTAAACACACATAATTAACTATCTTTCCTGACCCTATGGCGCTTTTCATGTTTTATTCTATCCCCATCTTATCACACACCATTCCCAGAACATCTTGCCACTATGTGGATATCCTCCTTAAGGCTGGCCTACCGTGGTCTTGTGACATCTTTGAGAGCCTGCTGTGCACCTGCTCAAGTACTGGCAGTCTGGTATTGCTTCTCACCAGTAACATAATGGCACAGCAGCCACAGAGCTAATCATGGTCCATCGTCAGTATGGCTGATCTTTCTTCACACATGCAAACCTATTCTTTCACCTTAATTGTTGTTTAACCATCCTTAGATACATATCATCAGAAGACTCTCTCAAAGTCACCATTACTCTTTACCAGTGTCCAGTGATTTCACAAATCTTGTCATTGTTCAGAAGGGGAAATCTCATACAGGTAAGCATATTGACAATTCCAAACTTCCGCTTTTATTGACAGCCAGCAAAATGGAACACAAAATAAACTAATAAAGGGTGCAACTCTTATCATCAATGCAAACCAAACTCTTGAATCTTGATCTTGACAGTCCAAGATGGTCTTCTGTGCCCAGCAACATATACTGGAACGGAGTGTCAATTAGGTTCTCTCTGCTTTGTAGTGTCTAATGCATCTGAGCTCTGTAATTCACAAGAACTTCTTCTAGCTCAATGACTTTATCTTTCTGCTTGGAAGATTGCCACCATCCCACCTCCTCAGCTCTTTCACATCATCTCATTGCCTGCTTTGATCACACAGAGCACAGCATGCCAGGATAATGTGGTACACTCTGGCTGGACTACATTGGAGGGATCTTCCCAGTCCTCTCTACAGAGTCACACCTTCAACAACCCTAATGCCTGAGTCATCAATATGTTACACCTAAAAGAAAGTTCCTGCTGGGTTCCACTCTCCTCATTTCACACCCAAACTAACCACACCACTTTACATTGCACTCATCAGAGTGCACAGTTGTACTTAAGATGACATATGATGCAGCAATGCTCCCTCTGTTGCACAGCACCCTTGGAAGTTCCACGAGTGATGAACTCTGAACCCTCACATTACATCTTAATGCCCTCTAAGCTCCCATAATGGAGGTTCTGTTGACCAGCATTCACTTCCTTGTGAGCTGTTGCCCTTAACTTCTACATCATTGAGCTGACAATGTTAGTTTAGATAGCATCAGTTAAATGGTGCAGTCTACCTTGACCAACATTTGATACATAAGCACGTTCACTCTGAATGTATTGAATATGTATTAAAAAAATTTGCAAATGAAATATAGCTAACATTTGCACATTCCCCTTCAATGCAATGTCCTACAGAAGTCTATTTTACACTTTCTCCTATTAAAATGACAGACTCTGTCCATCCTCACTATTGTACCTACCATTTTCAGTTGTATTATGCTTTGAGAGAACTTCAAGTGATGGCAAGTATGCAATGCAATGCACAGAGTCCTACCTGGTCCCAAAGCCTCCATGGCCCCTTTTACCTCTCACAATCCTGATAATCCATTCGCATCCAATCCTAACAATGTGGGAGACTCACGCATTGAAGATTGCTTCCAACTGTGCTCCCAGGCCCTGAATCCTCTCACTTCATCTTAATATCCTCTGAGCTGAGGTCCTGTTGGGAGAGACTGCCAATAAGCCTCCTTCCTAGAAGTTATCAAGCTCTCCAATGCTGTCTCATGCACTTTCCATTCCCCTGTCACTGTACTTGATCTAATCTCTCTCATTCCAGCCTTGTTGTCCCCACCCGCTGCCCTGACAGGTCTTACAGTCTCAATGACAATCAATGGATGTATACCTTGTACTTAATTTACCCCAGACCTTTAACGAACTTCAATAAACAGCCTAGACATGACTGACCAGAATCTTGATGACTGTCTTTGCACCTTCCCAACTGACAATACATGATTCCCCGAGCTGTCCCTGCTGGTCCTACAAGACAGACTAATTGCCAGAATACAGTTAGACAGATCCTCTGACAATAATAATCCCAAGCTAATGACTAATGGTGGCCAAGCTCCTGGATTGTGTGTGGAATATACCTGGACCTCCAACAAACAACAGCATCCCTTGACTGGACTGTACACTATCACCTGTTTTCTGACATGGTCATTTGGTTGAATACATTACGGGGTTTTTGTTATACAGACAGCTCGTACATGCTGGAGGTGTTAAACTGATGAACTCAGTATGTTGTACATCAAGATGACCCCTCCACTCCCTAGACAATTCCTGCTTACAATCATGACAAGCAGCTAGCATGTCTGCATGGTAATACTAATATAGGCTTTAGGCTCTGTTTGAAGCACTAATGTGCTAACAACAGGCATGGCAAGGCAAGGCATGGATGCTGAGAGTAAGCAAGTCAGTGCAAAGTGAGAAAGTTCTAACAGGTAGCCCTGACATGCAGCCTGGTCCAATTCATGAGCTGGGTACCTGTGCAAAGTGCCCCTGCTTCAACATTTGAATACAAGTACACCCTGCAACGGAAGTCTGCGCTTCTTAATTAGTTTGCAAGTGAATCAGAGAGATGCCATTATGGCTCTGAGGAGCTGGCAAATGTCTGATGCCAACGTCTGTGGTTGAGAGGTACAAGCAGCTGGTACTCATGGAATATGCCCTGAGCTGCTATTTTGTTAAGATTGCTTGGTATATAAATTGCTTGCCACATTTGGTAAAATAGAAAGCTAAGCATCAACAAGGCGAGTTGTGCTTTTAAACAAAGTGTTTAACAAGCTTTAATCCATTTAGATTTTAAATAACTGAGTTCATCGTATTTTTAATGTCATTAATATAAGTGGCTAGTTAAAGTAGAGTGTACTGTATCAGCATTTGTATACTGTGTCTTCTTTTAAAGTGTGAATCTTGTGGTTTCACTCCTTTAGTAAATAACCACATTTTTGGATTCTAAATAAAAATTAAACACGTTACTCGCTTCTGTTGACATTAAAATTTATAATCTTTAATCCTAAAACATGTCCATCGCCTTATTCATACTCACATGCTAAACCAATGCAGAATAACAAATTTACTGCATTACAGTAGCACCTAACTAAACAACTATCTTTCAGGCATCCTGCTCCACAAGTTGCATGCCCCAAAGCTGTTCCCAATAAAGCTCTTTAAGGTAAAAAATATACTTCCTACATTACAAGCTAAAAGGATAAAGACAGCATATTAATAGGAACACCACTATCTGCAGGTTCCCCTCCAAGCTGCACACCATTCTGATTTGGAACCACTTCACTGTTCCTTTGCTGACGTTGGGTCAAAGAGCTGGAATTCCCTTCCTAACAGCAATGGGGTGTACCTGGAACTCAAAGGCTACATAGATCAAGAGATGCTATACCACTATCTTTTCAACGGCATTAGGCATGGGCTTTAAACCAACATTTAATTCCATGATACACTCATTGATCATGGTTTTTTGAAATATTGGTGCCAATTCATTAGAAGATGGTTTTGGTAGCTACTTAATGGCAGCAGTCTCACAAAGGATGCAGAAGGTTGAACATACAGTGCTGATTTAAAGACATGATGGCATCCCTTTTTGCGGTTGCTGATTTTCAACACATTGGCAGACAGAAGTGAGCAGAAGGGGTAGAGACTAAGCAGCTGTGAAAAGCTGCTCTAAGGTTTAGTGATGCTATATTTGAGGTTATACTAATGGAATGTTTGGTCAGGCTAGAACATAGAACAATACAGCGCAGAACAGGCCCTTCGACCCTCGATGTTGCGCCGACCTGTGAACTAATCTAAGCCCAAACCCCTACCCTATTCCATCATCATCTATATGCTTAGCTAAGGACTGTTTAAATGCCCCTAATGTGGCTGAGTTAACTACATTGGCAGGCAGGGCATTCCACACCCTTACCACACACTGAGTAAAGAACCTGCCTCTAACATCTGTCTTAAATTCGTGAACTGTGGATGACAGGAGAAATTGTACGACTAGCCAAGAGGAAAAGGGAAGCAGACATAAGGTCTGGGCAGCTAAGAACAGAACAGGCCCTGGAAATCTATCAGGAGAGTAGGACAAGACTTAAACGAGGAATCAAGCGGGCTAAAAGGGGTCATAAAATAGCTTTAGCAAGCAGAATTAAGGAGAATCCCAAAGCAATTTTTTCTTATATAAGAAGCAAGTGGGAACTAGAGAAAGGATTGGTCCACCAAAAGATAACGAAGGAAGTCTGTGTGTCAAACCTGAGAGAATGGGTGAGATTCTGAATGATTACTTTGCATCAGTGTTCACTGAGGAGGGGAACATGATGAATGTTGACATTAGAGATAGAAGTTTGATTAGTCTGGATCACGTTGACATAAGTAGGGAAGGTGTGTTGGGTAGGCTAGAGGCTATTAAGGTGGACAAATCCCCAGGACCGAATGGGATCTATCCCAGGTTGCTGAGGGAGGCAAGACGGGAAATAGCTGAGGCCCTGACAGATACCTTTGTGGCATCCTTAAATACAAGTGAGGTGCCGGAGGATTGCTCATGTTGTCCCTCCGTACAAGAAGGATAGTAGGGATATTCCGGGTAACTACAGACCAGTGAGAGCCTGACGTCGGTGGTGGGAAAGTTGCTGGAAAAGGTACTGAGGAATAGGATCTATCTTTATTTAGAAAAGAATGGGCTTATCAGTGAAAGGCAACATGGTTTTGTGCAGGGGAGATCGTGCCTTACCAAGTTCTTTGAGGAAGTGTCCAAATTGATAGATGAAGGAAGGCCTGTTGATTTCATATACATGGACTTTAATAAGGCAGTTGATAAGGTTCCCCATGGTAGACTAATGGAGAAAATGAAGTCATATGGTGTGCAGGGTGTTCTAGCTGGTGGATAAAGAACTGGTTGAGCAACAGGAGACAGAGAGCAGTAGTTGAAGGGAGTTTCTCGAAATGGAGAAAGGTGACCCAGTGGTGTTCCACAGGGGTCAGTGTTGGGGCCACTGTTGTTTGTAATATACATAATTGACTTGGAAGAGGGCACTGTTGGTATGATCAGCAAGTCTGCAGATGACAAGAAGATTGGTGGAGTAGCAGAGACCATAAGAGACTCAGAGAATACAGGAGGATATAGATAGACTGGAGCGTTGGGTAGAAAAGTGGCAGATGGTTTTCAATCCAGACAAATGCGAGGTGATGCATTTAGGCAAGACTAATTCTAGAGCCAATTATACAATGAACGAAAGAGCTTTGGGAAAAGTTGATGGGCAGAGAGATCTGGGAGTGCAGGTCCATTGTACCCTGAAGGTTGCTGCACAGGTGGATAAGGTGGTCAAGGCGGCATATAGTATGCTTACCTTCACTGGATGGGGTATTGAGTATAAGACCTGGCAAGTCACGTTAACATTGCACAAGACATTAGTTTGACTGTATTTAGAATACTGTGTACAGTTCTGGTCGCCACATTACCAAAAGGATGTGGACGCTTTGGAGAGGGTGCAGAGAAGGTTTACGAGGATGTTGCCTGGTATGGAAGGTGCTATGAAGCAATGAAGAAAGGCTGAGTAGGTTGGGTTTATTTTCGTTAGAAAGAAGGAGATTGAGGGGGGACCTGATTGAGGTTTATAAAATCACGAAGGGTATAGGCAGGGTGGATAGAGACAAGCTTTTTCCCAGGGTGAAGGAGTCAATAATGAGGGGTCACACTTTCAAGGTGAGAGGTGGAAAGTTTAAGGGGGATACACGTGGCAAGTACTTCATACAGAGGGTGGCGGGCGGTTGGAACATGTTGCCAGCAGAGGTGGTAGAGGCAGGCATGGTAGGTTCATTTAAGATGCGTCTGGAAAAATGCATGAGTAGGTGGGGAGTAGAGGGATACAGATGCTTAGGAATTGACCGACAGATTTAGACAGTACTTTTGGATCGGCTCAGACTTGGAGGGCTGAAGGGACTGTTCCTGGGCTGTAAATTTTCTTTATTCTTTAAATCAATCACCCCTCAATTTGCAGCTATGCTCCCTCGTACAAGCCAACGCCATCATCCTTGGAAAAAACCTTGGGGATTAGGCCTCCATTATGGTGAACGTGAAGTTGACTATTATAAACTTACCATGTCAGCAAACTGAAAAAATTAGCATGGAGGATACAGGTCTGAGTCAAATATTAGTCCCTTTTCATAAGCATGTAAGTGGTTTAATGTGTGCTTGAGGTCCTGTCTGTAAGATTAGCTTGTCCAAGAGTCGAAAAGCATGGTGCTGGAAAAAGCACAGCAGTTCAGGCAGCATCTGATGAGCAGGAGAGTTGAAGTTTTGGGCATTAGCTCTTCATCAGGAATTAAAGAGAAAATACACCATTTCACAAATAAGATATGTAACAGACAGACTACAAAACAGCTCAATCCTCTAGATAAAAAAGAACTAATGAATAGAATATAAATGATAGAGAATTTCATCGATTCAATTTGATAACATATGATTTACGGACTTTAATACAAAATTCAGAGCAGCAACTGACCTTTCAGCTTAATTTTACAAATTAACAGGTGCTATATTAGACAATGTATTATAATTAGTCATGTGCTAAAATGATCACAATTGTGCAAAACATTTATTATTTCATATTTTGTCTTGATTTTAACGATTGTCCATAACTATGTCATTTGTCATGATTACTTGTTTTATTTCTATCATCATCACAACTTTTTTTAGTATAACTTTTTTTTAAACAAACCAACCACGCCTAGTTTTCTTCATAGGTTTACTAGGCTATTTATTAAATTCTGTTAAGTCCAAGTCTGAGTCGGGATAATGACATTCATTGTGTTGCTCAAGTGTACATGAACCTACTGCGAATCCTCTTGCAAGGATGCCTGCCTTGAAGAAGTTTTCCTCCTCTCTCTACAAGAATCTCGGAGTCCCTCTCCCACTGCAACTCCCAGGTCATTTCCTCTGCTCTGAAGCTCTTCACCTCATTTCCCCTTCCCCCACCTCACCCTAGTTTCAAACTTCCAGCTCAGTTACTGTCTCCTTGACTTGTCCGACCTGCCTATCTTCTTTTCCACCTGTCCACTCCACCCTCTCCTCCTTGACCTATCACCTTCATCTCCTCCCCCACTCACCCATTGTACTCTATGCTACTCTCTCCCCACCCCCACCCTCCTCTAGCTTATCTCTCCATGCTTCAGGCTCACTGCCTTTATTCCTGATGAAGGGCTTTTGCCCGAAACGTTGATTTCGCTGCTCGTTGGATGCTGCCTGAACTGCTGTGCTCTTCCAGCACCACTAATCCTGTACATGAACAAGCCCTAGATGCTAAATTAACAAAAGCTTCATGCACTTCTTTAAATTATTAAATTAATAGTGACATACTTCATGACATCAACTGGATATTTCACTATAATTTTCCCATTTTGCTGTTGTGCATTAGTACAGCAACATGCCACACTGAGATAAGGGCTCTCCAGTTTGAAATTCCTGATCTTAATCACACCAGCAAGGGGTACACTGAACAGAGTCCAGACCATTACTCCATAAGGAACTGTGGGACTGAATACCAATAGGACAGTCTTTACAGGCTGGTCTCCAGTACTTCAATGTACCTGTTTACAGAACAGAAAACGTGTTGCTGGAAAAGCGCAGCAGGTCAGGCAGCATCCAAGGAGCAGGAGAATCGACGTTTCAGGCATGAGCCCTTCTTCAGGAATGAGGAAAGTGTGTCCAGCAGGCTAAGATAAAAGGTAGGGAGGATGGACTTGGGGGAGGGGCGTTGGAAATGCGATAGGTGGAACGAGGTTAAGGTGAGGATGATAGGCCGGAGTGGGATTGGGAGTGGGGGCGGGAGTGGGGGCGTAGAGGTCAGGAAGAAGATTGCAGGTTAGAAAGGTGGTGCTGAGTTCAAGGGACTGAGACAAGGTGGGGGGAGGGGAAATGAGGAAACTGGAGAAATCTGAGTTAATCCCTTGTGGTTGGAGGGTTCCTAGGCAGAGGATGAGGCGCTCTTCCTCCAGCCATCGTGTTGCTATGGTCTGGCGATGGAGGAGTCCAAGGACCTGCATGTCCTTGGTGGAGTGGGAGGGGGAGTTGAAGTGTTGAGCCACGGGGTGGTTGGTCCAGGTGTCCCAGAGGTGTTCTCTGAAATGTTTCGCAAGTAGGCGGCCTGTCTCCCCAATATAGAGGAGGCCACATCGGGTGCAGCGGATGCAGTAAATGATGTGTGTGGAGGTGCAGGTGAATTTGTGGCAGATATGGAAGGATCCCTTGGGGCCTTGGAGGAAAGTAACAGGGAAGGTGTGGGCACAGGTTTTGCATTTCTTGCGGTTGCAGGGGAAGGTGCCGGAAGTGGAGGTTGGGTTGGTGGGGTGTGTGGACCTGACGAGGGAGTCAGAGAACTGGTCCTTGAACACAGATGAGGACCAGTTCCAACACCGTACAACCCAGATGGCCTCCTTCTTCAAAGACCGCAATTTCCCCCCAGACGTGATCGACGATGCTCTACACCGCATCTCCTCCACTTGCCGCTCCTCGGCCCTTGAGCCCCGCCCCTCCAATCGCCACCAGGACAGAACCCCACTGGTCCTCACCTACCACCCCACCAACCTCCATATACATCGTATCATCCGTCGTCATTTCCGCCATCTCCAAACGGACCCCACCACCAGGGATATATTTCCCTCCCCTCCCCTATCTGCGTTCCGAAAAGACCACTGCCTCCGTGACTCCCTTGTCAGGTCCACACCCCACACCAACCCAACCTCCACTCCCGGCACCTTCCTCTGCAACCGCAAGAAATGCAAAACCTGCGCCCACACCTCCCCCCTTACTTCCCTCCAAGGCCCCAAGGGATCCTTCCATATCCGCCAAAAATGCACCTGCACCTCCACACACATCATTTACTGCATCCGCTGCACCCGATGTGGCTTCTTCTATATTGGGGAGACAGGCCGCCTACTTGCGGAACATTTCAGAGAACACCTCAGGGACACCTGGACCAACCACCCCGTGGCTCAACACTTCAACTCCCCCTCCCACTCCACCAAGGACATGCAGGTCCTTGGATTCCTCCATCGCCAGACCATAGCAACACGACGGCTGGAGGAAGAGCGCTTCATCTTCCGCCTAGGAACCCTCCAACAACAAGGGATTAACTTAGATTTCTCCAGTTTCCTAATTTCCCCTCCCCCCACCTTGTCTCAGTCCCAACCCTCGAACTCAGCATCACCTTCCTAACCTGCAATCTTCTTCCTGACCTCTCCACCCCCACCCCCACTCCGGCCTATCACCCTCATCTTAATCTCTTTCCACCTATCGCATTTCCAACGCCCCTCCCCCAAGTCCCTCCTCTCTATCTTTTATCTTAGCCTGCTGGACACACTTTCCTCATTCCTGAAGAAGGGCTCATGCCCGAAACGTCGATTCTCCTGCTCCTTGGATGCTGCCTGACCTGCTGCGCTTTTCCAGCAACACATTTTCAGCTCTGATCTCCAGCATCTGCAGTCCTCACTTTCTCCTCCTGTTTACAGAACATCATTGATAAAAGGCAAAGGGCAGGTTTCTTACTAACTCCTAGTTGCATGGCAATAGGATGAACTAAATGAGCATATAAAAGTTGAAACAATTAACAATTATCCCACGACTCTAACTATGGTTCAGTTGTGTGTGGGTTTTGCAGGTGCGAACCAGCATCTACTTTGAGTATCTTCTGAACCTGATTTCTGGATGCTAATAATCCAAATATGAAGGCTGCTTTACAACAAGAGTTAAGAAAATGTTTCATTGTGGCACAATAAAATACAGGCATAAACAAATGCAGTTCAGCTTTTCAGAAAGATCAAATAGGATGATTAGGGCTTGTCAGAATTTATATGACCAGTTAAGAAAAAAAACTAAAAGAATCCTAAAAAAAAGAGTAGCTTTAAAGTACTGAAATCAAAATTACAGGGTCGCCTTCTGCAAGCCCTCAGTTCAGGTAATCATCTTGTGCTACTGGGACATTTTTTAATTAATAGGACTCCAATAAGTTAGGGGAACCCAAATCCCAAGATACATTTGTCCACAGCATATAACACTTTTACAACTACGCTTTAAAAATTGAAAAGCTTATTCTAATATCAAATAATATTACATATCTGCCGTTGTAATATTTCAGCAAGCCGAACAGATGGCATTCCTGCCCTTTTCTGAAGTGACAGATGTATCCTGAGGGGGTAATAATACCTACATTTCCATTTCATAAAGTGTCTGTTAGGCCTGTGTCTTGTAATAATTCCAATGAAAGTGCTCCTGGCAGGGCCAGAATAAGTGGAAGGATTTGCAAAGTAACTTGACCTGGTGCGTGAAATATTTGAAAATATGCTGTTAACTTGTCCCTTAAACAAGTGGCACACCTACCCCCTTGACATCCTTATTTGCTTCATTATTGCACCAAATACAGATTATGCCACAAATATAAGTTTCTGCTATTGTTGTGGCATTTAAAGTTTTCTTTACAGGAGGAGTAAGTTCAAGGTGCTATATGATCTACTATTTCTTACCCTCTTATCAAGTAGACAGTAAATGTGGTCTTGTCAGCCTTACCTACATTCTATGAACAATAAAGTTTTGCTGGAATCTTTTCAAATTATGTACCGAGGGATAAAAATGAGATATTAATAACTACACAAACAATTTACATTGAAATTGCATCTCTAATTTAGTAAAATATCACAGCAATGCGACCAAACAAATTGCATGCTAATAGCTGCAGTCAACCACACTGAACTTATGGGAACCATTTTAAATGCAATTCACATTAATAATCATGAATTTGCCTTTAACCTCAGCAATCCAGAAACAGCATGCATGGCCTGCTTTAGTTGAAATATCACTGTTAAACATTCATCAATGTTTAGTTCAGCGTTGAATATTTTTGCGCAGAATTAATTGTTAAGTGACTGATTAAATGGGTTGCAGTACAAAGGTTTACAAATTAGCTGCTTTTGTCTGGAGTCTCTACAGAAGCTAAGTTCCAAGCACAATATTTTTTGTCAAGCTAGGCAAATTCGTGATGAAGGGCTCTTGGCCAAAACGTCGATTTTCCTGCTCCTCGAATGCTGTCTGACCTGTTGTGCTTTTCTAGCATCTCATTCTTGACTCTGATCTCTAGCATCTGCAATCCTCATTTTCTCCTATCCATTTATCAAGATTTAGCATGATCTCACAAAAATCAGTAAAACTCACAATTATTTATTTTTATCTGAGATTGTTTCTACTTAACTTCAATTCCTTTGGCAAAATTAAGTTTAGGTGAAATGACAAAATTCAGCATTAAAATCTAAAAAAAACACAGCTTTGAGTTTTCTAGCCTTCCAAAACTGAAATTTTCAAAGTGCTGTTTGTGGATATTAAAAATAAGAAACAAGATTTGAAACAGGTGAGGTGTTCCTCCACTCATCGTAAGTAAAGCATAGAGTGGGGAGTCAGACAATATTAAGTCAAACCAACATGAAAATGTGAGGTAGTGGAAATACAGTTGTGAATCATATCATTCAATTAGCACCATGACACCCAGCTGCACAGACATCACAGGAACAGCTGTAAACTTTTACTCCACACAAGATGGGAGGTTTGTGGGAGACATGACCACCTACAGCATAAAGCTGACAAAAGATGAAACTAAATCTGAGCATTTGGAGCAAGTTAAAACAAATCTAATAAGCACAGTTTTGAAAATGGAAGAAAGGAAACACTTCTGATGTTCACTCAAAGGCTCCTGTTGATTTAATTTTTGGATTAAAAACTCCTTACATATGCTGCTTGTCAAGAATGTAAGGATATTGGAAAACTGTCGTGATCCATGCATTATTGTATAAAAAAAGCTTCAAGTCACTTGAATGGACAGGCAGGAGGCTGGAAGAACACAGCAAGTCAGACAGCATCAGGAGGTGCAGAAGTCTACGTCCTGGGTGTAATCCTTCTTTAGCACTTCAGCTGGATGTAGGGGAAGCTGCAGATAAAGGGGGTGGTGGGGGCAGGGTGGTGAAGTGGGGATAGGTGAAGACAGGCAGAGGGTATGACCTAGTTGGTCAATGGGAGGAATTAATCTGATAGGTGGCTGGGAGGGATGGAAGGGAGGGGGAGAGGCTGGGAAGGGAGTCGGGTGATGGGAATGGAGGTTATTTGAAATTGGAGAACTTAATGTTGAGTCATCCGGGCTGTAGGCTGCCCAGGCAGAAAATGAGGTGTTGTTCCTCCAATTTGTGGTTTGGTTCATTGTGGCAATGGAGGAGGTCAAAGATGGTCATGTTGGAAAGGGAGTGGGAAGGGGAATTAAAATGGACGGTAACTGGGAGGTCTGGTCAGCCCCTGTAGGCCCAGCTGTGATGCTTGATGAACCATTCCTTCAGTTTACATTTGGTCTCCCCGATGTAGAGAAGACCACATCGGGAGCACCTGATGCAGTGAACTAGGAGAGGCAGGTGGAACCTCTGTCTCACCTGGAAGGAGGTGAGAGGGAGTGGTGCACTGGCAGGTTTTGAATCTTTTCCAGTTGCAGGGGAAGGTACCTGGGGGTTCAGGGGAGGTTGGTGGGGAGATTGTCCACCAACCCTCCCCAGCCAACTACCGGATTCAATTCTTCCATTTACTAACTAAGTCGTACCCTCTGCCTGTCTTCACCTATCCTCACTTCACCACCCTGCCCTTTCAATCCCCTTTATCTGCAGCTCCCCCCACACCCACCCTTAGTCCTGAAGAAGGGTTACACCTGAAACGTCAACGTCTCCACCTCCTGACACTGCCTGGCTTGCTGTGTTCTTCCAGCCTCCTGCTTGTCTATTTTGGATTCCAGCATCTGCAGTTTTTTTTGTCTCTAACCAAGTTTGTTCCACTGCGAGGTCTCTTCAAAGGATGCTCACTTTGAAGATGTTTTCGGTCTCCCTCAGACGTGTGCTCACGTAACAAGTTAACGGTTTAAGAATTTATTTTGAT
The DNA here is from genome assembly GCF_047496795.1 of Chiloscyllium punctatum. NCBI lineage: Eukaryota > Metazoa > Chordata > Chondrichthyes > Orectolobiformes > Hemiscylliidae > Chiloscyllium > Chiloscyllium punctatum. The sequence goes on along the minus strand of NC_092779.1, from coordinate 52,055,377 downwards.
GTAGTATAAGAATTGAGAACATAACATATTGAAAAATGAATAAGTCTTGATATTCCTAAAAGGAGAATATGGCAATTATAAAAGCACCAAGCTCTGAATTAATCCCAATGAAGCTCTTGATCAGATTGCAAGAGTAGGAAGAGAGAGGTGGCTTAATTCTCACACTGAATGGGGCATTGTCATATCTGGGCACCTTGTTCAAGCTCAATCACCTATTGTTCCAGGACACACACAAATTAGAACACACCAGCAAAAGAGACTACTGAGTGGAAGTTATCAATTAATACTGTTCTCTTCCACCCAACAGAAAACAATGTTAGTAATCCATAATGCTTGTAATTAAAATAAAAATGTTATGAATAGATTGAAAGTGAGGGTGAAATTATGCTAAAATAAGAGTCCAAATTCAGAGGAATTTGCTAAATCAGAGATTATGGGGATGGAAAAGACTCACTTCATGATAAACGCCTAAGAGGTCAAAGAAACTCAAATGTCTGAACTCAGATCCTGAACCATCAACCATTAATGATCATTACAATCATGTTCTAGAGTCTGCAATCAGCAGAGTTCTGCTTCAACCAAGTTTTCCTTTCCTTTAGTCTTATATATCACATATATACATATATGCACAAGGGTGAAAAAATCTGATGAAACAACTGGAATTCAACTTGATAAATCTTGCAATAAATCAGTATCAGTTCACCTTATCTTCCTCCACTGCTTCCAGCAGTGGCCCTTGCTACTGAAGGAGCTCAAGGTTCTGACAGTTCTCCAGTATGTTGATTATTCCTTCTCTATGAATACAAAGGACAGGTGTTGACAGGTAATTGGGCTGTTGGAAAGAGAGGCCATGAGAGTCAAATATTGTTCTATCACCATAGATGCATTTTCCAGCATTGATCAATAGATAATCATGAAGAATGCATTAACTTATTTCTGCCTCTATCGTGGGAATACCAAGGTCAATTCTAGAGACCCCAGCTGATATTAGCAATTGAGCTTCGACCAAGAATCAAACTTAGGTCCTTGTTGCTCTATAAATCACAGAACTGCATCATGAAACACACTATTCCACTGAGTAATTGGGAGGGAGAGGACAGTACAATATCCAAATTATTTTTGAACATGCTGTATAAAACAACAGCTTGTATTTATACACTGCTGTGAAGGCACTTCAAAGGAATGTTATGAAACAAAGTTGGAAACCAAGGCACATAAGATGATATGTTTAATGACCAAAATATGTATTTAAATGAATATTGTAATAGAGATAGCCAGCTAAAGAATAGAAAGATTTAGAGAGGAAATTCCAGAGTTTAGGACCTAGGCAGTCAATGGCATACCACCAATAGTGGAGAAATTAAAATCAAGGATATCCTAAAAGCCAAAATTAGAAGACAGAAAATATTATAAGGGTCATAAAGCTTGAGAAGATCACAGAGAAACAAAATGATTAGGTAATGGAAAGATTTAGAAACAAGGATGCAAATCTTAAAATTTAGAATTAAAATTTGCTTAACTGGAAATATGTTAATCATTAGAGCATCTTGTGATTAAACATGTCGCAGACGTTACAAATAGCCATTCATAGAATCATTTAGATTTGGATTCATTGTCACATGCATGTAAAAAAAAGGAGTGAAATGTATTTTATAGTGTGTTATGCCCAGTGTTGCCACACTAGGGCGCAATCTTGAAACAGTGAATATACTGCAAGATTTTACTGCAATAGAGTTAATCTTTCTCTCTTCTTCTTGTTCCTCCTCCGCTAATCCTTCAGTCTCTGCTTGACATTGGCCAGAGTCTCTGATATGGGCTCCTAGGTCTCCATAATGCACTCTGAGACATGGGCTTCTGCCACTGCCACAATCGCGATTGCTGTGTCCAAGCTGAAGCTGGGGGCCTGGACAAGTGTGGGTACCATACCACCTGTTCCTCATCCTACACTCCTCCAGACACTACCACCGGTCATTGGTCATCAGGATCCTCCACCCTTTCAGGTTTTTTGGGCCTCGCTGCAGACCAGCAGCCTTGGCTCAGCCTGAGAATCTGGGCCGGGTAGGGGGTCTGCCCAGGACTAGGGTGCAGCTGTGTACAGCTAGTGTTGCTGCCACTGGAGGCCTTCTCCTTTGTGTGTCACTCTCCTGGTTTTAAAGAAAAGAGAAAAGAAAAACAGCAAAAGTAAAAAGCAAAAAGAAGAAAGGAAGAAAAAAGATAAAGAAAGCAGATGGGAATGGATGAGTCTTGGGCTCAGCCCTGCTACCATCAAGAATCCCTACTGAAAGACGCCATTCAGCCCACTGAGTTTGCATCGACCCTCTGAAAAGCAACCTATCCAGACCCAACACCCCACCCTATCCCTGTAGCCCTGCATTCACCATGACTAAGCTATGCAGTCTGCGCATTCCAGGGCACTACAGGGCAATCTACCATGGCTAATCCACCTAACCTGTACATTTTTGGATTTAGATGGACTCAGATTATTCCACCTCAGGCAGTTTTCAAGGAAAGGAATAGAATGAATATTTAGGGAAATGCAATGACCAAAGACAATTGGAGGAATCTTTGGCTTATCCAGGGTTGAATGTCAGATAAGAAGTCTGATAATTTAGTGACAATGCAGGAGTTAAAAGAGTTAGTGGTAACACTGCTATCAATCTATACTTGAAAACTAATATTGTAGTTTTCAGATGTGTAAAGGGGCAGCATGTGGATAGAAAATTGGAGAAGTACATTAATATTGCCACAAGAATGATTTTTATCTGTTTAGAAAAGAATTTAGAAACTCGCAAGCAAATCCGTGGTAGATTATCTATCCTGTTGTGTGTATGACATCTGTTCAGGAGAAGTATCCTGTTACAAGGTATTTAAAGGCATCATCAGCCATCCATAGGTTTAGTTGTTATTTGACTTCTTCTGGCTGTTGCTACAACTTTGTATGTGCTTGGAGTTTTCTGCAGGGGAGTGGATGTGGCAGGTTTTGAAGAGATTTTGCTGACCTCAAATGCTTCTGCATAAACCAGTTGCATCTGGATATGGGTGCACAAACTGGCATTCCCATTTGAATACCATATTAAATGCAGAGTAAGCCAAGTTATGAGAAGAGGGAGAGAGGAAGCAGAAAAGAGCTCTCAGCTCAAGGCCTGTGTAGTCGGGGAGCAATCCTCCTACAAAACCACTGACAGGAACAATATGCAAGACATCTGTGATCCCACAAGAACGTTTTCACTGAAATCATGTGCTGCAATCAAAATCACAAACTCAGAGTACGATAAAGATCGTTTTGCCTCTGGCTGTCAAGGTGACTCTAGCGATAAACCCTCAGGTATCTGGTTTCTGCCAAGCTGACACCAAAGATATTTGCAATATCTTGCATTATGCCATTCACTCCTGTGTAAGGGAAGTCATTGAGGCTCTCTATTTAAAATAAGTTAACCACATATAATTTTCTCTTGCCGATGCTCACAAAAAAAACCACATAGTTTTGCTAAGATTGCAAGTCTGTCTGTGGTGCAGGCCATTCATGGCTGTATGTACATTGATTTCCTAGGGATTGCAATTGAAGGGATTCTACTCCTTCAATGACCAGATGGTGCATGATAAGAGTCAGAATCATGCAAGTCAATGTCCAGTTCCTTAATGCATGATGCATAATCCTGACATCACAAAGGACTGCCTTTGTCACCAAGGTATTGTGAGCAACTGAGGCATGGAATTATGAGGAGGGAGGGAAATAATAACCTAGAGAGACCCTTTCTGTACAAACTGACTGCATAATCTCTATTAGTAACCATGATCCTAATTTCCCAATTACGAACAGTCTCACATCATGTCTTCCTTCTGCCACTGACCATCACCACAAATATCAGCGCTTGTTCCCACCACAATATAATCCCAACGTTCACCTTTAAGACTAGTAGATTAAACAAATTAAGCTACTGCAATGCAACTTGATAACTCTCAATATTGGTTACTGCTACTGTGTTCAGCTAATAGTATTGGCTACACACAGAGATCACCCAAAACAACAGGCAACACCAAGGTGCCCTGCTGCTTTTATTGCAATCAATAGACATGGGTTAATTGCACATTGTGGAGGAATGCAATTAAGGGTCCAATGTGTTGTAAACTCAATTGTTCTGAACAGTTCGGAGGGGGTCACTGGAATTGAAACGTTAACTCTGTTTTTTCTGCACAGATGCTGTCAGATTTGCTGAGTTTTTCCAGCAATTTCTGCTTTTGTTTTTGAAAGTGAGACCAATGTCTTGTTCTGCAGCGTCTAAGCAAGTTTTGCACAAAATAAGAGAAATATGGGAGGTGTAAATTATTTACAATTGCAAATAAGATTCTAATTCTAAGTGTCTAAAAATAAAGTCAATGTTATAAATATGTTCACTGCCTCTCCACGTCTCTTTCCTGTTTAAAACTTACTACTTTGATGAAAGTTTGGTCACCTGTCCCAATACTTTTGTATCTCACTGTCAAGTTTCATTTGATAACGAGATAACAAAAGGTTTTTGGACATTTATACCTAGTTAAAGGTGAAACGTTGCTGTTAGTCCAGCAGGAAAAGAGATGATTATCTGGATGTCCAGTACCGTGTAGTATTTATTATTCACCGAACTCTAATATTTGGCATTAGGCAAGAGGGCTTAGGTAAAAGTTAAGAAGTTACGTCAGACTGATCCGGCAATCTGCAAATTTACAGCAATTCCCAGGGAGGTGAAAGAGAGCGCATCAATTTCATTCAAATAATTAATTAAAAGTTCCATGCTAAAAAGGAATTGAATTTGAAGGAACTTAAATGTTCTGCAGTTTAAAACATTTCCCATGGTGATATTCGTTTGGTCAAACAGCATTCATAACTATGGCATCCTGATATAAAGATTTGTGACTTGCCATCGAAGCACATATTGTTAGATCGAATGACCTACAAACAGGAAAATAAAGTTTATTTTTCAAACTAAAATAAATACTTCGTTCAATGCCTAACAATTTACTGCCAAAGCATGAAGAAATGTTCTGAATATTGACAATTATGCATGGATCATTTCGGTACAACTTTAATCTTCTGTGCGAATTCACCATGATGACTAGTGACTACCAACTATCAAAGCTATTGCTGTTAACTTTCAAGTTCAGTGGTTCATCGACAAGTCATTTCATACCTCATTCCAAAGATCTGTGGTTAAAAACTGGATCTTCCATTTCAAACAGTTAAAACACAGTCATTAAATTGCCTCCTCAGACTACACACAGAGAGAGTGACCTTCACAAGCATCAGCAGGAAGCAACTCTGCTAAGAAGTTGGGATCAATAAATACTGATGGTTTACACTATAAAGCAAAAATTCTTGTTTGATCAAGAAGAAAAAAAGGCATATATTAAACAAAATAGGAAAATACCAGAGTTAAAAGCAGCAATTACCTTAAAGTTCAGAAATATTCAGATTGAATTTCATGGCACCCATTAAAAACTTTGATAGAAGTAGGACTGCCTAGTAACTTACTCAGTTATTTTAAACTCTCCTCCTACCAGAGATCACTAATGCAATACAGATCTGCTAGAATTGTTATAAATCTTCATTCTTACAGTTGTGCTTCAGATTGAAAGAATATTACTGGACATAGTGACTTAGTTTAAAATGGTTCATGAGTTATGAATCCATAACTTTTGCAGCTTAATTGATTTCAGAAATTGCTTGGGTTTTATTCTTATGGAAAGAGTGTTTTTGAAATCGTAACTTTGCTGCAGGCTTTTAAATGTATTTAATCTTGAGCTGCTATTCATAATTAATACTTCTACACTGTCAGCTGGAAATCACAGCAGACAATGCACCTAACATGAATGGCACTGTGAATTCAAAATGTTTTCTGCTCAGATTCATCATAGTATAATGCACTTCATCAATAGTTCAGTTTTATGTCAGAATTTAGTTAGAGATAATGGGATGGGCTCAAATTAGTTACTGCACATGTCTATTGTACATATACAATACCTCTTCTATCTGTCTGTAGTAGTAAAATAAATTATACAAATTCAGGAATATATGATAAAAGTTGAAAAGCCACACAATTTTAATTTTTGCCTGTAAAAACATCATGAGAGTTCAAACATTATAATAACATGGCATTATAAAACCCATCTTACGCTAGGTACACTTCATACACTTGAGTAAAAGCTCAGCTATTAAAATCCCACATGTAATCAATGTTATAACTTGACAGGAACTTTTTCAATTATTATAAGCTATTATTTAAAGTGCGCAATCATTAGTTTCTTACGATATGAAGCTTTATACTGATTGATCCATTCACCAGTTATGTATAACCTAGGCTCTTTAGCTATGGGTAAGTAGATTTGAACCAGAATGTGCGCCCTATTGGTAAAGGCCAAAATGAATTGGTGTACAGACAGTTAATTAAATTCTTGGATGTGCAAAGAAAAGATTTACTCATTGAATACAGATTTCACTTCAGACCTGGTTTTTCCTCAAGGCTGCTAGTGCTGGCTATACTAAAGTAAACCAAAGTCTGCAAGTTGCCTAACAGACAACCCTTAAAAGCAACCTCTCAACCAGCATTAACAAAGCAAACTCTTAAAATAACTCAAACTAAAATAGCCTCCATGATGTGGAAGAGCCAGTGTTGGACTAGGATGGACAAAGTTAAAAATCACACAACACCAGGCTATAGTCCAGCAGGTTTATTTGGAAGCACTAGGTTTCAGAGCGCTGCTGCTTCATCAGGTGGTTGTGGAGTATAAGATCATAAGACACAGAACTTACAGCAAAAGAGTATAGTGTCATGCAACTGAAATGATATATTGAACAAAGTGGATTGTTAAGTCCGGGTTTGTTCAATATATCATTTCAGTTGCATGACACTATACTCTTTTGCTGTAAGTTCTGTGTCTTATGATTTTATACTCCACAACCACCTGATGAAGGAGCAGCGCTCCACAAGATAGTGCTTCCAAATAAACCTGTTGGAATATAACCTGGTGTTGTGTGACTGTTCAAATGGCATCGGGAGGGGACCCTGTGCAGGGAGACAGGAGAGAAGTAACAGGGGTAAAAACAAAAGACGGAATGAGATGCACAGAGAATTCATGGGCAACACTTATACAGGGCCATCGAGTAAAATAGAATTTGAGTAAAAATGTTAGGACTAGCCTTAAGGTAAATGGTGATAGATACACAATGGCAAACACTTAAAAGAGTGCATAGAGGAACTGTAATAATGCTTCATTCTTGTCTGGCATAAAAATAAAATGAGAAAGGGACCCCACCATGGGTAACAAAGGAAATTCGGAATTAGATCTAAATAAGGAATTAGCCAAAATAAACAGAAGAACCACAGGGTACAGTCTAAGGACACAAGGTAGGCCATTTAGGACTCAAATGAAGAGAAGAGAACTTTCTTCACTCAGAGCAGTGAACCCATGGAATTCTTGGTGACAGAAAGCAGCTGAAGCCAAAACATTGATTCTTTTCAAAAAGGAAGTTGATAGTTCTTAGAGCTAAAGGGACCAAAGATGAGGGGAGAAAGTGGGAGCGAGGTTCAATGATTAGATCATATCAGAGTGGCAGAACAGGCTTGAAGGGCAAACGGCCTACTCCTGCTTCTATTTTGTGTTAAAATATACTTAGCTGAAACAGGTAGGAGCAGGAGTCACCTCACAGCATACAAAGACTACAGTTTGCTGATGACACTGCTCCCTATACAGCTGTCATTGTTGCTAACTCACCTTTGCTCAATTTCCTTCACTATCTTCTTCATTGCCCATACTACCTAGTTCATCCACTGTTACCTCCCAATCTTCAAGTCACCCTCTGACCAAATCACTCCCCCTTATTGTGAATTCACAATGATAACCTGATCAGAGTCAAAGATCTGCTGTGAAAATTCATTAGAATATGAAAGGTCAGGAAGATGGGAATAGAGTTAGCAGTCCAGCTAAAGAGCCAGCACCAGCAACTTCATGACATGGGCCTGGTGGATGAATATCCTCCTTCTATGTTGCATTATACTTTATTATAGAATCCCTACACTGCAGATTTAGACTAACTGGCCTATCAAAACTAAACCAACCCTCTGAAGAGCACCCCTACCTATCCCCATAACCCTGCATTAACCATGGCTAATTTACCTAACCTGCACATCTTTTGCACTGAGGAGGAAACTGGAGTCCCTGGTGGAAACCCATGCAGACATAGGGAAAACATGCAAATTCCACACAGACATTCACCCAAGTCTGGAATCAAACCCGGCTCCCTGATGATGTGAGGCAGCACTGCTCCCCACTGTGCCGCCATGTCACCTCTTTTTATTTTCTCCTTTTGTACAACAGCTGCATGCAGTTTTTAAATCGCAGGGATTGATCCAAATATCATACATTGTAGCCACTGATCATTTCTCATCCATTCATGCTAAAAATCTTGAATTTGGAAAATGTGTTACAAGTCTTCATGACTTGAGACATTTAGGATTTTACATAACAAGTTGAATTGCAAGTGCATCGTTAAATACAGAGATACTCATTGCACTCATAGTGCTTAAAAAGATCTGACAAACTGAAATGAGGTAAATGATGATAAAATCGGAGTGTTTTTGGTTGATATAGAAACGTTGGCCAAGATAATTGGAAAATGCCCCAAATGAATTATTTACATTTACCTTCCTATCCTAAGTGTTTGTGTTACAAACAAATCAATTAGAAAAACATTTGGCTTCAGGTGTATTGCTAAAGGTTAAAAAGATAATTTAAATTTAAATGATTTATTTGTTTAGTCATAAAGTTACTGTCATCTAATATTACATTTTGTGGTACTTTTAACACTGGATAGTTTACTCTGAATTCATATCTCAAACCATTTCAGTATGACAGTACTTATTTTCTATGAAGCTGGGTTGGCCTTTACTTGCCAAATGTTAGACAGGTATCGCAAGGCCCAGTTGAATGGAAAAACATTAATTGTAGATGGAATATTATCAACTGAGCCCTTGCCAAAATATTGGGACAATTTCTGATTGGAAAGTAATTCGATTGAACAATGGGCTTTGTGAAGGAAGGCTTATTGATTGAGCTGTGGCATTATTGCCACACTTCTGGGTTGCACCACCTATTAGAGAAAATGAGCAACACAACAGACGAAAGCAAACAACAAAGCATATTTATTTCGAGGGACGAGAGCAGGATTTGCTACATCAGTACTGGGTGAGACATTGAAGGTACAAGTGAGAATCAGGAATCTGGTGCAAAATGGATGCAAGGTGTGAAATACTATCTCTTTTTGAATGCAGTAGGTAAGAAAACAAGAGGAGAAGGCCAACCAGCCTCACCAAGGAGGCATGGATGAAAGTTGACAGTGAGAAGCAATGTGCTGACCAGACCTGGATCTAGCACTGCAGAAGGTTTAATGGCATCACAATGATCAAGGAAGTGTCATGGTACTCTTAGTTGATAGCTATCACTTTCTTATTCTACTAGCATTACCCTGCACATTACTCAACTGATACAACTTGGCACCATACTTTTTCTCCAACTTCTGTCTTAAATCTAAAGCTCAACTGAAAATTCACAAATTCTCAATTTACTCCCTTCTTGCAATCATTCCTCAGAATCATCATCCTCAAATGTTCACTTGCCATCCTTCGCAATCAGTTTACTTTTCACACTCATAATACTTTGTCTTTTCTCATTGCAGCAAGAGGCAGAAAATGGAAGTAAAACTGCATGGTGACCATTTGAGAATAGGAAGCACTTGAGATCTGCAAGGTGATGCCAGTAGTGGCTATTGGTAATGAAGAAATTGAGATAGCTTGGAGACCTATATAAACACTAAATTAAGTATCGTTATTTGGCTCTTAGCTGTCACTTATTTTGAAATGATATCACCAATATATTAAAAATCACAATAGCATCATGACAACTACTAGATTTGATCTAGTTTCAGTATTAAATCAAGCCTTTAATTTCCTGTAAGTGTACTAATGGTGCCACTGGAGCAGATTACGAAGAAACCTGAGGATACCTCAGAGGAGGACAAGTAATGTGGAAGATACACTGTCCTTTGGCTCTTGCTAACCTTCTGTCAACAAAGAGACTTGAATGGGTCCAGCATCACAGTTAGATGAAGTGGCATCACATGTGGGCAGGTGCAGTTACTGGAAATAGAGTAAGAAATGAGAATTCAACTTTAGGGAGCAAATTTCTCCTCAACTGGATGTAAAATTGAGCCTCAGTGTTCATCAATGAAAAGCTGGAATTGCAGATAGGACAGCTTTTAATTGAAGCCTTAGGAGTGGCAGAATCTAGAAGACATTTATCAGAGATGCCTCACTTATTGAAGCAAAGAAATGAGCAGCCTACTTCCTGTGCTGGTGAAGCCACAGAAGTTGCATTACATTAAAAAAAAGAGAAAGACTTCATAGTTACAAAAGGGTGTATGCAACTATACAAATCTTTTATTTGTGAAATAATAAATGAAGATTTAAAAAAAAGTCTATCTATCTTCAATGCTGTAATGCAATTCCCTAATGAGCAAAAGGCTTCAGTAGAATTGCACACTTAGAAAACAGTGAATGTTGACAGTGTGCTTGTGATCAAGCAATTTTTGCCTGTGGAAATGGTTTGTGCTGTGGCAGGAGTAATCCAGAGCACTGAGGCCTTACAATTCTGTACGATTGCATGCTTTTTAAATTATTTGAATTCTACCACTATGAGGCTGGCCTGGGTCTCTTTGGCAGCCAAATGTATGTATGCAATTTGTCCACATTACTTGTAAATCTACTGTAGGAAGGATAAAGACATAAATCACTTCCTTACGAAATAGAAAAAATGATTTACTTTCTTATAGAACTTTAAAATATGGCTCTGATTAGCTTTATGCATTAAGTTACTACCAACCTAACTATGTTTAACTAACTTGGAACAAATTTTAATGGCTTTGAATGGGGGCTGACTTGCACAAAACAATCAGTAGATATATCCATACAAATTATTGAAGCTATGCCATGCCAAAGGAAAAATAACATTGCCCAAAAGCAACAATAGCTGCGTATCAAACATAGATTTTAAAAAGAGTCAGACAATGTTTATATTTCAATTGAATGGCTTGGTTCGCTATCTGGCATTGAAATACTGAAATATCCCAATTGGTACTGATTAGGCTTTATGTTCAATACAGCACACCAGGCAAGCAGATCCAGAATACTTGTATACACATTTACCTCATGAGACAATTGTATACCTTTGCGTATGATCTGTGTTAAAATGCTATTCTATGCATACTTTTAATAAGTCTTTTATGTGGAAATAATGAAATGGTACAACAACTACTCTGGCTTATAAAGTGCATTTAACAAGTACCTTTTCGTAGCATTTCAGAGGAATCAAAAACATTATACAATCTGGAGTAAAATAAAGCATTTTGGTATTTAAGGTAAGGATTCTGAAAGAACTAATGCTAAAGCTCCATTAGTTCCTCCCAATATGCAGTGGTGACAAGAGATTCTACATTAGCATTTGTAGAGATTAGGTGTATTCTGTACAGCTCCTGGGGTTCTTTGGTAATTATTCCTCACTCATAGTAAGTTGAATTTACTTCAGTGGATTGGTTTGCTCATTTGATTGGATGGCTCGCTTGTGACGCAGAATCATACCAATTCCTGTATTGATGGACATGATCATGAAGGCCCTGACTTCTCAACCTGGCAACCCTCATTACATGCACCACCAGTTGTGTGTGTGCGTGTCTCTCTCTCTCTAATGAGACAGCAGCATAAGGTCCTCAGGCACTATGGCGACTTTTACGTTCACTGATTGCTATCGTGCAATACACCATCCTTTCACCTATGACAAATGCCTCTTCTGCTCAGACTCACCAATGGACTATTCTCTATCACTGATAATTAGATGTGTCCTCGACACAGAAAAGAGAAAGGAGAATTGGTAATATCAAACCATCTCAATTAACCTTTACCTTGTGCCACATACTGGCAGAAACAAAAGATACTACTTGGTGCCAGTAGTAGCATCAGGGGAAATGAAACAAGGTAGCATTGTGGAGATCCAATTTAAAGCAAAAATCTTTTGTGGAATGTGGGTGTTGCTGGCTGGGCTAGCATTTATGGCCCATCACTAGTTGCTCTTGAGAAGGTAGTGAGGAGTTGCTTTCTTGAACTGCTGCAGTCCATATGCTGTAAGTAGACCCACAATGCCAGTGAGTTTTGAGAAGATTTGTAGCTCAGGTTGAGGTTCTGGATGTAGGTTTGCTCGCTGAGCTGGAAGGTTCGTTTTCAGATGTTTTGTCACCACGCTAGGTAACATCATCAGTGAGCCTTTGGATGAAGCATTGGTGGCATGGCCTACTTTCTATTTGTATGTTTAGGTTTCCTTGGGTTGGTGATGTCATTTCCTGTGGTGATGTCATTTCCTGTTTGTTTTCTCCAGGGATGGTAAATGGGATCCAAGTCAATGTGTTTGTTGATAGAGTTCTGGTTGGAATGTAATGCTTCTAAGAATTCTCATGCGTGTCTCTATTTGGCTTGTCCCAGGATGGATGTGTTGTCCCAGCCGAAGTGGTGTCCTTCCTCATCTGTATGAAGGGTACTAGTGAGAGTGGGTCATGTCTTTTTGTGGCTCGTTTCTACCTGTTTGTCCAATGAAATGTCTGTTACAGTTCTTGCAAGGAATTTTGTAAAGGACATTAGTTTTGCTTGTTGTCTGTGTAGGGTCTTTCAGGTTCATTAGCTGCTGGTTTAGTATGTTGGTGGTTTGTGGGCTACCATGATGCCAAGAGGTCTGAGTAGTCTGGCAGTCATTTCTGGGATATCTTTGATGTAGGGGAGAGTGATGAGGGTTCCTGGATGTGTTTTGTCTGCTTGTTGGGGTTTGTTGCTGAGAAATTGGTGGACTATGTTCACTGCATACCCGTTCTTTTTGAATACAGAACCCACAATGTCGTTAGGGAGAGAATTCCATGATTTTGACCCAGCGACAGTGATGGAAGGTGATATATTTCCAAATCAAGATGATGAGTGGCTTGGTGGGGGAGGGGGAAGCTTATTGGTGGTGGTGTTCTTATATATCTGCTGCCCATGTCCTTCCACGTGAAAATGGTCAGGAGTTTGGAAGGTGGTGTCTAAGGATCTTTGGCAAATTTCTGCAGGGCACCTTCTATATCGTAGACATGGATGCTACTGAGCATTGGTGATGGAGCAACTGAATGTTTGTAGATGTGTTGCTAGTCAAGTGGGCTGCTTTGTCCTGGATTGTGTCGAGCTTTTTGAGTATTATTTTAGCTGTATTCCTCTAAGCAAATGGGAAGTATTCCAACACACACCTCACTTGTGCCTTGTAGATGGTGGACACACTTTGGGGAGTCAGGTGGTGAGCTACTCACAGCAGTATTCTTAACTTTTTACCTGCTGTTGTAGTCATTGTATTTATGTGGCTACTTCAGTTCAATTTCTAGCTATTGGTAACCACCATGATGTTGATATTGGGGGTTTCAGTGAGTTAGATTGTCTCTTATTGGAGGTGGTTATTGCTTGGCGTGAATCTTACTTGCTAATTTTCAGCCCAAGTTTGGATATTGTTCAGGCCTTGTTGCATTTGGACATCGATTGCTTTAGTGTGTGAAGAGTTGTGAATGGTGAACAACATCAATTCATCAGTGAACATCCCCACTTCTGACCTTATGATAGAGAGAACATCATTGATGAAGTAGCTGAAGATGTTTGGGCCATCTGAAGATGTTCTGGAGCTGAGATGACTGACCTCCAACAATCACAACTCTCTTCCTATGTGCCACTTGTGACTCCAAGAAACGGAGAGTTTCTTCTCCTGATTCCCACTGATATCAGTTTTGCCAAATTTCCCTATCACCACATTCTGTCAAATGTGGCATTAATGTCAGGGGCCGTCACTCTTACAGCATCTCTAGATTTCAGCTCTTTTGTTTATTATTGAGCCAAGGCTATAATGAGGTTAGGAGTTGAGTGGCCCTTTTGGAACCCAAACTGGTCATCACTGAGCAGGTTGTGTTTGATACTACTGTTGATGACACCATTCATCATTTGATAGATTCACAGAAACCCTTTGACCCTGCTTCATTATTCAATATGATCATGGCTGATTGCTTGTCTGAATGCCATATTCTTGCTTTTTCCCTTTAATGCCTTTAAATCTAAAAAAATCATCAATCTCTTTCTTGAATATGTTCAGTGACTTGCTCTCTACAGTCTTCTGTAATTCCATTAGTTCACTCCCCTCTTGAGTGAAGAAAGGTTTCATCACCTCGGTCCTAAATGATCTCCCCTCTATCCGGAGATTGTGACCTCTAGTTCTAGATTCCCTAAATGAGGAAAACATCCTTCCTGCATCTAGTCTGTCCAGCTATGATATAATTTTGTATATTTCAATCTGATCTCCTCTCATCCTTTTAAAACCTAATGAGTACAGGTCCGGTCAAATAAATCACTCCTCATAGGAAAATTCTGCCAGTCCTTGTATCAGCCGAGTGAAGCTCTGGTGCACTCCCTCCACTACAAGTATATCCTTTCTTAGGTCATGAGAACATAACTGCATGTAATAGTCCAGATGTGGTCTCATCAAGGCCCTTTACAACAGCATTAAGGTATCCCTTCTTCTGAAATCAAATCCTCTTGCAACGAAAGCCAACATATCATTTGCCTAATTGTTTCTGCACCTGTCTGTCTCTCTTCATTGATGATATACAAGGACACCTTTTTATTTCATTCACGGAATGTGGGTGGCACTAGCTAGCATAGCATTTGTTGCCCATCTTTAATTCCTAAAGGACAGTTAAAAGGTAGCCACATTGGGTCTGGAGTCACATGCCGACTAGACCAGGTAAGGATGGATCCCTTCCCCTCAGGGCATTAGTAAATCAGATGTGTTTCTATAACAATGGACAGTGGTCATGTCACCACGATTAGACTAGTGCTTTATTCCAGATTTTACTCAATTCAGACTTCATCATCTGCCACTTTACTGATGATGGAAAGTAGACTGATGGAGCAGAAGCTGGCCACGTTGGACTTATCCTGCTTTCTGCGTACAGGTCATACCTGGGCAACTGTCCACTTTAATGGGTAGATGCTAGTATTGTAGCTTGGCTTGAATAAACAGCGTAGCTCAGGGTGTGACATGATCTGGAGGACGCATTCAGTACTATTGCTAAAATGTTGGCAAGGCACAGGCCCTTGTAGATCCAATTATTACTTGATATCATGTGGAATGAATCAAACTGACCGAAGGCTAGCATTTGTAAGAGAACCTCTGGAGAAGGCCGATTTGGATCATCCACTCAGGAACACTTCCAAAACACTTTTGCAACTGCTTCAGTCTTATCTTTGGGGTGATCTGCTGGACTCTTCTGTCATTGAGGAAGGGGATATTTGTGGAGCATCCACCTCTCGCGAGTTGTTTGATTGCCCATTACCATTCATAATGGATGTGATAGTACTGCAGAGCTTAGGTCCATCTTTTGCTGCTTGGCATGCAAGTAGTCTTGTTCTGCAGCTTTACCAGGTCGACATCACATTTTTAGTTATGCCTGATGCTGTTCCTGGCATGCCCTCCTGCACTCTCCATTCAACCAGACTTGAAGGCCCCTGGCTTGAGTTGAGTGGGGGATAAGATGGGCCATGAGGTTTCAGATTGTGTTGCAGTATGATTCTGCTGCTGTTGATGGCCCACAGAGCCTCATGGTTGCCTAGTCTCGAGCTGCTAGATCTGTTCGAAGTTTGTCCCGTACAGCATGATGTCACTGTCAACATGATGTAAAGCATTATCAGTGTAACGATGCACTTTGTCTCCCTCAGGACTGTATAGTGGTCACTTTTACTGATGGACAGATGCATCTGCAGCAGGCAGACTGTTGAGAATGAGGTCAAATAAGTTATCCCTCTTATCGGTTCCCTCACCATCTGCCACAGACCCAATTTTGCAGCTACCCTTTAGGACATGACCAGCTTGACCAGTAGTGCTGCTGCCAAACCACTCTTGGTGATGGACATTAAATCCCCCACCTAGAGATTTTATACCATTGTGCTGCCACATCTGCTGGGTATGCCCTGTCATTGAGATATCCAGGGATAGTTATATCTGGAAAATTGTTCTTAATTGTGCTTTTGTGAGTATGACTATGTCAGATTGTTGCTCTCTGTGAGAAGAAAATTCCAGAAATAC
The DNA here is from genome assembly GCF_047496795.1 of Chiloscyllium punctatum. NCBI lineage: Eukaryota > Metazoa > Chordata > Chondrichthyes > Orectolobiformes > Hemiscylliidae > Chiloscyllium > Chiloscyllium punctatum. The sequence continues at coordinate 52,039,156 of NC_092779.1, read as the reverse complement.
CAGAGAAAGAATTATTGAAGATTGTACTTATCATGTTAACAGTGTTACGATTTTATAAATTTACAATCAGTTAGCAGCTGAAATGCAATTACTGACAGAAACAGACTCTGGCAGTTCCGGAGACAGTAACAGAGCAAGGTCTGCACTCCACATCCAAACCTTTACCAAAAAGTTAATAAAAAGTGTAGGAAGAACAATTTGGCCTCAGAAGAGACAGAAAAGCCCAGCCATACTAAGAAAATAGCAGAGAACTTAGTGAAGAAAACTCTGGTTGGAGCAAGAGAAAACTTCAGGAGTAAAGTTAGATATCCCTAAGATAAAAAGGGAAAGTTTTATGAAAACAGGACAAAGACCAGAAAGCAAAAGCAATGGAATGTCAAAGAGAATTCCCACCTCTCTTAATGAGCATCAACAGCACTAACATCAGGCTCCATGAAACATTGTTTGTTAAACTATGAAAGGGCCATAAGAGAAACTTCAACTAGGGTTGCATAATTTGGGAAACGTCAGAATTTATTTAATTCAAAAAAGCACAAATGTAAAGAAATCTAGTCAAAGAGTCAAACAGAAGAAGATAACTCAGGGAAAATTAAAGATTTAAAAGAACTCTGACTTTAAATAAATTGTGATTTTGGTAAGAAAATTTATAAAGCCTGCAGCTAGAGATTTTTTTTAAAAATTGTGTTTTAGACAGTGAAAGGTGGGAAATGTCAATTTTGTCAGGGAAAAAGTTCATTTTGACCATAGAAGATGGGGGGACTTGGGGAAAACACAGTGAAAAGGCTGATAAAAGTGGGAACACCATAAACAGTAGAGCTACAAGATCACAAAGAGACAGAATTCAAAAGCTTGGAAATCAAATCTGCCTAACCTTGCATCTCTTTTTGGGCTCTATACCATCCAATCAGCTCACTCCTTTTTCTCTCCACCCCATCATCAGCATAAATACAACATTTTCCTCGATCGTTTCTGAAGAAGGGTCACTGCACTAAAAATTTAATTCAGTCTTTTCACCTCAGATGCTTCTATACTTCTTGTGTTTCTTCAAAAATTTCTGTTTTTAAAGTAAGTCAACACAGTCCTACTCACTCACTTGGGAGAGACATTTGGTAGCTGTTTAACCTTACAAAGTCACCATAGACTAAGGAGAGATTGAGAAGGAGAGTCCTTCATGGTAGCCTCAGCCAGTGTGGAATTTGAACCCACGCTGTTGCTGTTATTCTTATCGCAAATCAGTCTTCTTGGCTACTGAGCTAACTGACCCACACCTTCAACAAAGGATATCCAAAAGATAAATAATTCTCCAGCAGAGAAAGGTTCCACAGATCTTAAGCAAGGTGACAGGTCCTTAAACAGAATGTATAGAAACACTGAAAATAGGAGCAAGATTAAGCCATAAAGCCCTTCGAGCCTGCTCCACCATTCATTACGATCATGGCTAATCAAACTGTTATCTTATTCCAACTTTCTCTTTCGATTCCTTTAGCCCTAAGAACAATATCAACCTCATTCTTAAAAACACTCTATGTTTTTACCACAACTGCTTTCTGTGGCAGAGAATTCCACATACACACTCTTCACTTACCCTATGTCACATTCTGGTTGAGATGTCAGCTACCACAAGGTGAAACTAGCAGCCATCATGGTAAATCTCACATTTTTAACCAGTTTTGGTATCTTATAAGCCAATTCAATAGTTTGAATGATGTAACTTCAAAAGGTGGTTTAATTGTTTTAGCTTAGAAAAAAAAATTCTGAGTTTGTAATTTCAGAGGAAAAACATCATGATGTTTCCTATTAAATTCAACCACTTTATAAAGTCTGTGATTAGGTTCTCCAAAGCCTTTATGATAAGCAACAATCTGTAGTAAATGGTCGAGTATTTCTGAGAACCACCAGAAGTCCAAAAGTATAATGTGTATGCTTTTGTATTTTAACAAATATTTATGGAAAGCAGTAGTAGAGATTAATTAAAACTTTTATATATTGACCAGCTATTGGGAAATTTCAGAAATATACATTAGGCAACAGATCTGTTGGCAACAAGAAGTTAATCCACATCAAAACAGTTATATATAAGCAAGCTAACAATTTTATCCACTCAGCAAAGCTTAATCCCATTGACTCCAAAACCTGTTTCATTAACATCACTCAAATAAGACAGATGACATAGTAGCAGTTAACCTAATTGGATAGGAAGATAATATTAGTTTATTTATTTTTATGTTTTATTAGTAAGATGGTTGAATTATCATTATGATGAGAATACAGAATTTCATTCTCAAATAATCAATCCTGTTCAAAGCAAAAGGGGGCTGGACACTGTTAAGACACTGGTACAAAAGCAAAATTTGTCCATTTTTAGGCATTTTATCTTAATGTGACTTCAATACTGTAGATGCATAATAAAAAGCTAAACTGAGCTTTGGTTCAGATTATGATTAATGTGAACTATCAGAGGGCCAGTTGGTGCAGAATCATTTCCATCAATCAACGTGAACTTAACTATAAATACTGTCAAGGTTTGTTAACTTAGAATATGAAGCTGATTCACGGACGTAAGTTCAGAATGTACTTACTTAGAGGAAATGAACAGAGGTCAATTTAGAAATAAAATGAATTTCTGAATTGATTCAAAATTAACATATGGTAACATTCATGACACTTAGCAACAATGGCATGAGTCCATTCTTACAAAATCATCTGCATTTTAGAATGAAAATGGCTTCCAAAAATTAGAATTACACATTTTCTATTCTGTTCACTCACAAAGTCTGAAGGTGAAATCAGAAAATAAAAATCAGATATTTAAAGAAATGCATCACATTTGTTGCTGAAGTGTCGTTATATACAGACTGCATGAAAAATACTTAGTACAATGAAAACAGACAATGTCACTTCTCAATTTTGAAGGCTACACCAAAGCCTGCCTCTTTCAGCAACATGCAGAAATAAATTCTTTAGAGTAGAACAATGAAGTAAGAAATATGAAAAAAAATTTCTGAGTTTGTAATTTCAGAGGAAAAGCATCATGATGTTTCCTACTAAATTCAACCGCTTTATAAAGTCTGCGATTAGGTTCTCCAAAGCCTTTATGATAAGCAACAATCTGTAGTAAATGGTTGTGACATCTGCTGCAAATAACACATTTACAAATGCTTTCAGCAATGCTATAGCCTGTGATACATTATTTCATCAGAAAAAGGATCAGACATCGGAAAAGGAAATAGTTTCAGCTATTGAAATTGTGTAAGTTCAGTGATACATCTCCACAGGGAAATTATTTTTAAATCAGTTGTTCTAATTGAAAATAAAAATGTTTTCCTCATGAATACACTTCTTTTCTCCCCTTTGAACATTTAGTTGGCCCAGTGGCAGTAGGATTACCATCTCAGAGTGAGAGGTCATTTGTTTAAGGTTCCTCTAGGGATGTGAACATATGACCAAGGCTAATAGCTTCAATATAATATAGAGGGTGTCAACATTTTGTCACGTATTGCCACCATTTTGATAATATTAATTTGAGGCTGTTCAGGTGAACATATAAATGCTGCAGCATTATTTGAAGAGCAGCAAGGGGCTTCTCCCAGTGTCCTGTCCAACATTTAGTCTCAATCAACACCTCATAAACAGAATAACTGATTATTTCTGCCATAACTGTTTGGGAGACCTTGCAGTGTGCAAATTAGCCAATGCAACTCCTGATAAGGCAAATGACCACAGGCAAGATATAACAAGATGGGTGGGAAGGGTTGTAACCTCAGGAAGAAAAGTTGACAGCTAGCTGTCTAGTGTTAAGAAGCAGAGTCAACATTCATAAAGCACTGTGGTCATGCTAAGTGAGTTCTTCGTGGAATATCTGCCCTTCACTGGGGAGGGCGTCCTGCCTTTGGGAACTACCAGCAAATCTCATTGGACAGCAACTCAAGCAGTCCCAGCAGTATCATGATTCTAGAGGAAGACACTATTGTCAGCATTTGATGAAGCAGAGGGTTGGCAAGGAAGAAGGGCAAAGGAGTGCTGAATGGGTTTCACAGATTGGGTGAATAAGAAGAAAAGGAGGTGCTATCATCTTGGATGCACCAATGGACAATTGGTATCCTCCAATCATTGGAGTCCCTTTTCTTCTTGCTATCTTAAACACTTTTAGAAAAAATCAGATTGCCCACTCCTGCTGGCTGTCCACACTAACTATTTAATGGCAATGGACAGCGAAATATTGAGATTGTTTCAGCTTTTAAGATGTTTAATTGACCTTTAATGAGTTATTTATATATGGTGGGCAGGCAGACAATCTGCAGAGCTGCCGAACTGAAAATAAAGACAATCTTTTCTTTCCCCAAGCGATGGGTATTTTCCCTAATCAAAAGAAGAAAATACATCAATTCCCGATCTACGAAACTGGATCCGAATGCACAACTACTTACTTCATTCGCTAGTGAAATTCTCCAGTTATAAACAATAACCCATTACTATCCAGAAGTCTTTCTCTCTGACTGTTTTATAAAATAATACACCTTGGCTATATAAATACTTAAAAGTTAATCATTAAACTCCTTCAGGCACACAATAAACCCCTATTCCAGGAGTTCAAAATTAAATATCCAAACCTCAAAAATAACACATTAAAATATATATTACATACATTACGATATAGCTCTTATCTTCTCATATGACAACAGGGAGTACCATCCATGTTTAATGTTTTCACATACATTACACCTGAATTTATATAATTTCTCTCCATTTATTATTTTGGAATGTTTTGTTACATTGAGGGACCAAGTAACCATATTTCCTTCCTTCTCTGATTGCTACTGGAAATAACAGGCAGCTTTTCCACCTTAGCACAATATATTTGATTGATTGATCGATTTGATTTACTGTTACATGTACTTCCATAAAGTGAAAAGCTTTGTTTGCAAGCAGCACAGACAGAACATAGTAAGCAAGGACATACAGATCATAGGGTGAAAAAAACTTGGACAGAGTGAGGCATACAGGTTACACCACATAGGACATGCGTGAGGCAAGAACAACATTAAGAAGATCAACATTATTTAAAGTTAGAGAGTCCATTTGTCAGTCTAATAATAGCAGGGAAGAAGCTGTTCTTGAACCTGCTTGTGCATATGTTCAGGCTTTTGCATCTTCTGCCTGATGGAAGAGTTTGTAGGAGAGCATTATTGAGGTAGGATGAGTCTTTGATGATGTTGGCAGCCTTGCAGCATAAACAATTGGTGTAAATGGATTTCATGGATGGGAGGTTGGTTTTCGTGATGGTCTGGGCTGTGCACACATCCTGGACAGAACAATTGCCATACCAGATTATTATGCACCTGGACAGTTTGGTTTCAATGGTGTGTGTGTAAAAGTTGGTGAAAGTCCTTACGGATATGCCAAATTTCCTAAACTGCCTTAGAAAGAAGAGGCTTTGTTGTGCCTTCATGACCACTGGATCTATATGGCAAGTCCAGGTTATCATCACTCCTAGGAACATGACGGTCTCAGCCCACTCAATCTCTGCTCTACTAACGTAGATGGGGCAAATTCTCCTCGGTTCTTTCTGAAGTCAATGATCAGTTCTTTAGTCTTGCCAATGTTGAGAGAGAGAGGTTTTATCATTGTACCAAGTCACCAAGCCCTCTATCTCCTTTCTATACTCTGACTCATCATTGTTTGATATCTGCCCTACCATGATGGTGTCGACAGCAAACTTGTAGATGGCATTAATTTGGAATTTGGCTACATAGTTGTGGATATACAGGGAGTATAGTAGGGGGCTGAAAAAGGATCGTGGGGAGCCTCCAGTGTTCAGTGTTATCGTGGAGGAGTTTCAGTTGTCCATCTTCACTGATGTATCTGTTTGTTTGCGTGATTAGCCCCAACCGTAAGTGTGCCAACATGATAACATATCTTCATATCTATACAGAATGAATTGATAACTATTTTGAGAGTCTGCTGCAGCTTGTGACTGCCAATCTTCTCAAGTATTTTCCTGAGCTTTCTTCCTGCATCAGAAGTTACCCTTGGCCCCTGCCCTTCATTACCCTTAGTATTCCTGGTTGCACACAATGGAGTAACTGTGGCCCAATGCCTTGAATGACCTAACCAGATATCCCTGGATCAGAAGTGCCCAGACCTTGGACTGATGCCTACAATTCATCCCCTCCAAACAATGGCACAGGACAGATTGTGATTCACCCTACACACTGGAGAGGCATGTATCCTCCTGACTGAAAGCACCCCTAACAGATAACCAATGCCCTGGACTGGTACCAGATGCTGTCTTGCTGGGAATGTGTTTCAGTGAGGAATACTCCCCGAAAATGTCAAGACATAGCTGCTGACTCTCTGCATCTGCAGTATACTTGGAGCAAAAGCTTCTGGCACATGGTGCAGGTGTGTGATTGATGTAATACATGGCCACAGAGCAAGATGCTTGCCCATTACACGGAGGAATACTATAACAGCAAGTTGCACTAATAGGCATGGCTAGGCAAAGCACGGTAAGTACAAAGTGAGCAAGCAGCCTTGAGATCCAGCCTGTCCTAATATACCTGAACTGGGTGTCTATCCTTGCATGCAAAGTGTCTTTGCAGCAGGTTTTCAATGCTAGTTGCTAGTGTGTCCCACTATTTTTTGTTTATACCTAACAGATAATGCTTCAGGCAGAAAGCTTTCAACTCTTCTAAAAAAACAAAACTGGTATAATCAAGGGGGTGTAACCAGCTCTCGAGCTGGGCAGGTCAACTCAGTTCGGGGGTTAGTTGAGTCAGGGTCACAGTTGAAACTGGACGCTTACCCCCTCCTCCTGCCTTCAGACTTCATAACCTGTAAGCTTTTAGTGTCATTTTTACTATTTGTGCGAAGGGGTTTGTTTATTGGGATTGTTGCAAGTATTTTGGAACAGCATCATTAAGTCGGGATAGCCTTTCAGGTTTGGATAGGTTAAGTTATTTGGGTATTCCATTTTTGGTTTGTTGTGTTTCATTCCATAAATAATTCCTGTTTGTTTAAAACTCAGCAGTCTGACCAGCTAATTCACTCCGGGAATATCCACTATACACTTACCTGAAACAAATAGCAAAGTTACGGGCTAGGCTACCTACTTAAACATGCTTTGAGGGATTGGGCCTGGTCCATAACAAAGGAAAGTGCACATAGAATCATATACTTGTCCATGCCGATCAGATACCCTAAATTTAATCTAGTCCCATTTGCCAGCATTTTGCCCATAGACCTCAAACCCTTCCTATTCTAGATGCCTTTGAAATTTTGTAATTGTACCAGTCTCCACCGCCTCCCTTGGCAGCTCATTCCATATATGCAACAGCTCTACATGAAAATGTTGCCCTTTAGGTCCCTTCTAAATCTTTCCCCTCTCACTCCAAATCTATGCCATCTAGTTCTGGACTCCCATACCCTGGGGAAAAGACCTTGGATATTCAAGCTATCCATGCCGCTCATGATTTTATGCATCTCTATAAGGTCACCCCTCAGCCTCCGACGCTCCAGGGAAAATAACCCCTGCCTATAGCTCAAACTCTCCAATCCCGGCAACATCCTTGTAAATCTTTTCTGCACCCTTTCAAGTTTAACAACATCTTTCCTATAGCAGGAGACCACAAGTGAACACAAAAATGGCCTAATCAATGTCCTGTGCAGCTGCAACTTCACCTCCCAACTCCTATACTCAATGCACTGAAGTTAATATAGGCAAGCAGACCAAATAACTCTTTACCACCCTTTGGACCCACAATTCCACCTTCAAGGAACTATGAACCTGCAGCCCAAGGGCTCTTTGTTTGGCCAAACCCTGTAGGATCCTACCATTAAGGTGCATAAGTCCTGTTCTGATTTGCGTTACCAAAATGCAACTCCTCATATTTATCTAAATTAAATGCGTTCTGCCCCATGTTGGCCCATTGGCCTGTCTTATCAAGTCCCGTCGTACTCTGAGGTAACCTTCTTTACTGTCCACGACACCACCAATTTTGGTGTCATCTACAAACTTACTAATCATTCCCCCTATATTCGCATCCAAATCATTCATATAAATGACAAAAAGCAGTAGACCCAGCATCAATCCTTGTGGCACATTGCTGGTCATAGGCATCCAGTCTAAAAAATCAACAGAACTAAATGTTCCTATGTTTAGTCCACCACCACCAACTGTCTCTTACCTTCAATTTAGTTGTGTAGTTAATAACGCGGTTAATAGGTAACAATCCACCTTAATATTACAATTCACTGCTCCCTGGTGGGAATCTGACATTGGTGCCCAAAGTTTAGTTAAAAATTGCAGCAAGACACTGCCAAAGTAGAGATAGGCTTTGCCAGAGTTCTCACACAATATTTCCACATGGCCTATGTTACTCTCGCCCCTATAAGATTCTGTCCAATTTATCTATTTGCATCTTTGTATATATTACAGGAAAAGGATTTTCATTCTTTAAGTGGATGTTGTATTATGGTATAGATTCCAGAAGACAGACCCCTACCTTAAAGACAGTTATACCTACCTTAAAGACAGTTATATAACAGCACATGTGATGTTCTGACATCAAGTTACCTGCTTCTTCTTCAGTCAAGCTCTGTGCCATGGTGTCAGTGTCATGTCTTCAGTCAGTCAGCTACATGTACGTAATGTAGAGTCACACCAGTAAACACAGAAACCACACTATGTAAATCTATGATACTGTAACCATGTAAATAGGGTAATTAATAAAGTTTAAGATATCTGTCTTCACAGGAACATGACCATCTATGATATACATCATACAGACTACTAAATAGAAAACCATAAAACCTTTACGTTTTCTTGACTCATTCCTGCGATGAGGGGATTATTGAATCAGATAAGGCTATGGAGTACCCACTGGAGTGAAAAAAGTGAGACATTACATTATTGAAGCACGTATGGTCCTGAGGGGATGTGCTAGGGTGAAAGCAAGATAGATATTTCCTTTTGTGGAGGATACTAGAACTAGAGCACACAGCTCAATTAGAGGTCTCCCTGTAAAGATAGATATGAGGAGATTTTATTTCTCTCAGAGGATTGTTATTCAGTGGAATTCTCTTCACCAGAAAATAGCGGAAGCTGGGGCACTGAATTTATTCAAGGCAGAGTTAAATAATGTTATAAAGACAAACTAATCAAGTGCTACGGACGGCAGATCTTAAAGCAGGGTTGAGAACGTGACCAGATCAACCATGTTGTTATTGAATGATAGTGCAAGCTTGGTATGTCTGGTGACTGATATTTAAAGGATTATTAGTATTAGACAAATAAAAGGAAAATTATTACTTATTGAATGGTTTTCTGGCATTCCTGTTATCATGTTGGTGAAAATCTGGAAAAGTTATTTAAGGATAAATCAATTTTACAGTTGAGAAAGACCACTTGAGACAACAATGAAGGTTTCTGTAATTGCAATTCTCCCTCTTCTACATTGATTCATGTGCAAATATCACATGGCTAAGCAAAGACTCATTATTCCTGTGCTGCTGTAACAGCTGCTCATTTTTTGAGGTATTTTAGGTGCTGGAGCTGATTTCCTTGAATGGCAGGAGCAGCAATTACTGTTTTATATGCTTTTGCATTGTTTTGGAACTTTGGAAAAAAAAGTCAATACAACAGCAGTTTTAAAAGGGAGAAGAACAGACAAAGGAAGCACATGGTGATAGAGAGAGAACGAGAGAGAGAAAATGAGAGAGAGAACGAGAGAGAACCTGCACAGTTGCTGCCTTTGATGTTTCAATTCGTTGTATCGCTGGACACTGGAGTGCATCTGGAAAATTATCAAATAGTGAAATTCAAAACTGATCTTGGAGGAACTGTTGGGCAAAGTTCACAGCACAGAACCAGATAAGTTAATCATTGTTTTAAGTGTGGCCTAGAGAGAATCTGCAGTCGTGAGTAGAGTAAGTTCTTTCTTGATTGTATGTTTTTGGAGATATCTCTCTTGATTAAACTTAAAATATAAGCCATAACTATTAATTTAAATTGGAGCAGTGTTTGCAGAGGAGTAAGACGGTGTTATTTTCTTGGTCTGTGGATTGTGAAGGAACAAAAACAGCCTTTAATTGAGTGACATGTGCTTCTTGTCAGATGAGAGAGTTTAAAGAGAGTTTAAGGGTTACTGCGGATTATATCTGCCATAAACGCTGCTGGCTGCGAATCTTATCAGATTGAATGGATCGGTTGGAGAGACAGTTAGAAGCAACGAGGAATTTGCAACAGCAATCGTATGTGATGGATGGCAGTTATAGGAAGCGGGGTAAAGTCTCAGATATAGTCACATAGATGGGTTAACTCCAGGAAAGGTAAGAGAGGTAGGCAGCTAGTGCAGGAGTCTTTTGTGGATATATTCATTTCAAACATGTATGCTGTTTTGGAAAATGGATTCTCAGGGGATCGTAGCACGAACAGCCAAGTTTCTGGTTTGGAGACTGGCTCTAATGCAATGAGGGGTACGTCGGGTTCCAAGAGATCAATTGTATTAGGGGATTCTGTAGTCAGACGTACAGACAGATGTTTCTGTGGCCAACAGAGAAAAAGCAGAATGGTGTGTTGCTTCTATGGTGCCAGGATCAAGGATGTCTCAGACACGGTATAGAATGTTCTCACGGGGGAAGAGGGGCCAGCAAGAGGTCACTGTCCACATTGGAAGCAATGACATAGGAAGGCAAAAGGTTGAGATTCTGAAGGGAGATTACAGAGAGTTAGGCTGGAATTTAAACAGGAGGTCCTCAAAAGTAGTAATATCTGGATTACTCCCAGTGCTATGAGCTAGTGAGGGCAGGCATAGGAGAATAGAGCAGATGGATGCATGGCTGAGGAGCTGGTATATGGGGGAAGGATTCACATTTTTGGATCATTGGAATCTCTTTTGGGGTAGCAATGACCTGTACAAGAACGACGGATTGTACCTAAATTGGAAGGGGACTAATATACTGGCAGGGAGATTTGGAGGAGCTGCAAGGGAGGATTCAAACTACTAAAGTGGGGGGGTAGGACCCAGGGAGATAGTGAGGAAAGAGATCGATCTGAGACTGGTACAGGTGAGAAGAGAAACGAATCAAACAGTCAGGGCAGGCAAGGACAAGGTAGGACTAATAAGTTAAACTGCATTTATTTCAATGCAAGGGACCTAACAGGGAAGGCAGATATGAACTCAGGGCATGGTTAGGAACACGGGACTGGGATATCATAGCAATTACAGAAACATGTCTCGTGATGGGCAGGACTGGCAGCTTAATGTTCCAGGATACAAATGCTACAGGAAGGATAGAAAGGGAGGCAAAAGCGGAGGGGGGTGGCATTTTTGATAAGGGATAGCATTACAGCTGTGCTGAGGGAGGATATTCCTGGAAATACATTCAGGGAAGTAATTTGAGTGGAATTGAGAAATAAGAAAGGGATGATCACCTTATTGGGATTGTATTATAGACTCCCTAATAGTCAGAGGGAAATTGAGAAACAAACTTGTAAGGAGATCTCAGCTATCTATAAGAAAAAATAGAGTAGTTATGGTAGGGAATTATAACTTTCCAAACATAGACTGGGACTGCCATAGTATTAAGGGTTGAGATGGAGAGGAATTTGTTAAGCGTGTACAAGACAATTTTCTGATTCAGTATGTGGATGTACCTACTAGAGAAGTGGAAAACTTGACCTACTCTTGGGAACTAAGGCAGGGCAGGTGACTGAGGTGTCAGTGGGGGAGCACTTTGGGACCAACGACCATAATTCTATTAGATTTAAAATAATGATGGAAAAGGAGAGACCAGATTTAAAAGTTGAAGTTCTAAATTGGAGAAAGGCCAATTTTGACGGTATTAGGCAAGAAATTTCAAAAGCTGATTGGGACAGATGTTTGCAGGTAAAGGGATGGCTGGGAAATGGGAAGCCTTCAGAAATGAGATAACAAGGATCCAGAGAAAGTATATTCCTGTCAGGGTGAAAGGGAAGGCTGGTAGGTATAGGGAATGCTGGATGACTAAAAACATTGAGGGTTTGGTTCAGAAAAAGAAGGAAGCATATGTCAGGTATAGACAGGATAGATCGAGGGAATCCTTAGAAGAGTATAAAGAACTAGAAGTATACTTAAGAGGTAAATCAGGAGGGCAAAAAGAGGACATGAGATAGCTTTGGCAAATAGAATTAAGGAGAACCCAAAGAGTTTTTACAAATACATTAAGGATAAAAGGGTAACTAGGGAGAGAATAGGGCCCCTCAAAGATCAGCAAGTGGCCTTTGTGGGGAGCCGCAGAAAATGGGGGAGATACTAAACAAATATTTTGCATCAGTATTTACTGTGGAAAGGCAAGGACTGATTAGGGATAGTCAACATCGTTTTGTGTGTGGGAAATCATGTCTCATAAACTTGATTGAGGGTTTTGAGGAAGTCACAAAAATGATTGATGAGGGCAGAGTGGTAGATGTGATCTATATGGATTTCAGTAAGGCGTTCGACAAGGTTCCCCATGGGAGACTGATTAGCAAGGATAGATCTCACCGAATACAGAGAGAACTCACCATTTGGATACAGAACTGGCTCAAAGGTAGGTGGTGGTGGTGGAGGGTTGTTTTTCAGACTGGAGGCCTGTGACCAGTGGAGTGCCACAAGGATTGGTGCTGGGTTCTCTACTTTTTGTCATTTACATAAATGATTTGGATGCGGGCATAAGAGGTACAGTCAGTAAGTTTGCAGATGACACCAAAAGTGGAGGTGTAGTGGACAGCGAAGAGGGTTACCTCAGATTACAACAGGATCTTGACCAGATGGGCCAATGGGCTGAGAAGTGGCAGATGGAGTTTAATGCAGATAAATGGGAGGTGTTCCATTTTGGGAAAGCAAATCTTAGCAGGCCTTATACACTTAATGGTAAGGTCCTAGGGAGTGTTATTGAACAAAGAGACCTTGGATTGCAGGTTCATAGCTCCTTGAAAGTGGAGTTGCAGGTAGATAGGATAGTGAAGAAAGCGTTTGGTATGTTTTCCTTTATTGGTCAGGCCACTTTTGGAATATTGCATGCAATTCTGGTCTCCTTCCTATCAGAAAGATGTTGTGAAACTTGAAAAGGTTCAGAAAAGATTTACAAGGATGTTGCCAGGGTTGGAGGATTTGAGCTATAAGGAGAGTTTGAACAGGCTGGGGTTGTTTCTCCTGCAACGCCAGAGGCTGAGGGGTGACCTTATAGAGATTTACAAAATTATGAGGGGCATGGATAGGGTAACTAGGAAAAGTCTTTTCCCTGGGGTTGGGGCATCCAGAACTAGAGGGTATAGGTTTAGGGTGAGAGGGGAAAGATATAAAAAAGACCTGCGGGACAACTTTTTCACACAAAGGGTAGTATTTTTTTTGGAATGAGCTGCAGAGTAAGTGGTGGAGGCTGGTACAATTGCAATATTTAAGAGGCATTTGGATGGGTAAATGAAGAGGAAAGGTTTGGAGGGATATGGGCCAAGTGCTGGCAGGTGGGACTAGATTGGGTTGGGATATTTGGTCGGCATGGACGGGTTGGACCAAAAGGTCTGTTTCCATGCTGTACATCTCTACGACTCTAATTGTTTAATAATAGAGATGCCAAAGGTGAAATATGTTGTGCATAGGACACTGTCACATGATAATTGGAGTCAACATTGAGACTTGAGTGAGCATAGCAACACGCTTCCACAGGGGAAGAAGAGGTTAGGGGATGAGGTAAGGAGAAAAAACTCTTAGGTTGCTTTTAGCATCAAGTTATCGGTGACATTTTCCATTTATTGACAAGCTACAGCACTGAAAACTTAAAAAGGAAAGAAAAGGATTTGGGTGAGTGAAGCTACAACATTAAACTATCTGGTAAAACTGCTGAGTGGTTGAGTAGTTTATTGGAATAAGTTCAAGGAAATGCATTAAACTTCAAACTGTTCGGATTTAGAAAAGCTTGAAAAATGCATCCTGAGGGGGAAAAAAAGTCTTTAACAGGGCTAATATATCTTTAACGCTGAACTAAGTGCTGTGGTTAAACCAATACAAGGAAGATGGTATCACAAGTGACCAACTCTTATAAAATCCTTGATAAGAAGCTTCATAAGAAGCTCCACAAAGTCTCACACTTCCCTGATTTGGAACTATATTGCCGGTTCTCCACTATCACATCACCAAAATCTTGGAACTATCTTCCTGATAGCACTGTGGGTGTACACCTCAAGGATTGCAGCTGTACAGGAAGGCAGCTCACCATGATGCCCTCGAGGTCAATTAAGGACTGACAATAAGTGCTGGTGTACCCAGAAATACTCACATCCTATGAACAAATATATAAAAACACAACTCTCAACTTCCAATATCTACAAGCTAGAAATTTCTAACAAACCTTTTCACTTGTAACAATAAATTGTAATTGATCATTAGTTTTAAATGTCACAACACCAATATTGAATCATGTAGATAGAAAACAGAGCAGGATTTCAACACTGGAGGCCACAGGTTTGGCTTCTGTCAATGTCAACTCTCAATCTTTAAAGGATATCCATATGAAATTAATTGGGTGGTAAAAATCTGCAAAACTATACTGCTCACAATTTGAAAATAAACTTTGTGCCATATTTATAAAAAAGATTAAAGCACGATGTGAAAAACTGGAAGATATGGAACTGTTTCAGAATATTTCCTAAAATTAAGTCAAAAGTTTAATGTGTGCTCTGGTTTAACTACTGGTTACAGAAGCAAAGTGGCTTAAGAGAAAAGGCAAGCAAAGCTTGCAGGGAGATGAGAGATGGGATTTATGGCCCTTATTTGCTGGAAATCCTAGCTTTGATTAGAGAATGGGGTGTCTATGCTAATGGCTGCATAGTAACCTTTTCTGGACTTAGCTTTTGTTTTATACGCCCAGATGGTCAGTGAAGAATAAAGTGCAGGAACTGCAAGTCTATCTCTCTCTCACACAGCAGAAGTTTCTGGGAACCTGATGAAACTCCAAATACTGGTACTTCTAAGTACCTTGCAAACCTTAAAAAGCTGAATTGTGGCCACTTTTCAAAGATGTGGATCCAGCTTGATTTCAATTCAACCTAAGATCTACTGAGGTTAGCAGTTAAATTTTGTTGATTAAAAACCCATTGGACCATGACAAATTCCATTCTTAGTTTTTCAACCCTTCATCAAAAGAGGTGTTTACTTCTTTTGTCTTTTAAAAATCAAAATTTTGTAGTAGCCTCCCAGTGGCTAAAACACAGATAGATTGTTAACTTGTCCAAATAGCAAGGGATACTGGGTATATTGGCCATGTAAAACTCTTAAATCTCCAAATCCACACAACAGACACAAAGCAAACATAGAAGGCAGGTGCTAATGACGTTAGTATAATGTAAAAGGCAACAGTTATCCTGGACAGACATACCCCGAACAACTAATCTACAAAACAAAGGCACCGGGTCCTGCTACACAAGAAATTAACAATAGCAGGCCATCCAAATGACTGACTCTATTTCAAATTATTAAGTGTATCTCCATTATTGGCCAGAACAATAGAAAACTCCAGAAAACCATCTAAAAGGTATAAAACCAGGGTTCACCTGAAGGTCTCTCTCTTGGAAGCTCTTCAACCCTAGTGGACCTTCAAACCAAGGGATGAATTCATTGGGCTAAACTGGTGTCTCTGTAGTTGCTGTTTCAAAGGAATGCCATGCAGACTACATTATTTCCCTTAGAATAGAGAGCACTATTGGCTGCTACCTTTATGGGTTTCTTCATTAATATGAAGAGAGAACCTGTGCAGGCTGCAGAAGTAACAGTCTGAGATGTTAGCTGCTATGGTAGATTCTACACAGAGGATAGTTCCCCTTTGAAGTGATGCTACACCAACAAATCTTTAGCCTACAAGACTTAAGCTATTAAAAAAAAGTAGTAACATTGAAAATGGTGTGCATTAGAATAGACATATTTCCAAAACTCGATCATTTCCATTTCAGAATATTAAAAGACAATGGTGAAGAAATGACAGATACATAATCTTTTGACTGTACTTCAGATTTGGAATTGTACCTTTTAATTCAAAAGTTGCATATGCCATTCCACTCATTAAAAAGGAAAGGAAGGCATGAACATAAATCTACAAATCTATCAATTTTTCATAAATAATGGATAGTTACTAAAATCTCAGAAACAGAGTGACTGATGACTTCGACAAATAGGAGCTGATCAAAGAGCATCAACATGGATTTACAAAAGGTAAACCATAACTCAATTATCTAGTTGAGATATTTTAAGCATGTCATCTGTCTCATAGATAGTTTCTATGTATATTGCTCATTGGATATTTGTTACAATTCCACACAGAAGATGTTTTGCAAAAACAAAATGCATGGAATTGAAGGTGGCCTTGTGACATGGCCTCAGATAGAAACAAGACAATGGGAAGAAAGACATTGTATCCTGATGTGACAAGTAGTGTCTCCCAGGAGTTTATGCTGAAGCTTGTGCTTGTCATCAGAGATCTATGACTTGGATGAAGAAACAGAAATTGTGTATGTACGTCTCACATCCTTAATCAGTGTCCTTTCTAAAACCTCAAGCAGCTACAAACCCCACTTTTTCACATTACTAATTCCTTTGTTCTTTCTGTCCAAGATTCTCTACCTTTCTGCTTTGTTGATTTTTATTTCATATACCTGAAGTCAGGATTTTAAGATAGATCCAGCACTGTTTTCCCATCCTACAAACCCCTTTGGAGAATTGAAAAATGAAAGCCAAGAGCTACAAAAATTAAAAAGACAAAACACTCAAAATACAGCTGTGTCCTAACTGGTCAAACACAATAAAAAATAATCCCAGTATTTGATTTCACATCTCTGTGTTAACATACCAGCTGATTATAATAGTGGACAACTGAGATCTCTGGCTTGCTCAACAATTAGTTTAAACTTCACAATTTAGTTGCTATGGTGGCCAGTCACTAAACATAATAAAAGACTGCCGATGTATTTTTAACAGAGGAACATCCAAGTTGAATGTACACAAAAAATAAGCATGGATTATTTTACACGCTGTAAGAACTATTTGAAACTGTCTTAATACAAGTTTCAGAAATGATGATTCAAACCTTTCAATCTCTCAACAACTTTACAGATATTCAAAACTCTGTGAAGGGTCATCCTGTTTCCATTTTAAAGTTTATTGTTCAGTTGGCACCACTGCACTTGGAATTTTTCCAGTAAACCTCTGCAATCATGTGTTGTGATCTTCTTTAGTTAATGTCTTTTCATGAGACTTGTAAACAAACTATTTGGACAACTCACTTATTTCTTAACATGGATTCATTGCACTCATCTTCAACAGCATTCTGTTTCTGGAGCTTTCTCTTACTGACCTTAAACCACTCAGGGCTCCTTATTTTTTGCCTTGATTGTTCTGAAAACCGATAAACTCCACTGCTGCACTGACACGTTTTTCTTCCCTGAATGACTAGACTCTATCTGCAAGAAACTTATGCACGAACGCCACATACTGATAGTTGCTCTTGTTTACTCATTTTCTAAAGCATTGAGCAGTTCACTTCAGGGGTTTTTTAAAATGCATTTTGAAACATTCACATGGCCCTCACAACGTTCATAAATTAACCTAAGGCCTTCCCTTGCTGTCGAACGTAAAACTATATACGATTTTGTTCAGTTTAAGACTCTCGGTTCAAAATAATAACAATAGTTAAAACCTTCATCACATTTGCTCCACACATCAACACCAAAATATTAATACAACAAAATGAGGTAGCCATATGGGTAAAAAAAAACTTAATAGTTTTAATTCTGCAAAATTGATTAAAAATGACTTCTTTTAGGAGCTCTAACTTGGATCAATCAATGGCCATTTGTAAAATTTCTATTCTCAGACTTAATTTGCTGAAGTCTGCTGTACTGCAGTTGAGCTAGAAATCTTACATTTGATCTTTATTTTGAGGCATCCGACATCTATTATAAATGGTGCATTATACTTTCCCAATACTTAATAGAATATTAACAATAGTGAAAAAGCATAATCATGAGAGCCGTTATTCTATACCACAATGGATATCATAGCTATCTTACCTTATGATCATACGGAGTATAGGACTGAAATAGCTGGGACAGCATCCTTGTTCTCTGTTTTTTCTGAAAAGAAAGAAACAGCCAATATTTATAAACACAGAAATATAGAAAATAGGTACAGGTCTAGGTCATTCGGCCCTTTGGGCCTGCACCACTAGTCAATATGATAGTGGCTGATCATGCAATTTCAGTTTCCCCCTCTCAAATTCCTTTGATCCCGTTAACCGCAAGGGCCATGTACAGCTCCCTTTTGAATATATTTAATGAATTGGCCCCAACAGCCTTCTGTGGTGGAGGATTCCACAGGTTCACAACTGAGTGAAGAAATTTCTTCTCATCTCAGTCCTGAATGGCTTATCCCATATTCTTAGACTGTGACCCTTAATTCCGGACTTCCCAACATCGGGAAAAGTCTACACGCATCGAGTCTGTCTGGTTCCATCAGGATTTTATTTTTTTTCTCCGAGATCCCCAATCATTCTTCTAAATTCCAATCAGTACAAGCCCAGTCAATCTAGTTTTTCTTCATTTGTCAGTTCTGCCATCCTGGGAATCAGTCTGATCTTTTGCTGGACTCCTTCAATAGTAAGCATGTCCTTCCTCAGACTAGGAGACCAAACCTGCACACAATATTCAAGGTGTGGCCTTACCAAGGCCCTGTATAACTGCAGCAAGACATCCTTATTCCCATATTCAAATCCACTCTCTATGAAGGCCAACATGCCATTAGCTTTCCTCACTATCTGCTGCACCTGCATGCTAACCTTCAGCGACTATTCCACCACCACACCCAGGTCTCAATGCATCTCACCTTTTCCTAAACTGCCACCATTCAGATAATAATCTGTCTTCCTATTTTTGCAACTAAAGTGGATAATCTCACACTTATCCACATTATATTGCATTTGCCAAGTATTTGCCCACTCAGCCAGCCTGTCCAAGTCACCCTGCAGCCTCTTAACATCCTCCTCATAGCATATACTGCCACCCAGCTCAGTGTCGTCTGCAAATTTGGAGATATGAAATACAATAAATTGTTAACGTATGCTATGGACAGCTGGGTCCCAGCACCAAACCCTGAGATTCCCCATTTAGAGTCATATAGAGTCATAGAGATGTACAACATGGAAACAGACCCTTCGGTCCAACCCATCCATGCTGACCAGATATCCCAGCCCAATCTAGTCCCACCTGCCAACACCCGGCCCATATCCCTCCAAACCCTTCCTATTCATATACTCATCCAAATGCCTCTTAAATGTTGCAATTGTACAAAGTCTCCACCACTTCCGCTGGTAGCTCATTCCATACCCTTACCACCCTCTGTGTGAAAAAGTTACCCCTTAGGTCTCTTTTATATCTTTCCCCTCTCACCCTAAACCTATACCCTCTAGCTCTGGACTCCCCGACACCAGTGAAAAGACTTTTCCTATTTACCCTATGCATGCCCCATAATTTTGTAAATCTCTATAAGGTCACCCCTCAGTCTTTTATCGCTGCCTGCCAATAAAAGGACCCATTATTTCCAGCTCTCTGCTTCCTGTCTGCCAATCAGTTCTCTATCCACATTAATACATTACCTCTGATACTATGAACTTTAAGTTTGCTTACTAATCTCCTGTGTGGGACCTTACTAAAAGCCTTTTGGAAGTTCAGACACACAACATCGACTAATTCAACCTTGTCCATTCTACGGGTCACATTCTCAAAACATTCCAGAAAATTTGTAAAGCATATTTCTCTTTAGTGAATCCATGCTGATTTGGACCGATCCTGTCACCACTTTCCAAATGCTCAGTCATTACATCCTTAATAATGAACTCCAGCAATTTCCCCACCACTGATGTCAGGATAACTGACCCATAATTATTTTCACTGTCCCTCCTTTTGTAAAAAGTGGGGTTACATTAGCTACCCTCCAGTCCATTGGAACTGCCCAGAATCTATAGAATGCTGGAAAATTATCATCAATGCATTCACTACTACAGGGCCAGTTCCTTAAGTACTCTGATGCACAGCATCAGGCCTTGGGGAACCTATTGGGTTTTAATCCCATCAATTTCCACAATAGCATTTCCTGACTAATAAGGAATTCCTTCAGTTCCTCCTTCATGCTTGACTCGCTGTCCCCTACCATTTCTGGAAGGTTATTTGTGCCAATCCAAAGTATTTATTCAACAGGTTTGTCATCTTTGTTGTCTGTTTTGAACTTACCTGATTCTAGCTGTGAGGGTCCTACATTTGTCTTCACCAGTCTTTTTCTCTTCACATATCAATAAAAGCTTTTGCGGTCAGTTTTGTGTTTTCTACAAGCTAACTCTTGTATTCTATTTTCCCCTTCCGAATTAAAGCCTTTGTCCTCCTCTGCTGAATATTAAATTTCTCCCAGTCCTCAGGTTTGCAGCTTTTTCTGGCCAATTTATTTTCCTCCTCCTTGGCTTTCACACTATCGCTGATTTCCCTTGTTGGCCAAGGTTGAGCCACCTTCTCTGTCTTACTCTTACACCAGACAGGGATGTACAAATTTTAAAGTTCATCCATGTGTTCTTTAAATGTCTGCCATTGCCTATCTACTGTCAACCCCTTAAGTATCCTTGGCCAGCTTATCCTAGCCAATGCATGCCTCACACCATCACAGTTAGTTTTGATGGTACTTAGAAACTATCCAACTAAATAACAGCACACCAGTGAAAGTGATACATAGTTTATACATTTCATTTTTGATAATTCATGCAGACTTGTTGACAAAGAATAATTTATTTCTCAAATCATTCAATAATGGTACAAATGCTTAAATCTCTCCAATGAGGCTTTGTCCCTACATTGTACCAAAATGGCTGTGATAAAATCACTTCCTTTATATAAAAAAAAACTATCCTCATCTTTCTTGATTAGGTGCTTTTGCAGTTTTTGATGATCCGCACCATCCCTGTTGAGGATGCTCATGGCTGAAAGCAGCATGAAGTAGCCAAAAGTGATTATCAGTTGGCATAAAATGGCTGAGAGGATGCAGTAGCTTGTTTAGTTGGTATATATTGAAGTAAACCACAAGTTACAATATTTGTAGCTCTGCAGACAAAGTATATCTAAGGTAACAAGATTAAGATAGTAAACACCCTAATATAAAAAATATTGAATCAAAGTACTGATTGATACATGCAAATTTAAAAGAAAAATGGCTTTTTTATTGTGCGTGCACAAAATGAAAATAATTGGGAAGTGAACATGTGCAGTTTGAAATTATCAGCAGATTGGTGATGTCAGCAAACACTTACAAAAAATACTGCAAGCAACAGCACTAGCAGCCTATAACTCAGCATTAAAAACCCTGTGCAATAAAAAACAAATCACAGAGGCTGGTAGTTGGTAAGTCAATGTTAAACTCAGCATATACACAAGCAATATAAAATATTAAAAGAGTGGCAGCCTCCAAGTAAGCAAAGTGAGTTGAGTGCTAAGGAAACAAACTAAGAGACACAATATGCATCCTTTGGAGATGCTGGCGAGCCCTGCATGCAATGCAAATGGTAGAAGCATGCAAACCATGGGTGTACATGAGTTCCATAGTAAAGCATTGAAAGGCTGAAGTGCTAAGTGTGTTGGTCAGAAAGCAGGCATAGTGATGTAGGAAGGATGTTAGTTCATCAATACTGACTTGCATGATTGGATGGTAAAGGAGGATGGTGGGGAAGGAGAACAGTATCCATGGCGCATGTAGGGACATTATTGTGGATGGGAATTTGTGCTGTCTAGTTTCTTGAGATGGAGAGAATTGGAAGTGGCAAATAAATGAGAGTTGGAATAATAATGAGATACAAATGCATGGGAATAAGGTCACTGCTCAACAGCGAGATTCTGAAGTCAACATTTAAGCATCAAGGGGAATACTACAAAACCTTTTCTTGATGTTGAGATTCTACTTTTTTCATTCTTCCCATACTTATCAACTTTTCACCATTGCTCATGCCACACCAGGGAAGAGAAAAATTCTATCCTTAGTTTTTCTGTAAAAACTTACGCAAAGGTTGGCTTATTTGAGAAATCAAAATAATATCTACTGTGGAAAGACAAAGACAAAATAACACGTGCCCTTTTCCTTATTTTTTGACTGAATAAATCACCTCAGAATTAATTTACTTTTTGTCATATGAGAGTCTGAACTTTCCCATTATGCTTGTGAGTCTCCAGCCAAGTTATCAAGTAGTTAAAGAAAGCTGAACTCAAGCTTAATCAATTGTGAATACACACTTGTCACTCTGAAAAACTACTCCTGCATGCTAACAATACTGTATTTCAGACTGTATGCAATGATCCTACATTCAATAGTTTAGTAGCACTTTGTGACGTTATTATTGAATTAAATGTCAGGCTATTTGATTACCATAAGAGGAAATGCTATGTCCATAAGACCATAAGACATAGGAGTGGAAGTAAGGCCATTCGGCCCATCGAGTCCACTCCGCCATTCAATCATGGCTGATGCGCATTTCAGCTCCACTTACCAGCGTTCTCCCCGTAGCCCTTAATTCCTCTAGACAACAAGAATCTATCAATCTCGGCCTAGAAGACATTTAGCGTCCCGGCTTCCACTGCACTCCGTGGCAATGAATTCCACAGGCCCACCACTCTCTGGCTGAAGAAATGTCTCCGCATTTCTGTTCTGAAATGACCCCCTCTAATTCTAAGGCTGTGTCCACGGATCCTAGTCTCCTCGTCTAACGGAAACAATTTCCTAGCATCCACCTTTTCCAAGCCATGTATTATTTTGTACGTCTCTATTAAGTCTCCCTTAATCTTCTAAACTCCAACGAATACAATCCCAGTATCCTCAGCCGTTCCTCATATGCTAGACCTGTCATTCCAGGGATCATCCATGTGAATCTCCGCTGGACACGTTCCAGTGCCAGTATGTCCTTCCTGAGGTGTGGGGACCAAAACTGGACACAGTACTCCAAATGGGGCCTAACCAGAGCTTTATAAAGTCTTAGTAGTACATCTCTGCTTTTATATTCCAACCCTCTTGAGATAAGAGACAACATTGCATTCGCTTTCTTAATCACAGACTCAACCTGCATGTTGACCTTTAGAGAATCCTCGACTAGCACTCCCAGATCCCTTTGTGCTTTGGCTTTATTAATTTTCTCACCATTTAGAAAGTAGTCCATGCTTTTATTCTTTTTGCCAAAGTGCAAGACCTCGCACTTGCTCACGTTAAATTCCATCAGCCATTTCCTAGACCACTCTCCCAACCTGTCTAGATCCTTCTGTAGCCTCCCCACTTCCTCAGTACTACCTGCCTGTCCACCTAACTTTGTATCATCGGCAAACTTCGCTAGAATGCCCCCGGTTCCCTCATCCAAATCATTAATATATAATGCGAACAGCTGTGGCCCCAGCACCGAACCCTGCGGGACACCGCTCGTCACCGGCTGCCATTCTGAAAAAGAACCTTTTATCCCAACTCTCTGCCTTCTGTTAGACAGCCAATCCTCAATCCATCCCAGCAGCTCACCTCGAACACCATGGGCCCTCACCTTGCTCAGCAGTCTCCCGTGTGGCACCTTATCAAAGGCCTTTTGAAAGTCTAGATAGACCACATCCACTGGGTTTCCCTGGTCTAACCTACTTGTTACCTCTTCAAAAAATTCCAACAGGTTTGTCAGGCATGACCTCCCTTTACTAAATCCATGTTGACTTGTTCTAATCAGACTCTGCTCTTCCAAGAATTTAGAAACCTCATCCTTAATGATGGATTCTAGAATTTTACCAACAACCGAGGTTAAGCTGATTGGCCTATAATTTTCCATCTTTTGCCTTGATCCTTTCTTGAACAAGGGGGTTACAACAGCCATCTTCCAATCATCCGGGACCTTTCCTGACTCCAGTGACTCTTGAAAGATCTCAACCAATGCCTCTGCTATTTCCTCAGCCACCTCTCTCAGAACTCTAGGGTGTATCCCATCGGGGCCAGGAGATTTATCATTTTTAAGACTTTTTAACTTTTCTCGCACTCTCTCTTTCGTAATGGCAACCATACTCAACTCAGCCCCGTGACACCCTTTAATTTTTGGGATATTACTCATGTCTTCCACTGTGAAAACTGACGCAAAGTACTTATTAAGTTCTCCTGCTATTTCCTTATCTCCCATCACTAGGCTTCCTGCATCAGTTTGAAGTGGCCCAATGTCTACTTTTGCCTGTCGTTTGTTTCTTATGTACTGAAAGAAACTTTTACTATCATTTCTAATATTACTGGCTAGCCTACCTTCATATTTGATCCTCTCATTTCTTATTACACTCTTTGTTATCCTTTGTTTGCTTTTGTATCCTTCCCAATCTTCTGATTTCCCACTGTTCTTAGCCACTTTATCGGATCTCCCTTTTTCTTTAATACATTTCCTGACTTCCTTTGTCAGCCAAGGTTGTCTAATTCCTCCCCGGTTAATCGTTCTTTTCTTGGGAATGAACCTCTGTACAGTGTCCTCAATTATACCTACAAACTCCTGCCATTTTTGCTCTACTGTCTTCCCGGTTAGCCTCTGCTTCCAGTCTATTTTAGTCAGTTCCTCTCTCATGCCCTCATAATTACCTTTATTCAACTGTAACACCATTAAATCCGATTTTGCCTTCTCCCTTTCAAACTCCAGACTGAACTCTACCATATTATGGTCGCTACTTCCTAAGGGTTCCCTTACTTTAAGATCTTTTATAGAGTCTGGTTCATTGCAAAGCACTAGGTCCAGAATAGCCTGCTCTCTTGTGGGCTCCATGACAAGCTGTTCCAAAAAGCCATCCTGTAAGCATTCCACGAATTCCCTTTCTTTAGATCCACTAGCAACATTATTTACCCAGCCCTCCTGCATATTGAAGTCTCCCATGATCAATGTAACCTTGCCTTTCTGACATGCCTTCTCTATTTCCCGGTACATGTTGCGTCCCTGGTCCTGACCACTGTTAGGAGGTCTATACACAACTCCAATTATGGTTTTTTTGCCTTTGTGGTTCCTCAATTCCACCCACACAGACTCCACATCATCCGACGCTATGTCATTCAATACCATAGATTTAATTTTGTTCTTAACTAACAAGGCAACCCCACCCCCTCTGCCCACCTCTCTGTCTTTTCGATAAGTTGAAAAACCATGGAGGTTTAACTGCCAGTCCTGACCCCCCTGTAACCAAGTCTCTGTGATGCCTACTACATCATAATCATTCACTATTATCTGTGCCATTAGTTCATCGGCTTTGTTATGAATGCTACGAGCATTCAGGTAAAGTGCCTTAATGCTAACTTCCTTATCATTAGAGATGTTGGAAGTCATATGCCCTAAGTTATCCTTGCTTTTTTCTGCATTCTCAGTCTGCCTCAATTTTAAATCCGCCTGGAAACATGCTATCCTGCTGCTTATCTTTCCATTTACCTCCATACTCCCTGTCGCTTTCACTTTCCCTTCCCCCCAACTCAGAAGTTTAAAGTCCTACTGACCACCCTATTTATCCTCTTCGCTAGAACATTGGTACCTGATCGGTTCAGGTGGAGACCGTCCCAACGGTACAGATCCCCCCTGTTCCAAAACTGATGCCAATGCCCCATGTAGTGGAATCCCTCTTTCCCACACCAATCCCTTAGCCACGTGTTTACTTGCCTAATTTTCTTGTCCCTATGCCAATTGGCACGTGGCTCGGGCAGTAATCCGGAGATTATGACCCTTGAGGACCTGTGCTTCAATTTCCTGCCTAGTGCTTCGTAATGCCCAAACAGGTCCTCCACCCTAGTCTTGCCTATGTTGTTGGTACCAACGTGGACCACAACAACTGGATCCTCCCCCTCCCGCTCCAATATCCTTTCAAGCCAGTCAGAGATGTCTCGCACCCTGGCACCGGGCAGGCAACACACCATGCGAGACTCCCGATCCGGCTTGCAAAGGATACTATCTGTCCTCCTAATTATAGAATCCCCTATAACCACTACTTGTCTATTAGCTCCCCCCTCTTGAATGGCCTTCTGCACCATGGTGCCTTGGTCAGTTGGCTCATCCTGTCCAGAGCCCTTTTCCTCATCCGAACAGGGAGCAAGAATCTCGTACCTGTTGGACAAGGTCAAGGGCTGAGGCTCCTCCACTCCTGAACTCTGGTTCCCCCTACCTGCCTCACTTACAGTCACACTCTTTTGTGCCTGATCACTAGCTGAGTGTGAATTAATCAATCTCCCAGGTGTGACTGCCTCCTGAAACAAAGCATCCAGGTAACTCTCCCCCTCCCGGATGTGCCGCAGTGTTTGAAGCTCTGTCTAAGGATATCAGAAGTTAAAACAAAATCCATCTTATGGAACAGTGATAAAACTAAATCTTCTACAGTTAGCCTTAAAAATATTGACATTAGTTATCAATTACTTTTGAAGAATCAAACTCAAATTTGCAGCCAAAACGTGCAAATCCAGGAGTCTGTCATCTCTGAGATAAATTATCCTCAAACTGTCATTATCTATCAAAGTAAAATGGCAGGATTTCCTACATGGCAGTAATTCGGGCTTCCAAAAACAACCCGGCTGTTGCTGAAGCTCTGCTACAGAAGTGACAGCAAAATTAGCACAGTCTCTCTTTTTTGAACATTTACATTTAGTCCATTGAATTTTCAAATCCTTCCTTTCATTTTTAAAAGCAGCACCATCACTGGCAAATTATTGCTTTATTGTCTAGATTTGCACAATTAAAAAGGATATGCTGTCAATTGACACATTTTTACTATAATATAATTTATTTTAAAATATCACATTCATTGAATCAAACAAAAAGTATCTGTTTATGCTGTAGCTTTACAGTGAATACAGCATAAGTCCATATTTTGAAAACTTGGAGCATGAATACTGCACAAATAAAATATGATCAAAAGTAATACTGCAGCTTTGTTCTTTATACCTTAAAGCAACACTTTTATGCACACTTCATCTGGTTAGCTGAAATTTCACTTTAAAAATTCACTTTAAACTCCAGTTGGCAAAAGTGGTCCCAAAACCCTTAATATGTCCTGCCTGTGGAAAATCTATAATCTCATTTGTGAAATTTTCACTGAACTTCAGCAAATTTTTGGAAGACAGTGTTTCAAATTGCTTTTGATCTTTGCATGAACAACTGTGATACTGACTCTAAATGGTCATGCTCCAACGTTACGGACTGCAAATTCTCCCTTTCATTTTTTCCAGCCTCTCCCAAAGATTCTGGCTGACTGACTTACTCTCTACTGGGATCCGGTTTGACACATGGTTAATCTCTCTCAAGTTGCCATTTATCATTTTGGAACTCAGATAGTAAAAGCTGGCGACACGACAAGCTGGGTTGACATTACAGTTGTCCTTGATCCAGTGTTCACCCAAACATATTTCCAGTTAAAACATGAAACTGCAAGCCTTGTTGATCTTTATGGATTTGGTAATCCACAGTCACCAACCCAATTGTACTGCCTTAATGCTGCTCCAGATTTCAGCGATTTTAAGGAATTGATTGTCATGTTCCATTAAATGTCAGAAGCAATGGCAGAATGTATTTGCTTCCTTGAGCAGGACAGGAAATGGTGAGAAAATTGGGGAAATATGATGGGAGGGAAACATTTCAGAATTTTGACATAAAGAAAGAATGACAAAATTTGAAAGAAGTTTCCCCTTAAGTCATTATTACTTCCATGCAGTTGCCAATAAACAATGAACTAACATGAAAAAAAACCTGCAGCTGCTGGAAACTTTCAACAAAAACAGGTATTGCTGGAGAAAATCAGCAGGTCTAGAAGCATTTGCAAAGAGAAAGCTGAGTTAACACTTCAGAACTGATCGTAGCTGAAGATGGGGTAGGGAGAGGAGTAAACATTAGATTGAGATGGAGTCCAGAGAGAGAATAGCAGTTGGGCAAACAAAAGCAATGGGTAATGGGCAGCTGGGGAGAAAGAAAAACTACTGATGGGGACCATTAGTATCTGACAATGAGTTAGTCGTAATAGTAACCCATGTAATGCCAAGGCCTAGTATTGGGGGCTTCAGGAAAGACATGGAAGACCATGCTCAGGCTCTAAAATTATTGAACATGATATTAAGCCCTGAAAGCTGCAGGGTCCCCAAGTGGAAGATGGCATGTTGCCCTTTCATCTTGCACTGAGCATTGCTTGAGCACTGCAGCAAACTCAAAACACAAACGTTGGCCAGGGGACATGTTAGCGTGTTGAAGTGCAGGCCAGGTAACTAGAAGCTAAAGAGAACACTAGATTGAATACAGGAGACTAGATTAAGTGCAGGTAAATTGCTGCTTTACCTGTAAGGTGTGTCTGGGGCTTGGGACTTTGAAGACGGAGGCAGTAAATGGGACAGGTGTTACATCTTAGGTGACTGCATGGAAAGGTGCCGTGGGGGTGTGGGGTGGTGTTGAGAGTGGAGGATGAGTGGACCAAGCTGTCCTGGAAGGTACAGTCCCTTCAGAAGATTGGCAAGGGAGGAGAGGGGAATATGTGACTGATGGTGGCATCCCGCTGGAAGTGGTGAAATGGCAACTTATGATCCTTTAGATGTGGATGCTAGTGAGTGAAGAGCAGGGAAACTCTATTGGTGTCATTGGAGGGAAGAGAAGCTGTGAGGAGAGATGTGCCGGAAATGGGTTGGCACGGCCGAGGCCCGGTCAACCAAATTGGTGGAAAATCCTTGGTTGAGGAAAACAGTGGACATTCTGGAGGCCCCTTTTTGGAAGCTGGCATCATTGGAACAGAAGTCATGCAGATGAAGAAACTGGGAGAATGGAATGGAGCCTTGACAGTAATCAGGGTGTGAGGAGGTATAGTCCAGGTATCTGTGGGAGTCAGTGGTTTTGTAGTCGACATTGGTGGCCTGCCTATTCCCAGAAATGGAAACTTTGAGGTCAAGGAAGCAAATAGAGGAGTCAGAGATGGACCAGGTGAAAGTGAGAACAGGATGGATGATCTAAGAGAAATTGATAAACTTTTCCAATTCCGGATGAGAGAGGCAAGCAGCACTGATGATGTCATTAATGTATGGGAGAAAGAGTTGTGAGGTGGGACTCAAGTCAGATTGGAGCAAGAATGAGGAGGCAATAACCCAGTGTTATTATCGTTAGACTATTAATCCATGAACTCAGTGGGTGTTCCAGGTTCAAATCCCACCATGGCAAATGGTGGATTTTGAATTCAATAAAAAGAATCTGGAATTAAGAATCTGTTGATGACTACGAAACCATCTGGTTCACTCTGTCCTTTGATGTGCAGTATCACAGAGCAGAGAGGCAATTCACACCATTGAAACAATAATGAAACAAGATGGCAGCAGAATAAGATGTGCGAGCCAGAACTCCATTGCTCACCAGTTTCTTTTCATTTCCTTTCTTTCCTTCTTTCTTTTCCTCTTTGCTATACTTTTTCTTCTCCCCACCCCCAACTTTTAACTTCTTAAACTACCAGAACTGGAGAATGGAGGCAAGTCTGAGACAGAGGAGACGAGTTGCAGGGGGAGCCTGGAGTGGTAACAGAGCAAGCATAGGCCGAGTCCTGAAAGTGAACCATGGGCTGAAGCCTGGAGCGGGGAGCAGAGTAAATGTGGGCTGGGCTGGGAGCCATCGCGGCCAGAGCCTGAAGTGGT
The DNA here is from genome assembly GCF_047496795.1 of Chiloscyllium punctatum. Lineage (NCBI taxonomy): Eukaryota > Metazoa > Chordata > Chondrichthyes > Orectolobiformes > Hemiscylliidae > Chiloscyllium > Chiloscyllium punctatum. The sequence continues at coordinate 52,009,448 of NC_092779.1, read as the reverse complement.
GAGCAGAGTGAGCGCGGACCGAGCCAGGAGCTGAGTTGTGGACTGGAACTCGGAATGGGAGCAGATTGAGCCCACACCAGGCAGGGGATGAGTCTAAGATAGAGGCTAGCATGTGCTAGCAGCGAGGCCTCATGTTCTGAAGCCTGGTGGGCATGGACTCAGTGGAAAAGGATGATAACTTGAGTACTTTAAAGACACTTTCTACTCTCATTATGGATTTTTAAACTCTGTATTCCCAGGTAGTCTTTATTCTATTATCTCAATTTTGTGACAATACTTAAAGCATCAAAACCAGCTACCCTGTACCTAAGATGGCACCTGTACCTAACATTACAAACTTTTCGCTCCAATCATGTGAGTGCACATGGCAATAAAAGGCTATTCTAAGGGAAGGAAATCTGCTGTCTTTACCTGGTCTGGCCTACATATGACTCCAGACCCACAGCCATGGTTGACTCTTAACTGCTCTTTGGGCAATTAGGGACGGGCAATAAATACTGGCTGAGCCAGCTATGCCCTCATCTCATGAATGAATTACAAAAAAAAGTTCTGTGTACCCTGTCATAAGTTTGGTCTGAGAAAAGAGTCAAAAGAGTTGTTCAAAGTGAGGATGAACTTAGCCAGGCGGAGAAAGATGGTTGCAGATGGGGATGGTTCAGACATTTTTTCCAGAAAGAAGAGGAGAACCATGAGTCCGTGAGACCATCCTCATAGGGGATGAACATGTAAAAGGATTGCATGTCCATGGAAGTTCTGAAACTGATGTAAAGAGTCTGAAGAATTGTGGATATAAGTGGGGAAGGACTGGACAAGGTAGAGAAAAAAAATCAAGTCGGGGAGTTCTGTGGGGCAGGACCAGGCAGAACCAATGGGTTTGTCCAGGCAGTTCCTTTTGTGGATTTTGAGCAGATGACAGAAGCAGGCTGTGTTGGGTTAGGGGACTATGAGCTTGTGAGGGAGGGGAAGGGGAGGAGATCACTAGATAAAATGACATTAGTGACTATTGTGGACACAATAGTGTGGTGTTCAATGGTGGAGTCACATGGCCTGAGGGAAATAGAAGGTGGTGTCCAAGAGTTGGTGCTCAATCTCTGTAATGTTGTCAGTACACCAGACATCATTGTGTGCTGACTTGATTACATCTGAGATCTGAGCGTATGGAGTGCGGTGAGTTCAGTAGGAGATAGGTTTGAATAGGTAAGGGGAAGTAGAGAAAATAAGGCAGCCAATGTTATGTTGACAGTTCTTGCTGATCAGCTCAAATGGACGTAACATTACTAACATGAACTCACGTTGCATGGTGCGAAAAATAGGTAGCTCTTAAAGTTTCAGTCAGCATGCCACATCTGTGCATCGGAAGGATGTTGTGAAACTTGAATAGGTTCGGAATAGATTTACAAAAATATTGACAGGGTTGGAGGATTTGAGCTATCGGAAGCGGTTTAATAGGCTGTGGCTGTTTTCCTTGGAGGTTCCGAGGCTAAAGGGTGACCTTATAGAGGTTTATGAAGTCATGAGGGGTACAGATAGGATAAATAGACAAGGTCTTTTCCCTGGGGTGAGGGAGTCCAGAACTAGAGGGTATAGGTTTAGGATGAGAGGGGAAAGATACAAATGAGACCTAAGAGGCAACGTTTTCACATGGAGGGTGGTGCATGCATGGGATGAGCTGCCAGAGAAAGTGGTGGAGGCTGGTACAATTATAACTTTTAAAAGTATCTGGATGAGTACATGAGTAGGAAGGGTTTGAAGAGATATGAGCCAAGTGCTGGCAAATGGGACTAGATTATGTTAGGATATCTGGTCGGCATGGATGAGTTGGAACAAAGGGTCTGTTTCTGTGCTTACATCTCCACGATTGTAAGTCACTCGTGAGAGCCAGCAATATGCATAGACTGCTACATTGCCAAAAATGTTCAAATATCCTCTAAGGTAGTGCTGAATCTGGAAGAGAAAGCATTTTCTGTGGCTTTTATGAAAAGACTATTGAGCTGTGAAGGTGGACATGTGAACTGCCACAGTACATCTCCTAATCCTGAATGACAAGGTACCTCTTTTGAAACGATAGCTAGAATGAACCTTTTCCCCAAAGATGTTGGAATCATTCCTGCTTATGTATTTTCACTAACAGTATGGGTGTATACACAGCCTGGTGTGTGGAGGTCAGTTCTATCTCAATCCTTGCACGTGTGTTTAGCTTGGCAAGTTAAGGTACAACATCTTAGCTGCAGTCAATGTCACAATTCAAGTGCCTCTGTTATATCAATTTCTTCATCTAGCTGGAGCAGATAAGAAAATCAGTGATTTTTCAGGTCTCAATTAAAAACACTTAGTTAAATGTCTCCAGACAGATGCCTCACTTTCTACACTCAAGATTGACAACTCTCCCTGAATACCACATTTAATTATCACTTAGCCGTTCTTTCATCACAATTTTGAGAACAAAGTGATGCAAGATCCATTTGTTTTATTTAAAACAAACTAGATGATACCAATTGTAAAAATATTTTTTAAAAAGTATCTCAAAATAACCTAAGATTCAATTAAATGGAGGTTTTAAATACAAAATAAATATCCTCAAAATACCTTCCTAATCAAACACATGTTAAAAACAGACTTATAAACAAACTATTGGATAAAAGCTTGACTGATGTTGGTTATGTGAAGACAAGAAGACACATTTAACCTGCATTCCAACTTTCCAAATCTTCAAGATGTTTGGAAAAGAAGGGAGAAAAATGCTGGAAATGTAAAATAAACACAAAAATTGCTCAGCATCCTTGGTCAGAACTCATTGTGCTTCAGCATCTTATTGAAGAACATGTGCCAAGGAAATGATAATTAATGCCTTGCATACTCGTGTCTCACAGTTCCTCAGTGAGAACTTACACTTTCATTATTTATACTGGAAAGATAATTTGAGAACACAGCATTCTATTCAGTTGAAAGTTGCTTCCCATATGATGGAGAAGTTTTGCACCAATCAGTATAAAATTTAATTAATGCCAACTGGACATTATATGTATGTATATTTAAGGCCCAGAAAACAAATAAATCAAAGAAATAAAATCCTGATTGTGAACTGTGCACTGGGAAATGAAGTTCATAAATACACCTGTTTCATACACCACTGTCAGAATTATACAATACCCATTATTACTCACATAATATATTCAAAATTTGTCTTTGTATCAAGGTAACATCAAACTCTTGGAAGTAACTATTTACTTAACACTTCAATAAAAATTTAATGTAGACAGGAACCAATACCTTCCTGTTATAGTCTGCTACAAAGAATTGCAGAACAATTGCAAATTATCTGAAAAAATCCAAATAATAATTCTGTAAATAAACCTGATTGATTTTCTTAAATCATGATGTTCATCTCAGAGTACTAATGACTAAATGATTAAAAATATTTAAAATATAAAGTTATAACAAAAACAAAGTACACTCTTGATGAAAAGATGTTTGACAAACCATTTTTTCTCTTGTCTCATGAACCGTATGTAATTTTTGCTACAATGATATAGACCAATTTTAAAATTTTAAACTTTAAATGGAAACCACAGAAGTTTGCAGTAGAGATAAAGTAACTCAGCCATTAAGCTTATTCTGGCTCTCACCAAGAGCAGTCCATGCAGTCCCATTTTCTTGACTTTTCTGCATACTCTTATATTTTTATTTGCCCAAACTAAGATTAGGTAACATAACAGAGACCGAAAATGTTTTAGCCCAGTGACCTGACAAAGAATAAAAAACAGAGATCAATTTCGGAAAAGATGTTGGAAATCTCTGTTCAGCCCCTGAAGCAAATGGGCAAGCTACTCAGTAACTAATCAATGGTAACTTCCCCACTTAGTTTCTATGACTGGTATAGCTTGCCCTTCAGCAAGAACACATTCAACTTAAAATAAGCCAACAGTTAAAAGCAAAGACTGTTTGTGATGGGCAGTTTTAAAAAATTGGCCGAACTCTGCCTTCCGGAATTTCAAAGCACATGGTAGACCTTCAGTCCACAGGCAGCAGACCATACAAATAGATAATGTTTTGCTTTTTTAAAATAATTTGGGGGAGGTGGCCGTCACAGGCTGGCCAGCAGTGATTGCCTGTCCCTAGTTGCCCTTCAGGTGGTGGATAGCTGCCTTCTTGAATCGTTGTGGTTCATCTGTTGTGGGTTAATCCACAACACCATTCAGGAAGGAATTCCAGGATTTTGAGCCAGCATCAGTGAAAGAACGGCAATATATTCCTGTGTCAGAATGGTGAGTGGCTTGGAGGGGATTTGGAAGATAATGGTGTTCAAATATGTCTGCTGCTCTTTTCTTTTAAGATGGAAGTGGTCATGGGTTTGGCTGGTGCTGTCTGAGGATATTTGGTAAATTTCTGCAGTGCACTGTGTAGCTAGTACACATTGCTGCTACTGAGCATCAGTGGTGGAGGGAGTGAATGTTTATGGATATGGTGCCAATCAAGCTGCTTGCTTTGTCCAGGATGGTGTCAAGCTTGTTTGTTGTTGGAGCTGCACTCCTCCAGGCAAGTGAGGAGTATTCCATCACTCCTGATATTGGTCTTGTAGATGATTCGACATGCTTTGGGGAGTCAGAAGGTTAGTTATTTGCTGCAGTACTCATAGTCTCTTACCTGCTCTTGTAGCCATTGTGTTGATGTGGTGAGTCCAGTTGCGCTTCTGGTCAATGATAACCCCAGGGCGCTGATAGTGGGAGATTCAGCAATGGCAACACTTGAATGCCAAGGGGCAATGGTAAGATTTTCTCTTATTGGTGATGGTCATAACCTGGCATTTACTTATCACTTGCCAGCCCAAGTCTGGATACTGTCCAGACCTTGTTTCATTTGAACTCCTCAATATCTGAGGAGTTGCTGAACATTGTATAAACATTGGCAAACATCCCCATTCTGACCTTATGATGGAAGGAAGGTCACTGATGAAGCAGCTGAAGTTGTTTGGGTTTAGCTTGATGCCACATTTGGTCAAATGCAGCCTTAATGTCAAGGACTGTTAGTCTCACCTCACCTCTGGAATTCAGCACTTTTGTCCATGCTTGAATCAAGGCTTCAACGAGGTCAGGAGATGAATGGCCCTGGTGGAACCCAAACTGGGTGTCACTGAACAGGTTATTGTTGAGCAGGTGTTGCATGATAGCTCTATTGATGACACCTTCCGTCACTTGACTGACATTTGAGAGGAGGCTGAAAGGGTGGGTAATTGGGTGGATTGGATTTATCCTACTTTTTATGTACAGGACATACCTGGGTAATTTTCCACATTATCAGGTATACACCAGTGTTGTAACTGCACTGGAGCAGTTTGGCTAGGGGAGTGACAAGTTGTGGAGCACAAGCCTTCAGTATTATGACTGGAATATTGTCAGGGCCAACAGCCTTTGCAGTACCTAGTGTCTCAAATCACTTCTTGATATCACAGAGTGAGTGAAATTAATTGAAAACTGGTACCTATAATGCTGGGAACCATGGGAGGTCATCCACGTGACACTTCTGGCTGAAGGATGCTGCAAAAGCTTCAACCTTATCTTTTGCACTGACATGCTGGGCTCTTACATCATTGGGGACGAGGATATTTGTGGAGCCTCCTCCGCCAGTGAGTTGATTAATTGTCCATCACCATTCACTGCTGGATGCTGCAGGATAGCAGAGCTTAGATCTGAATCCATTGCTTATGGGATCACTTAGCTCTGTCTAGCACTCGCTGCTCATGTTGTTCAGCATGGAAACAGTTCTGTTTGGTGGCTTCACCAGGTTGACACCTCATCTTCAGGTATGCTTGGTGCTGCTCCTGACATGCCCTCCTGCATTTGCCAGTGTTGATCCCTGGCTTGACGGTAATGGTCAAATGGGAGAAATGCCCAGCCATCAGGTTACAGATTGTGCTGGAGTACAGCTTTGCTGCTGTTGCAGGCCCACAGTGCCTCATGGATGCCCAGTCTTGAGTTGCTAGATATGTTCGAAGTCTGTTTCATTTAGCACTGCGATAGTGCCACACAACACGGTGGAGGTTATTCTCCATGTGAAGGTGGGTCTTCATCTCCACAAGGACTGAATGGTTGGCACTCTTACCGATACTGTCATGAACGAGTTCAAGTATATTTTACCCTCTTGATGGTTTCCTCACCACCTGCCACACACCCAGTCGAGCACCTATGTCGTTTAGTACTGACCAGCTTGATCTGTAGTACCACTGCCAAGCCATTCTTGATGAAGGACATTGAAATCCCCCATTCAGAGTACATTTTGTGCCCTTGCCATCCTCAGTGTTTCCTCTAAGTATTGTTCAGTCAATTCATCAGCTGAGGGAGATGGTGATCTGCAGGCGGTTTCCTTGCCGATTTTTAACCTAAAGCCACGAAACTTCATGAAGTCTGGAGTTAATGTTGAGGACTTCCAGGACCACTCCTGACTGTATACAACTGTGCCACCAACTCTACTGGGTCTGTCCAGCCAGTGGGACAGATGGTAATGTCTGGAACATATATCTGTGGCTTGACTAGTCTATGAGACAACTCTGAAAATGTGTTGCTGGAAAAGCACAGCAGGTCAGGCAACATCCAAGGAGCAGGAGAATCGACGTTTCGGGCATGAGTCCTTCTTTAGGAATGCCCGAAATGTTGATTCTCCTGCTCCTTGGATGCTGCCTGACCTGTTGTGCTTTTCCAGCAACACATTTTCAGCTCTGATCTCCAGCATCTGCAGTCCTCACTTTCTCCTATGAGACAATTCTCCCAATTTTAGTACTAGCCTCCAAATTTTATTAAGGAGGACCTTGCAGGGTTGATCGAGCTTTTTCTGTTGTTGTCTTTTCTAGTGCTTAGGTCAATACCAGGTGATCTGTCTGTTTTGATTTCTTTGCGACTTTGTAGCAACTGGTAGCACTGAGTGGCTTGCTAGGCCATTTCAGAAGGCAATTGAGAATCAATCACATTGTTGTGGGTCAGGAGTCACATGTAGGCTGGATCAGGTAAGGATGGCAGATTTCCTTCTCTGAAGGACATTAGTGAACCAGATAGGTTTTTCTGACATTTGACAATAGTTGGTGTATATAAACTGTAGAATATAACTATACCGACAAATTTGGAACCATTATGTTTGAATATGTTCCACGTTTCTTGTGTATGTTCATCCCAGAGACCTTCTGTGATAAAGTGAAACTGACCTGATAAAATCAAGATGTTCTCCACTGAAACTGCCTTCAAATATTAACAGAATATGAAATTATTACAATATGTAAGACGACAGATTTGGAGAAGGGTTTCTTCTGACAATCTTTGTTAAGAAATGTATTACAGTGTAGCAGCAGCCAAAGTAAATAAGGAAGCAGCATTTGACAGCACTACACTACACAGCATAAAACTCTCAGGGTCTTGCGAATTTAATTGAATTTAAAGCTAGAGCAAAGTACTGATGTTTATCAGCTTTTTTGAATGCTAATTCAACTTAATGAGGAACAGATTACTAATGCTTGTAAATTCATTATTGGTACAATTAACAATTCAAAGTTGTGTGGGTGAGGAGAGAGAGAGATCAGTGAGTTCATCTACTTTTAGAGATGCCCTTAACTCTCAGGAACTTGTCTTCATTTCTTCTGAAGTACAGTTGTAAACCCAAATTTATTGTATGTTTTGCTAATCTATTTTATAGGTAAAAACAATGACTGCAGATGCTGGAAACCAGAATCTAGATTAGAGTGGTGCTGGAAAAGCACAACAGTTCAGGCAGCATCCGAGGAGCAGTAAAATTGATGTTTTGGGCAAAAGCCCTTCATCAGGCATACAGTATCAGGAATCCTGTAGTCCTGATGCAGTGCTTTTGCCTGAAACGCCGACTTTACTGCTCCTCGGATGCTGCCTGAACTGCTGTGCTTTTCCAGCACCACTCTAATCTAATCTATTTTATAGATCAATGAAGGAAAGTACTTCCTAGCATTTTTCATGTTTTATTTTAATGCTCACTGGTTTTCGAATGATCATTAGAACCTCCATTATTAAATAACAATACACCATCTTAAAGTTTATAATCCCCAATGAAAAAAGTTACTCACTAAAGGTATGGAGGAGGATTGGATGAGCTGACACAAATGTTAAAATTAGGTTAACGACAAAGTGACTAGTATTTTATATATTTTCCAAAACTCAACACAAGCCAGTCAGACAAGTTTAAATTAGGAATGGAATAAATAGATGTACAATACAGATTTATATCACGACAAATCACAAACAAAATGTATTGTTATACATACCAACTTTAAAAATGAAGGTATATGCAAAGTGCTTTACTGTTACCTTGCACTCTATAGCAGTAACAATCCCCTGTTGGAAATATCAATAATTGTGTGATTATGGCTATTATTTGAAGCATTTGTGAGTACGTCAAACACACAGAAAGCCAGGATGTGCAAAGGTAAATGTCAAGCAGTTCTGAACATTTTTAAATTTTCTTCATCAATGGGCCTACACACCTTCAAAAGGATAATGTATTTTCAATGTAATCAACATGAAAATGTTGAGGTAGAAAACATTTACCTGAGTACAAAGAAATAATGACATTGAATTACATGTCATAATTGTTCTTACAATTATTTTGTCTTATTTCATACATCTGTCGGAGAAGTCTTTGAAGGTCAACTGTAGCATCTTCTAAAAATAATTTATCTTGTTGGGAAGTTCAAAGTCATTAAAATAAATCCAAACGTGCTTTTTCAGAGTCTTAAATATTAGCATGTGACAGAATCTGAATTGCAAAATTTGACAGTGAGTGACAAATTTAAATATTTAAAATATTTCAGGTGGCACAATACATCATTGCTGTATCATAGTTCTATAATACTTTGAGAAGTGGTGGAATAAAGGTTCATGTAGCCATAATTTCCCATACATTATGTTTCTATCACTAGTTTTGTTGTCAGAGGCAGCAGGCTAACAATGGGTGCCTCTGAAGAAGAGGTGAAATTAGCATCCTAATTTTAAAAAAATTCAACAGTAGCTCTTAGGTGCCTTAATCACTTACAGCAAGGAGGATATTAAAAACTTTCCTAGCTGATCAATTGCTCTATTACTTGTGTATATGATAACTGAAAATAATAAATAAGGAAAAATATTAATTTAAAGCTGCTAGTTATTTTATTCAGAATAGAATATTTTAAAATATGTTGGGCTGAATCTTAACATCATTTTGGCTAAGTATCAATTTCCTTGTGTTACACTGAGGATTTCTCTCTATGAGACCGAATGAGATTTTTTTTCCATCTCAACCCAAATACCTCTCCCTAACTTCCTACCAAGTTCCTATGGTGCCCTTTAAGTCCTCTGCTAGCTTAATTCTACCATCTAGCTTGAAGAATTTGCCATTGGCCAGATGTCCTGGAATAAATTGGCATCCCTTCTGCCAGTGCCATTTATAAACTCCAAACAAACATCTGGCAAAGCATTGGTGTTACACTTCAATAGGAAAATAATGGCACAGCAGCCCCCAACACATGCTTTTCACAGCATATAGTTGCGTGGCTGATACCTCCTGAACATGCCGCTCCAGTTTCTTGCCCCACTTGCTGTCTATCTACCAAGGCACACAGCTTTCTTGTCCTTCGCTACATCCCAGCTGACCACCTTCGATGTCACCACTGTTCTTCTACCAATACCGAATGCAGACTAAAATCTTGTCTTTGTACGCTGGGTGACCATCTCAGACAGGCAAACTTTTATCATTTCAAAAAGATTACCTTTTATTTGCAGTCATCAAATGCCAACACAAAAAAAACTAAGAGTCTGCAGTTCACCCCCACAGTACAAATGAAAATGTGTCATTGTAGCTGATGACTATTTGCTGCACTCAGCTCTCATCTATTGCTTGTCAAACAAGTCCTATCTGGCTCTGTCATGCACAAGGAGAGCTACTTCCAGCACAATGTCTTCATCCTTGAAAGACTGTGCCTATTCAGTCAGTTCCTCAGCATCCAGCTCATTTCCTGCCCTAACTGTGCAGAGTAGAGCATGCTAGATTGATGTGTCACACTCTGTCTGACGTACATGGCAGACACCCCGAGACCAGTCAGAGCAGCATTATCAGTAGCCCTATTGTTTGCTCCATCACAGCCCTTGTTGAAGCATGGGTGAGATTGTACTGTGCTCTGCGCGAGTTAGGGGACTGTGCAATGATGTCATCAGCCAAGGTTGTACTGCCTTGTTCCTCATTAATGAGCCTTGTCAGGCATCTGGATCCTCCAACCTGTCAGTGCCTGAAGATGCAGAAGTTATTGTAGCTTCCCAAGACACATCTCCCAGAAGTGGTGTTGGTGATCGCACATCACCTGATCATAAATGGAATGTTGCACTGTTGAGATATGGCCCTCTCATTGTGACGTGTTCAGGTGATGGCATCCTGCACTTATGGAAAACCAGCTATCCCTTCCAAATCCAACAGCAGCACTGACCTCATCATGGACAAACCAAATGAACCAGTGTAATCTTGTACAAATGAATCAGTCACTATCCTATCTTAATTCACTGGATAGATGGATAACAGAGAGATTCCATGCAGGTCACTTGCCACTCAAGTTGCATAGAATTTAAGCAGCTGACACCTTCAAGGCCACCAGAAGAGTGTGGGCCCACATTCCTGTCAGTTCAGAGAACTCACAATGATTTATAGCTCAGGTTTTAGATGAGTTGCTCGCTAAGCTGGTAAGTTTGTTCACAGATGTTTCGTTACAATGCTAGGTAACATCATCAGTGCACCTCCAGTGAAGTGTTGGCGTTCTGCCCCACTTTTTGTTTATGTGTCTGGTTCTGCTGGGGTTGGTAGTGTCATTTCGGTTTTGTTGTTGGTTCCATTCCTTAGTGGCTCGTATATTGGGTCCAAATTTACGTTTGTCAATGGAGTTCCGGGTTGAGTGCCAGACTTACAGGAATTCGCATGCATATTTCTGTTGGACTTGTCCGAGGATGGATACATTGTCCTAGTCGAATTAGTGTCCTTTATTGTCTGAGTGAAGTGATACAAATGATAGCTGGTCGTGGTTACTTGGTGTTTGTGTACCTTGGTGGCTAATTTTCTTACTGCTTGCCTTATGAAGGGTTCCTGGCAATCTTTACACAGTTTTTTTTTATTAACAATGGTCCTGTTGAGTTGTGAGTATAGGACCCTTTATACATGTTAGTAGTTGTTTTAGTATGGCAGTCAGTCTGTGTGCTACCATGATCCCAGGGGTCATAGTAGTCTGGTGGTCATTTCTGATATGTCCTTAACTTATGGCAGTATGGCCAGTGTAGCCAGGTGTGTTGTGTCTTCCTGTTGTGGTCTGTCATGTCGGTATCACCAGCTGCACTTTTTTGGGTACCTGTTGTTTTTACCTGTTGTGTAGGTGTTATTCTTCTGCTTTGTGCAGCTCCAGTGTGCTGCAGTGTGTTGTGGTTCACTTGAACAATGTTCTGATGCAGCTCTGTTTGTGGTTTTGGGATGGATGCTGTTATAATTGAGTATTTGGCCTGTGTGGGCGGCCTTCCTGTATATGCTGGTCTGGAGTTCAACATTTGCCTTGGGTTCAACTATGATGTCGAGGAATGGGAGTCAGTTGTTGTTTTCTTCTTCCTTGGTGAATTTTATGCCGGTAAGGATGTTGTTTATGGGTTGATGGATTTTCTTCAGCTGTGAGCATTTAATAATGTCAAAGGTGACATCTACATAGCAGATCCATAGTTTTGGCTGACAGTGAGTGGTGCTGTCCATTTGAGTCATTGCATGACTGTTTCTGCTATTCGTCCCGATATCGGTGATCCCATGGGTGTTCCGTTGATTTGTTTGTATACCTGGCCTTTGAAGATGAAGTGGGCCGTGAGGCACAGATTGAGTAGCTTGAGGGTGCCATCTTTGCTGATGGTGTTGGTGTTGTAGGTTGCCTGTATTCCTGATCATTTGAGTAGTGAGGCTAGTGTTTCCTTGGCTAGGAGGATGTTTATGGAGGTTAACAGTGCTGTCACATGACATCATAATCTCATCCCCATCTATTTTGGTGTCCTTGAGGATGTTAAGAAACTCTTGGGTCAAGTGGATTGAGTTGTTCACTAGGTGTTTCAATCTTTGATGCTGTTCCTTTGCTAGTCTGTATGTTGGTGTTCCTGGGAGTGAAACTATGATTCGGGGTCCTTGGTTTGTGTACCATGGAGAGTCCATAGAAGCGGGCTCTGTTGGATCCCACTGGCTTAATATTTTTGGAGATCAGCTTTGTTAATTTCTCCTGTCAGGTGTAGATTTCTTAAGGAACTGTGATGTGGTTTTCCAATTGTGGTGTCGGGTCTGTCGCCATCAGTTGGTAGGTGTCGGTATCTGCTAGTAGCGTTTTCGCTTTCTCTATGTATGTGCCAGCATCCATGAATATGGGGTGCGTGTAGCTGGGGCCGGGTTTCAGCATTGAGACATTATTAATTGGGTGTTTAAGATGGTGGCCCAGAGGAGCAAGTGGCAAGTTGAAGTTGCCAGGCACTCATTCTGATTTTCACGTTGAGAATTGTTGATGCCAAGTTTCCTCTTGGTGGTAGAATGTTGATGAGGCGAGATACGTTGTCAATGAGGCTGTTAACAAGCAATAAATCCCCCTTAAAAGGCACCTTGACCTCCCTGGAGAGAATATCACCATGATATCCATAACTCTGTATTAAAATGCAATGAGCTTCTCCCAATGGTGAGAAAGGACTTGCAGAACTTCTCACGTGATTCACCCACATTTCTCACCACAGTCCTTTAAGATTCTGCCTTTTGTTTAAGGCACTGACTTCTCCAATTCTTTATTTCATTTACATTTTGAGTGCATTTAACGTCATTTTTCATAAAATTAAAGCTTTTGGGTTTTCAACATCTTTAGGGGTTTGTGATTCTTTGTATTTTGTTTACTAAGTGATCCATTTATTCAAGATCACTTCCAATCACTTCACAATCACCTGATGAAGGAGCGTTGCTCCGAAAGCTAGTGTGCTTCCAATTAAACCTGTTGGACTATAACCTGGTGTTGTGTGATTTTTAACTTTGTACACCCCAGTCCAACACTGGCATCTCCAAAGCATGACTTCTAATCTTTGACTTAGATGATGTAAGATTGACTGTAACCTTCGAAAAATTTGTCACTAATTCAATATTTATTGTGCATAGAAACATTTCTCCAGCATTTATTTGGCAGTTATATTCCATAAAGGTGGAATTTTTAACTTTATTTTCAAATCAAATCACTTCTTCGTTCTTTAGAAATAGCTACAACCTCAGAATTCTGTCAATGATAAGAGTCATTTAATGCTCAATTACAGACATTTTTTCAAATTGTTATTATAATGTGGAAACACTGGTAAGGAAGCATTTGCCGCCATTCTTGCTGTCAGTACAGTTGGATTGGAATTATGAACAATAGACCATAGAGATGGAAGGCTTTCTTCTCCGATGAACACCAATGAACTAGTTAGATTAAGCAGCCCTCATTCAGTATTTTTGATGATCAAAACATAGAATCTAATTTCATGGTTCACCTCAGTTGGTCTGACAATACTCTACCTGTTAAACACAGAAGGTTAGTTCTTGCAGTCCCTCAGCGATCATCTCTATTGACGGTTTCAAAGTGTTCACAATTTCCTCAAAGACTCATATCTGGATGTTGTAATTTACAACAAAGGACTCCAGGTGAGCCCAAACTATTGGCATCACTGCACCCTGGCATTGTGCAAGTTTGGGCTGATTGCCTGGTGCCTACCTCAATATTTAATGATATACCCGGTACTTAGTACTCCTTTACCAGTCATAAAGGATGTTCAAGAGCACAACCCTTTAAATCAGGACTTTCAAAACAGGCAATCCCCCACTCACTGGTACTCCCTTCACCATGGAGTTCCATCTCTACACACATTCCAAACCCTGATAACATCCCTCCACCCACACCACTCCAGTTCTTCACTCCTCTTGATATTGGAGAAGAGCTGGTGAAAGGTTGGAGGGTGGGGGAGGTGAACAAAGTGAACAACGGGAAGCAGATCTGTGTTTGGCAGAATGCAGTGGTGAAGTAGAATTAAAGATAGAATAAAGGAAATGTTTAAAAGCTACCATTGAGCTGAAGGCTGGCTGCAGGGGCTTGTCTCCACATCATGACCTTACTGGAATGGCACCTGGCTGCTAGCCCTCCCTACTTACCAAGCCAATAGTCATGCTGTAACCATTACAGTCTATGAGAAAGGTAAAATCTTAATTTCAGATGCAATCAGTGGTGAACTGGTGGTGTACTATTTGTCGAACCTTTGCTGTACAATTGCAGTTAAATGGTTAAATTCCACAACTCACGTGACAAAGTGCCCCAGTATTGAGCCCCACTGTTCCCACAGTCACCATAAATGTGAATAGTCAATTAAAATGCTGAAATGCCCATTCTACTTAACTGATTCATGTTAGTTTTATTTGTTAAAGTGAAAATAACTAATCATTGTAACAAAACTGATTTTCCTAACTAATAGTAAAAACAACGGAAAACTGAATTACCAATTTATGACCATATAACTTCATCCTTACTCCTTTAAATCTCCTCCACATACAAACAGGCACACAAAGCGAAACAAACAAGATACAAATATCATGACATGGGGGGACAAAAAACATGGAAACACAATTCTGAATCACAGTCCAAAATACAAAACTAGATGGACTGTTTTCACAATCCTTTCAAATCTGTTATGATAACACAATGTTAACTGCATAGCGATGTTTAGTCTTTAGTTCGCTGATTGGCTGGTTGGACCGGGGCCCTTTTTGGCCTTTTGAGTTTTGAATTTCTTTTTTAGTGCCTCTGAAAGTACTTTTCCTGCTCTTTCAACAGAGAATCGGAGAAAGCAGTTTTACACAGAAAGGATATTGAGAGAGACATTGAAGCACCCAGCTCTGGAAACTTCCCGTGCTTCTGTTTCCCATTACCCTCACAGAGTTTTGTTAAGTTGCACCCAATCCAGAAGATTGTTATCGCACTTTTTATTAGGGACTAGACCAACCTCCCTCAAAACACGTTTGGGAGATAGCCTGGACCCCAACTTTTGCTTTAATTTAAAGGCAACTGTAAGGCCCTGTGTTCCACATATGATTCAATTGCTCCCCCACTAAGCTTTAATCAAAACACAATTTATTTTTAAAATGCAATTAAATTGCAACAAAACAAATAACTTTACATTATTGACATACTTAACAAAACATGTATTATTTAACTGCTCGTAGTCAATGGTTCCAATACAGACAGCACCCATAAACACATCCTTTGGCAAAATGTAATGCAGCAAAAATTATTATTCTCACATGCTATCTCTCTCCAGTCCAGCAGAAAGAAACAATCTGCTCCTTTTGATTTCTTAGAGAAAACTCAAAGTCTTTAATCTAGCAGCAGAGAGAATTCTAATGCAGCAGCTAACTAACAAAAAAAACCCTATTGAAAGCAAAACCAAATTCCTCAACGTCTGTGAGAGCCTAACCCAATCCACTCATGATTCATTTGGCTTACTATAAAAAAAAATCCAGGGAGAAACCTAAAGCTATTTACAAACTGCCTGCTGGCAGGAGACACCCTTGGCACCACTATGACAAAACTCTTTCGAAAACAAGACAGTACACATATCTCAAAGGCACAATATTGTCACATTAGTTCCCCTGAACCTACAACTGATGAAAGACTTATGCCTGAAATATCGATTCTCCTGCTCCTCGGATGCTGCCTGACCTGCTGTGTTTTTTCCAGTGCTACACTTTTCGACTCTGACTCTCCAATATCTGCAGTCCTCACTTTCTCCAACAACTGATGGTACCAATGTCCCAAAATGTAACATTGGCTCACATGCATCAATTAGTTTCACTTATTTTGCAAGTTGCAGACAACTCCTTGTACATTATCCCCTTTTAAAAGCAGTGTCCTTTTTACTCATTTTCAAACCACATTCCAAAAATAAAAAAAAAGTGATCTGTTACAATGGCTTGAATCTGATATCAGGACCTGACAAGGCATGAGATCAAAATAGGATTCCTGAGATAGGAACAAACTCTCCATTTGACTTCAATGCCAGTATGTTCCTTCAGAGCCAACATGCACTTCTATTTGTGATGTGGAAACAAACTGGTAATTTGCATTAGCACATTTAGATACCATCCCATATAACTCTCAATGGATTCAAATCACTGTTAGGCTTCAGTCTCTCACAAAGATTTAGTGGTTGAAATTTTGCACAATCAAATCATTGCCATTTTATATTTTAAAAGTAGGTAGTTCCAAGATTATCAGTTTAATTATATATGACTATATTTTAGTTTTATATAAAGTTGCTTTGAAAATTTATTTTTTTACATCATATTCTTTTCAAGTAAGAACTAGTTTAACACTAAATTGCATTCAGTAACGAAATGCAAATTCTATCAAATGCATACTGCTTGGTTTACTGACATTTGATAGATGATATGTAACATGACAAGACCTGTCTGTATATATAATTCATCCAATATGGAATAGCTTAATCCTTTGAGGCCAAATCGAAGTTTGCACTAACCTATAGCAATAAAATAAGCTGTTGCCACAGAAATGATTATTTTTAGACCAAACACAATCTTTGCTGGAGGCTCAGTTGATGCAATTCAGTCCTACTCCACAACCTACACCATACCCAGCAATGAAAGCAAGACGTAGAGAATGAAAAAATCAGTTAGCAACACTATCCACTACCAAATAATCAAATAGGAAGGTGAAACCACCACATAATTGTATCATCCCTCTCCTTAGCCCAAATTAACTCTTGGAAAATACTATCAATTTGCATCTTCCATAATGCACACCCAAGCCATATCAAGTAACCTGACGTAGCAATGCTTTCGCTTATAAATCAGAGTATTGAATGGATTCGTAAAATACTTACCTGAAAATTCAGGTGAAACAACTAGATATCTGCTAGACTATTACTCAGATCTATCAATCTCTGAGTTCAGCTGATAAACAATCTATTTGATTTGGTTATTGTTTTGCATCAGTATCATCCACATTGGTTTACTTGATATGACACACTAAAGTACTTAAAAGACACAGTAGAACATCAAGCAAAGCATGTACAGACCAGCAAATACATCAAAAAGTACAGATTGGATCAACTTAGAGAAACAGAAGTTTCAAGCTGCAAATGGTCCTAATCAGGTCAACACTGTACAACTTCACTTCTTTTTCAAACCTTCTGAAGGATAATACAATACCATACAAAAAAAGATTCACATGCTCTGCATCACTGCCAATATAAACATTTACATTGGCACTGCTCGAGATGCAATACTTTGCTGCATTAAACCCTCCTTCAAATCAGGACATTTATTTCACATTATTAAAATGCCATTTTATCTGACAAGAAATCTGTTACAGATCCTGTAGGGTGACTGAATTAAGTTACTAAAAGGAACATCTGGAATGTAAATAGAAAGTAACAAGTTTTTTCTAAGATAGGTCATCACCTTATCCGCACAGAAACTTATGGATTGGATTTTCCCACATTCTGTTCCTTTGCATACCAACTTTTACATCTGCAATACATTTTCTTGTTACACAGTATTCTTGAAGGAATCTGTATTTTGTTCTATCGCTAATTATTTTGAAAATTCAAAGAATGGCTACAGCACAGATATTGAGTACTCAGGAAAGGGAAGGAAGTGGAGTTTAGGATTATCAGATCAGTCATGAATAAGATTGAATGGTGAGGCAGACCCAATGGCCTACTTCTGCTCCTGTACCTTTTGGTCACCTTATAAACTTAAAATGATGTTAATTCAATGGTTTGGCACATATCAACAGACATGGGTTTCTTCAAGGGCTCGCTTGCTCTAATTTATCAGGGTTTAAGGATTTCCTATTTCACCGTGCTCTGATAAGATACAAAGTCATGCGGTTGCCCAATTCAGCATGTGCAAGGTCGTACAGTACAGTCGGTTTTGCTATAACGCGGGCTTCTTCAAGGTGAAATGGCTTTAACGTGATTGAAGAATTTAGACTGTTATTTGTAGAACGCGAACTTTCCTTACCTGCATTGGCTGTGATGTGATTCAGGCCCCATTAGTTTAAATGGTGCGGCTATTGCTCAATTTTCTTGTAACGCAACACTGCATGAGAATGGCACTATCACGTTTTATCAGAACTGGAATTTATCAAATACTAATGCTGCGAGTGTTATCTTCCAAATAAAGCATCAATACAGCTTTATTACATCTTTTTGTAAGCTAATACCGACTATGCTGTTAAATTCTTTTGCTGTACATTGATACATTGCTGTGAATACAGAAGTTCACTGATTAATGAGGGAGCAAAATGTAGAACATCCTCAGAATCACACTTTTTGATATGGCTTCTAAAGGAAGTTTTAAACAAAGCTGCTACTGCAGAATACAGATTGAAGTTTGTGGATCCTTAGTACTACTAAATTATGAAAAGTACACTCACAGTTTCTGTCCATTGCAGCAGCATTTAATGCAGGAGTTACAAATAAAAATATTGCCAGAATTAAATTCAACTATTTAATTCTTATTTTGATTCACATTTATCTTATTAGCATTCGTGGGTGAACACACTGACGTGGAAAGCATAGGAATAACCAGTTGCAGAAATAACTAAGTCATAGCAAGATGGAAGCATTTAAGAACTTTAGCTAAATATATCAGTAAATAAATCTGGAACGGTGAAAATGTTCACATGCTTGGGATTTGGGTACAAATTGCCATGTTCAAGAGAAAAGTTACTTTTTGATGGTGATTTGCAGTTTCTATTTTATTTCTCTCAGTTGGCTGCCTTATACAACTCACTCAAAATAGTAATAAACCTTGGAAGTGCTTTGTTAAAGACCTGCTGGGTCATAGATTATTTGGTAATACTTAGTTAAAACAAAATGAAAATTAGCATAAATAAAGAGCTCACCACTTGGGCTGGGACTTGTTCCATCTTTGCAGCTGGGGTGCCTGGACGTGGGTAGAACTGATTGATGAACAAGCTAGGAAATTTATACTCCTGAATTAGTTTCAGAGTTTCTTGAAAGTCTGCTTCTGTTTCACCTGGAAAACCACAGATAATGTCGGTGGCAATTGTAATCCCTGGCACCCTGAGTAAAAAGATGAAAATTCAAATTAAAATGCATGTTATTTTCAAGTCAAATGTTCACTGCTTCATGGGTGCTGTCCCCTAGCTGAGCAGAGGTCAAAATGGTCAATCAAACGTTCATATTTATATTCTGCTCAGCGCATTTATGCAGCAACATATCAACTGATTTGGAAAGAGTTGCTTTCTTGAAATGCTACAGTTTGTGGCATAGTGTTAGGGAATAAGTTCCAGAATTCTGACCAAGCTGCAGTAAGGGAACAAGGATTTTGTTCCAGGGATGGTGTATAATTTGAAGAGAATTTGAATGTGTGGTGTAAACATGTGCCTAATACTTTTATCCTTTAGGTGACATAAATCATGTGTTTACAGTGTGCTGTTGAAAAGGCTTGGCAAATTCTTGCTGCAAATCTTGCAAATGATATATACTGTTAGCAGATGCCACCTGTGCAGGTACAGAATGTTGAAAAATGGTAAATACCTTATTGATCAAGGCTGTCTTTTCCTAGATGGTTTTAAAACATTTGTTGATGGGATGAGGGTGTCAACATTTATTACGTATCTCTAATTGCCGAGAGGGCAGCCACTTTGCTGTAACGAGGCAGGGAAGGCAGATATCCTTCCAGGAAACCAGATGGGCTCTTACAACAATTGCCAATGGGTACATGACTGCCATTACGCTGGCTTTTTTTTTAAACCTTCAGTCTTTTGTCGTTGAATTCATATTTCACCATCTGGCATGATGGGGTTTAAACTTATGCCAGAAAAATGTTAGTCTGGGCCTCCAGTTTAGTAGTACAGTGACGTTAGCGCCTCCCCATAATCATCATAAATAATGATCCAACTATCTCCCCATGCTATTCAACAGCATTTTCATTGCTGAATCCCCACAATCAACAAACTGGTATTTAGCACTAACCAGAAGCTAAATGGACCAATAAATAAATATTGTCAGTATAAAAGCAGGCCAGAGCCTGGGTATTCTGTGGGGAGGTACTTCCTGACTCCCAAAGCCTTTTTACCAACTACAAAACACAAGTCAGGAACATAATGGAACGCTGATGACTAGTCAGAATGAGAGCAGGTCCAAAAACTCTGAAGAAGGTTGACAGCATACACAACAAAGCCAGACTGATTATTGCTCCATCCATCACTTTCAACATCACTCCTTTCACGAACAACAAACTGTGACAGCAGCATGTAACACCTACAAAATGCACTGCAGTAATAAAAGGGATAGTGGATATGAAGTTAACAGGAAACAAAGTCGTGCTAACTATTGTTTTGCAGACAAAAGGGCAGTAAACATATGGATTCCACAAGAATTCATATTAGAATAATGCATTCCTTGATCTATATCAAGACCCAAGATTTGGGTGTGCAGTGCACAATTTTAATCTTTGCAAGTACTGTGAATGAGAAGAATAGTAGGAGGCTTCAAAGGAACAAAGACAGGTTGGTGGACAATGCAAACGTATGAAACTGAATGTCGGGAAATGTGAAGTGAAAGATTTTGAAAGACAGAATGAGATGAGAAGCAGTGTAAAGGTCTGATTTTTGCTCCAGGCAAAAATATAGTCAGAAAATCTCCCAGCTTGCCAGAGTCATCCTGGGGAAAAATTGCCAAAGATGGTAGAACTTTCATTCTGGGGATGTCGGCAAGCACAATACAGAGGAATCTCAATTATCTGAAGGACACGGGCGGGGAGTATTTCGTTCGGTTAATCGAATTCTGGATAATCGAATGCCAGATAACATGGTTTAGCCAAACATTTTGCGATCTTGCCGGATAATCTGATATTCAGATAATCGAGATTCCTCTGTATATTGCAAGGTGCACCAGCCACAGACAAGGATCAGAGGCAACCAAGTGCTGAAATTCTCCCCCACTCTCCTTCCCACTCATTACTGTGATTATAATTGTGGAAAAGAAAAGGAGAAATAGAACTATAATGGTAGAATTTAAGATTATGTCCTTAATAACTGTAAAACTGTAACCACAGATATTCTTCAACACTCAGACATGAGCAACCATTTTTGTTTACAATCTTGAAAAGGCTGGTCATTTAAATAACATGACAGTTTCATAGACCCCATCTGCCCTTTATAAGTATTTACATCTATGTACAATACCGTAACTCTCATACTGTGAGAAAAGGCTCTGGTTCCAGAAGTAATGGACTCTGTTTGAACTGAGTTTAAATGGCTCTGCTGAGTTCAGGTTTTCCCGATGTGAGGCACATTCCACCCTATTCCTCTACCAGCAAAAGAAAAAATGTGAACTTCCAGAGCAAGGTTTCAGATGCAAGCTTAGACACTTCATGAAGTCTCCATGACTCTAAAAACCTGGGCCAATGGATACAATTCTAAAAAGGATGCAGCATGAAAAGAAAAATCTGGAAGTGTATGTTCGCAAATCACAGAATGGTGGGTAGCATGAGCAATGAATTAATTAGATATATGGGATCCTGGATTTTACACATGGAAGCATGATGTACAAAAACGACAAGATTATGGTGAACCTGCAAAAATAAATGGTTCAGCTTCAGTTGGAGTCTTGTGTGCAACCTGTGCATCACATTTTAATAATGTGAAGGCATTAGACAGGATGAAGAAACAATCTGTGAGAATGTTTCTGAGCAATTCATTTATGTGGACAGATTGCCAAAGTAGTGACGATTGCTCTTAAAGAAGAGAACATTAACAAGAACTTTCATAAAGGTGTTCAAAATCATGAAGGGTCTCAACACAATAAATAGGGAGAAATGGTCTTATTGATAGAAGGGTCAAGAAGAAGATGACACTGATTTAAAGTGGCTGGCAAAAGAACTAAAGGTAACATGGGGAATTTAGTTTTTACACAGCAAATGGTTAGAATCTGTGATGCATTGCTTGCGAGTGTGATGGAGACAAATTCCATTTAAGCCTTCAAGAAATTGGATAAGTTTCTGAAGATTTGCAGTGTTTTGGGAGAAAGGTGGGGGAATGCAACTAGTTGAGTTGACCACACGGAGAGTGACCATGAAAATGACAGGTCAAATGGATCCTTCCATGCTTTTTGTATGCTTATGGCATAATTTACCTGTCATTGACTTT
Organism: Chiloscyllium punctatum; assembly: GCF_047496795.1. NCBI lineage: Eukaryota > Metazoa > Chordata > Chondrichthyes > Orectolobiformes > Hemiscylliidae > Chiloscyllium > Chiloscyllium punctatum. Next base: position 51,987,205 of record NC_092779.1, on the reverse strand, counting down.
CTTTCTCAGTTTTACACTAAAGGTAACTTACAATGAAATGTAAAAGAAAGGAAATGGAGACACCCTGTCAGGAAATGCATAACACTGATTTAATATAAATAAAAAAGGAAGATTTTAATATCTTATACACAAATCATTAATTCATGATCACTGAATCACTGAAGTGCTACGGTGCAGAAGGAGGCCATTCAGTCCATTGTGTGCAAAACGGATCTCCAAAGAACATTATGGCAGTACTATTTGCCTGCTTTTCCCCATATCCTTATACAATATTTAAATAGAAACACTCATCCAATGTCCTCTTCGATGCTTCAGTTGAACTTGCCTCCAACATATTTTGAGGCAGTGCATTCCAGACCTAAATCATTTATGATGAAATTGTAGACGTGTACTGTACCTTTAAGAGAACTGAAACTTCTGGCTGGCACAGAGTGTGCTGAAAATTTAAAAATGTAACATTTGGTTGTAAAACAAGTAGCTGGAGCTGCATTGCCATAGTACACAACAAATTCAAGTTTTGACAACCAGTTTCAATTATCCCCAGATATCAAAATCCAATTGAATTTGAATTTTACTATTTTGGATGACATCAAACCAATGAGACAGTCTGATGTTTTGGGTTTTTTGAACAGCTGGGGAGAACAGCAAAGAGCAGCCACACACCAAGAGACTGCCAGCAGAATAGCTCTCTGAAACGTACCTGTCCATAAGGAAGCTGTGCAGCAGAAGACCGAAGACAACCTGATGAAATCTACAGAGAAAGTTCAACATCCTAAGATGACAAATGATTTTGAAAATTGATTTGCTGTAAATTTAAGAGGGAATTTATTGGACCAGTGTTGTAGAGTGGGGAGTAAAAATAGGTTTAAGAGAAAGGAGTTGCAAATAACTGTTGCTTAATATTCTCTATTGTACTGAAAGAATAAAATTGTTAATTTTTTCTTTAAATAGTGATATTTTGGATAGTTCTTTGCCACACAAAATTTAACAGATTACAACATGAGGTGAGCTTTTCTGTGTGACTGGTTTAAATTAGAAGGGTTTACCCCGTGTCATAACACATTTTGTGTGAAATCTATGAAACACTTGAAACCTGTACTCCCTCATTCTCAATTCTTCTGCAAGTTGGAACAGTTTCTCCCTATCTATCTATCCCAACTATTGCTGATTTTAAAAACTTCTACCTAAGTCATCTTCTCTTCAAGGCAAATAATCTAACCTCTTCAAACAATCCTTATAACTGACGTTGACGTTTATCATCCCTGAAGCCATCTTTGCAAAGTTCTTTTGCCATTCTCTCCAAAGCATTCACATCTTTCTTATAAATTAGCATCCAGAACTGTACACAACACTCCAGTTGAGATCTAACTAATATCTTATACAAATTCAGCATCACCTTCTTGCTTTTGAATTCTATGCCCCTATTATTAAAGCCCAAGATACTGCATGCTTTATTAACTGCTCTCTCTATCGAGCTATTTTCAGTGATATGTGTATAAGTATTCTAGGTCACTCTTAGAATTTCTGGCCATTCCTATTTCATATTGTCTGCCCATCTTCTTCCCATCAAAATATCACATTTTACACTTCCCCACACTGAAAGTCAGCTACCACTTATCTGTCAATTCCAACTTGTTTATTCCCTGTTTAAACTCTCCATTGTAAGCTGTAAGGAAGGCAGAGTCCAAAATTGCATATCATTTGCAAACATTGTAACTGTCCTTGCATACTGGTATCTAGATCATTAATATATATCAGGAAAAGTGAGGATTCCAATACTGACCCCTGGGAAGTCCACTACAAACCTTCCTCTATCCTGTAAAATAGAGATTAAGCACTTCACTGAGTTCTCCAAGTCAACCAATTTTGTATCCATGTTGTGACTTGTCCCTTTCATACCATGAGCTATAATCTTTCTCTCAAATCTGGTGTGGTGCAATGTATCAAATACCTTTTGAACGTTCATGTACATCATATCAACAGCATTATCCTCAAAGATCCCATTATGTTACCTCTTTAAAAACCTCCAGTAAGTTAGTCAAACACAACTTCCCCTAGACATCCATGTCGGCTCCTCCGAAATAAACAATGCCTTTACATGTGGCTACTAATTCTATTCTGAATAATTGCTTCCAGAAGCATCCGTACTGGCAAAGTTAAACTGACTTGTCTGTGAATACTAGGATGAACCTTCCAACTTTTTTTAAAAAATATGGGTATTAAGCCTGCAATTCTTCAGTTCTCTGACACCTTTTCCGAGTCTAGGAAAGACAGTAAAGCTATGGCCAACACCCCTGCAATTTCATTCTTACTCCCTTCAATATTCTTGGATGCCTCTAGTCCCTTGTCAATAGTAAATATCAATACTTTGTTCAACATTTCCTCCTTATTAATTTTGAACACTTCTTGTGACCAAGCTTCCTTCTCAGTCGCTCTGGCTTAGGTAGAATCTGCCTCGTTGAAAAAGACAAATACAAAGTTTAATTTAATACCAAAGGCATGCCTTTGCTTCCATGTCAAACTTCTTTTAAGTTACTAATTAGCTTTTCTTCTCCACTTACCACCCTTTTACTAATGATGTGTCTTTTGAAGACCTGGGAATTTCTCATTCTTTTCTCATATTGCCTCTTGGCTTCTCTATGCTTTTTCATTTCCCCTCTGAACCTTCTGTATTCCTCCTGGTTCTCAATTGTATTTTCTGTCTGACATCTGTCATAAATACACTTTGTTTATGTTATTTTAATTTCTATCTTCTTTTTCATCCAATGAACTCTGGGGTTCTTTGCCTTCTCTTTCCCTTTTGAGGGAGTGTACCTTGACAATACCAGAACCATTCCCTCTTTGAAGGTAGCTCAATGTTCAGCTAGTTTCTCCTGTCAAACATTTATTCCAGTCTGTCTTGCTCAGCTCTATTCTTTCCCTATTGAAGTTGGCTTCCCCTGCTTAATTATTCTTCCTCTGGTATGCCTATTGTCCTTTGCTGTCTTCATTCTAAACCTTCCAATATAATGATCATTGTTCCTGACATGTTCGCTTACTGACACTTGATCTACTTGGCCTACCTCATTTCCAACAAACAAGTTGATCAGCGCATTCTTTCTAGTTGGATTGAGTACATACGGCTGTTGAAAATTTTCCTGAAGACAATCTAGGAATGTTTCCCCCGATCCACTCTTAAACCTATCACTGTCCCAGGTAGTTCAAGTCCCCAATTAGAACCACTCAATAATGTTAGCATTTCTCTGCAATTTCCCTAAAGATTTATTCCTCTATATTTTTCTCAGGAGTTGGTGGTCTACAGGCTCAACTGAACAATGTAATTGCAATCTCTTTGTACAATGGCTATAGCCAGATTGATTCCACATCAGCCACATCACTCAAGCTCTGAGATCTGGAGCTCTAATTTCTGCTGTCAGGATCCATGATTTCCCACATACTACATGCCTCATTTCCACTTGACTGCATTAAGTTGCCAAAAAAGACCTAGGAGCAGAGGTAGGCCATCTGGCCCTTTGAGACCTATCTGAACATTATTTTTCTTAAGTTAACTATATTGTACTCTGGATTATCTGTAGCAATTTATTATGTTGACTCTGATTTACCCTTATTCCTGAATGTTTCACAATTAAATCAAAGTACAGTACTTTGAAAATGACATGATTTTCTAATTTATAGCAATGTAAGGACAGTCCCCTATAAGCAGTTTCCCACTAATCAATGCCTTTATATCATTGCCATTTTGACGAGTTGGCTTGATGTGGAACATTTAATTTAGTGAGCAGATCTAAGGCATTTATCCTGAGAAACAAGGTTTAAAAAAACATTTCTATAATCTCATTCATTTTTCTATCAAAAATTACAATATGCCCCCATCATACAGCTAATTGCCTCTTATAAATTAAGATTTTTTTTTGAAAACTACCTTAATCATCCCAACCCTAGGTTGTGAAATTTTGGCCTAACATACGACTTAAGAACATCTAACACGTTGAGACCTGTCATATTCATTTTAGTATTTACTCCCTGGAAGTGAGGATTGTTGGCTCTGGCAACGTTTATTCCTTATCCCTAATTTCTCTTGAAAAGATGATGGGTTGTGTCATAGTTTCAAGTCCATCCGGAGTGTGGCTTGGAGGTGATCTCAGGGTGATGGTGCTCCCATGCATCTGTTGCCCTTGATCTTCTACAGTTGCAGGATTGAAGAGTACTGTTAGAGGTCTCTTGGTGAGTTGCTGTAATGCATCTTGTAGACTGTACATTGTTTGCATGACATCAGGGGTGAAGAGACTGAATGTTTAAGGTGAGCAGCTGGCAGTCAAGCAGGCTCCACTCTTTTTGGAGCCACATTCATTTACACTCAATCACAGACCTGACTTGTAGCTTGTAATTGGTGCATAGGCTTTGGAGAGTCAGGAAATGAACTACTTGCTGCAGAATTCCCAAGCTCTCTGGGTTTTGTACCCATAGTTTTTATATGACTTCTTCAGTTTAGATTCTGGTCAAAGGCAATCCATAGGATCTAATATTGAGGAACTCAGTGATGATGATGCCATTGAATGTCAAGGAGAGATGGTTAGTTTCTTTATTTTGGAGATGGCCATTGCTTTACACTTGTGTACAAATATTACTTGACACTTATCACCCCAAGCCTAGAAGGTGGGAGAGGAAGTGATTCCCTCGAATATCAAGAACAGCAATTACTGTTTTATATACTGTTGCACTGTTTTGGAACTTTGGAGAAAAAAAAAGTCAAAAACAACAGCAATTTTAAAAGGGAGAAGACCAGACAAAGGAAGCACAAGGTGAGGTCAGTACAGGAGAGAGAGAGAGAGAGAGAGAGAGAGAGAGAGAGAGAGAAGCTAACTGACACAGCAGTGAGCCTGCGCAGTTACTGTCTTTGCTGTTTGAATTTAAGTATCACTGGACATCAGAGTGCGTCGGGGAAAATTAAGAAAGTGAAATTTACAACTGATCTTGGAGGAATCTGTTTGGGAGCGGTCACACCACAGAAACAGATAAGTGGATATTTAAGCATGGCCTTACAGTAAGTAGCGAGTAGAGTGGGTTCTTTCTTGATTATATGTTTTATTGAGCTACGTCTCTTGACTAAACTTAAAATATAAACCATTAGTATAAATTTAACCTGGAGCAGTGTTTTGTAGAGGAAAATGACAGGGCTATTTTCTAGGTCTATAGATTCAAAGAAGCAAAAATGACCTTTAGTAGAGTGATATGCTCTCCTTGTCAGATATGGGAGTTTAGGGAGAGTTTACAAGTTACTGAGCAATAAATGCTGTTGGTTGCGAATCCTATCAGATCGAATGGATCGGTTGGAGAGGCAGTTAGAGGCAATGAGGAATTTACAAGAGTAAAGGCATGTGATGGATGGCAGTTATAGGAAGGGGGGGGGACGTCTCAGGTACAGTTACATAGATGGGTTAACTCCAGGAAGGTTAGAGAGTAGACAGGTAATGCAGGTGTCTTCTGTGGCTATCCCCATTTCAAAATAGTATGCTATTTTGGAAAATGTAGGGGGTGATAGATCCTCAGGGGAACGTAGCACGAAGTCAGGTATCTGATATCGAGACTGGCTCTAAGGTAATGAAAGGTACGTCGGGTTCCAAGCAATCGACTGTGTTAGGGGACTCGCTAGTCCGAGGTACAGACAGATGTTTCTGTGATCAGCAGCAAAAAATTAGAATGGTGTGTTGTTTCCCTGGTGCCAGGATCAAGGATGTCTCAGAGAGGGGGCAAAATGTTCTCAAGGGGGAAAAGGGCTAACAGGAGGTCGTTGTACACACTGGAACCAACGACATAGGAAGGATTTAACTTAGTAAGGTTAGGGCGGGGGGGTGGTGGTGGTGGTGGGTGGGACCCACGAGATTCAGTCAGGGCAGGCAAGGATAAGCAATTATAGAAACACGGCTCAGGGATGGACAGGACAGGCAGCTTAATGTTCCAAGATACAAGTGCTACAGGAAGGACAGAAAGAGAGGCAAGAGAGAAGGGGGAGTGGCATTTTTGATAAGGGATAGCATTGCAGTTGTACGGAGGGTATATTCCCAGAAATACATCCAGGGATGTTATTTGGGTAGACCTGAGAAATAAGAAAGGGATGAAGGCCTTATTGGGATTGTATTATAGACCCCCTAATAGTCAGAGGGAAATTGAGAAACAAATTTGTAAGGAGATCTCAGTTATCTGGAAGAATAATAGGGTAGTTACAGTAGGGGATTTTAACTCTCCAAACATAGACTGGGACTGCCATACTATTAAGATGGAGAGGAATTTGCTAAGTGTGTACAAGAACATTTTCTGATTCAGTATGTGGATGTACCTACTAGAGAAGGGGCAAAACTTGACCTACTCTTGGGAAATAAGGCAGGGCAGGTGACTGAGGTGTCAGTGGGGGAGCACTTTGGGAGCCAGCGACCATAATTCTCTTAGATTTAAAATAATGATGGAAAAGGATAGACCAGATCTAAAAGTTGAAGTTCTAAATTGGAGAAAGGCCAATTTTGATGGTATGAGGCAAGAGCTTTGAAAAGCTGATTGGGGGCAGATATTCGCAGGTAAAGGGATGGCTGGAAAATGGGAAGCCTTCAGAAAGGAGATAACAAGAGTCCAGAGGAAGCATATTCTTGTTAGGGTGAAAGGAGAGGCTGCTAGGTACAGGGAATGCTGGATGACTGAAGAAATTGAAGTTTGGTTAAGAAGAAGGAAGGAAGTATATGTCAGGTATAGACAGGATAGATCGAGTGAATCCTTAGAAGAGTATAAAGGAAGTAGGAGTATACTTAAGAGGGAAATCAGGAGGGCAATAAAGGGATATGAGATAGCTTTGGCAAATAGAACTAAGAAGAATCCAAAGGGTTTTTACAAATACATTAAGAACAAAAGGGTAACTAGGGAGAGAAAATGGCCCCTCATAGATCAGCAAGGCGGCCTTTGTGAGGAGCAGCAGGAAATGGGAGGAGATACTAAACGAGTATTTTGCATCAGCATTTACTGTGGAGAAGGAATTGGAAGATATAGAATGTAGGGAAATAGATGGTGGCATCTTGAAAAATGTTCATATTACAGAAGAGGAAATGCTGGATGTCTTGAAATGCATAAAAGTGGATAAATTCCCAGGACCTGATCAAGTATACCCTAGAAGCTCAGTAAGTGATTGCTGGGCCTCTTGCTGAGATATTTGTATCATCAATAGTCACAGGTGAGGTGCTGAAAGACTGCAGGTTGGCTAACATGGTGCCACTGTTTAAGAAGAGTGGTAAGGACAAGCCCAGGAAGTTTAGACCAGTGAGCCTGATGTCAGTGGTGGACAAGTTGTTGGAGGGAATCCTGAGGGACATGTACATGTATTTGGAAAGGCAAGGACTGATTAGGGATAATCAACATGGTTTTATGCGTGGGAAATCATGTCTCACAAACTTGATTGAGTTTTTTGAAGAAGTAACAAAGGGGATTGATGAGGGCAGAGCGGTAGATGTGATCTATATGGATTTCAATAAGGCATTCGACAAGGTTCCCCATGGGGGAAGGTTAGATCTCATGGAATACAGGGAGAACTAGCCATTTGGATAAAGAACTGGCTCAAAAGGTAGAAGACAGAGGGTGGTGGAAAAGAGTTGTTTTTCAAACTGGAGGCCTGTGAACAGTGGAGTGCTACAAGGATCGGTGCTGAATCCACTAGTTTTCATCATTTATACAAATGATTTGGATGTGAGCTTAAGAGGTGTTGTTAGTAAGTTTGCACGTGACACCAAAATTGGAGGTGTAGTGGACAGTGAAGAAGGTTACCTCAGAGTACAACGGGATCTTGATTAGATGGGCCAGTGAGTTGAGGAGTGGCAGATGCAGTTTAATTTAGATAAATGTGAGGTGCTGCATTTTGGAAAAGCAAATCAGAGCAGGACTCATACACTTAATGGTAAGGTCCTGGGGAGGGTTGCTGAACAAAGAGACCATGGAGTGCAGGTTCATATCTGCTTGAAAGTGGAATCGCAGGTAGATAGGATAGCGAAGAAGGTGTTTGGTATGTTTTCATTTATTGGTTAGAGTATTGAGTACAGGGGTTGGGAGGTCATGTTGTGGATGTACAGGACATTAGTTAGGCCACTGTTAGAATATTGCATGCAATTCTGGTCTCCTTCCTATCAGAAAGATGTTGTGAAACTTGAAAGGGTTCAGAAAAGATTTACAAGGATGTTGCCAGAGTTGTAGCATTTGAGCTTGAGGGAGAGATGGATTGGTTGGGGCTGTTTTCCTTGGAGCGTCGGAGGCTGAGGGGTGACCTCAGAGGTTTACAAAATCATGAGGGACATGGATAGGATAGATAATTGAAGTCTTTTCCCTGGGGTGGGGAGTCTTGAACTAGAGGGCATAGGTTTAGGGTGAGAGGGGAAAGATATAAAAGAGACTTAAGGGGCAACCTTTTCACGCAGAGAGTGGTACGTGTATGGAATGAGCTGCCAGAGGAAGTGGTGGAGGCTGGTACAATTGCAACATTTAAAAGGAATTTGGATGAGTATATGAATAGGAAGGATTTGGAGTGATATGGGTTGAATGCTGGCAGGTGGAACTGGATTGGATTGGGATACCCGTTCGGCATGTACAAGTTGGACCGAAGGGTCTGTTTCAATGCTGTACATCTCTACGACTCTACTCTACGAAGTTGTCATGGTCTTGCTACATATTGTTACAGACTACGCTAATGTCTATGGAGTCACACAGAATGCTGAACATTTGTAAACATCAGTGAACATCCATATTCTGATATTCAAGGAAAGTTACTGATGAAGCATCTGAACCTAACTCATTACCCTGAAGACTCCAGAAGTAATGTTCTGGGACTGGGTTGACTGATCTCCAACAACCACCTTACTTTGTGCTAGGTACAACTCCAACCAATGGAGAGCTTTCTCCCTGATTTCCAATGACTTCATTTTTCTTGTATTCCTTGATGCCAAACTAAATCAATTGCTACCATTAAACTCCTTGAGCTTATTTCTTTGTCTACATTTGGTCCAAGGTTACAATGAGGTCAGGAGCTGAGTGTCCCTGATGGAACCTAAACTGATGGTCAGCGAGCAGTTTATTGCTGAGCAAATGCCACTTGATAACACTGTTGATGATCCCTTCGTCATTGCTGATCAAGTTTAGACTGAGGGATTGGTAATTGTTGGATTGGATTTATTGTGCTTTTTGTACATAAGACATGCTGGGGGAATTTTCACAATGCTAAAGAGATGCCAGTGTTGTAGGTATATTGGAATAGCTTTACTGAGGGCACAGTTAATTCTGGAGCACAATTTTCCAACCGTGCTCCATTTCTGCGGGAAACGGCTGGAAATGGTTCAGTCTTGTCTTTTTGTGTGGGATCTCCAGTCATTTAGGATGGGAATATTTGTGGAGTCTCCTTCTCCAGTGAGTTGTTAAATTGTCCACCACCATTTACAAATGACTGTGGGAGAAAGGTTTATACCTTCAGTTGTAGGCTTGCTTGGCTCTGTATGTTGTACACAGCTTTCACTCTTTATCATGCAAGTATTCAACAATTTGATAACTCATTTTTAGGAAGGACAGTGCTGTTCCTTGTAATTCCTTTCTGCATTCTTCACTAAATCAGATTTAACCCTCCTGCTTGGTGGAAATGGAAGATATGCCAGTGGAAGACTGTGCAGTGGTCACTCCTACCAAAGCTGTCATGAACAGATGCATCTGCAACAGCCACATTAATCAAGTAGAATTCAAGTAAGTTTATCCTTCTTGTTAGCTCCCTTATCCCCCACTGGTGACATAGTCTAGTAACTATGTTCTCTCAGGACTCAGTCAGCTTGGTCAGCAGTGGCTGCACCAAGCTATTCTTGATTATGAAACTGAAGTCCTCCACACAGAGTATATTCTGTGTCATTGCCATCTTCAGTAATTCCTGGCATTGGTATTCAACATTGAGGATCATTGATTCATCTCTTGAATGGATGCTGTAATCAGTAGGTGGTTTCCTTGCCCATGTGTGATCTGATATCTTGAGAATTCATGGCAACTAAAGTCAAAGCTGAGAACACCTAGTCCAACTACCTCGGATGAGTCTGTCAGCTGGTGGGACAGCATATACAGTCTGCAAGATGCGATTTGATGAGTTTGAATATGGCAGACTGTTGCTCAGCAGTTCTCCCAATTTCAGTTTAGGCTCCCAGCTGTCAGTGAGAAGAGTTTTGCAGGCTCAAGGAGTTTGCTGTTGCTATTTCTGATACCTAGGGTTCTGCCAGATGGTCCATCCAACTGCATTTTTTTTTCAACGTTATAATGATTTGTTGCAAATTAGTGGCTTGCATGGCTACATTTAATGTTTTGGGTCTGGAGTTATATGTAGGACCAACCAGATAAGGATGTCAGATTTACATCCCTAAAGGACATCAGATTTTTTAAAAATGAAAATTGATAATGGTTTTATGGTCACTCGAAGACTTGCTTTTAATTCCAAATTTATTGTTGAATTTAAATTCAACCATTTGAACATGTCTCCTGGGTAGAAGCTAAGACCTCTGGATTACTAATCCTGCGATAATACTGTCCAATACCCCATTGGACACTAGTTAATTGCGTACCAAAGATCTCATGGTATTATTCAAAAGAATTTGGGAGGTGTCCCAGTGTCCTGCCCAAAGTTCCTTCATTAGCCAAAGCCACCAAGATGATATTAATGTGACATTTATTTACCTAATTTGCCCTTCGTACAATTACTTGCAATTTAGTTCCTGTGTTTCTAAACTAAGTTTGAAGGGTGGAAACTGTTACTATCTTATCTGTTACATAAATTGGGTATTCTACTACTTGGTATTATACCTGAATTAGAACACAAATCATGTCTGTCCAATTCAGTCATTCTTAGTGCTCACACGCAAAAGGATTCTCTTTAACAAACGTGGACTTAATTATTTACAAGAGATCCTAGGGAGTGCTGCTGAACACAGAGACCTTGGGAGTACAGATTCATAATTCCTTGAAGGTGGAGTTGCAAATAGATAGGATAGTGAAGAAGGCATTTGGTATGCTTTTCTTTATTCGTCAGTGCATTGAAAATAGGAGTTGGGAAGTCATGGTGTGGCGGAACAGGACATTGGCTCGGCCACTTCTGGAATGCTGTGTGCAATTCTGGTCTCCCTGCATAGGAAATATGTTGTGAAACTTGAGAGGGTTCAGAAAAGATTTACAAGGATGTTGCCAGGGTTGGAGGGTTTGAGCTAGAGGGAGAGGCTGAGCAGGCTTGGGCTGTTTTCTCTGGAGTGTTGGAGGCTGAGGGGTGACCTTATTGAGATTTATAAAATTACGAGGGGCATGGATAGGGTAAATAGACAAGGGTCTTTTCCCCAGGATGGGGAAGTCCAGAACTAGAGATCATAGGCCTAATCTGAGAGGGGAAAGATTTAAACCCCTTTTAAGACTGAGGAGAGAACATTTTCATGCAGAGGGTGATACATGTATGGAATGAGCTACCGGGGACATGGTAGTGGCTGGTACTATTACAATATTTAAATAGCATATGGATGGGTACATGAAGAGGAAGGGTTTAGAGGGATATGGGTCAAGTGTTGGCAAATGGGACCAGATTTATTTAGGATAAGCAGATAAATGTGTTGTTGTTTTAAGTGTGACCCAAAGAAAGCCTGCAGTAGTGAGTAAAGTGGGTTCTTTCTTGATTATACGTTTTTGGAGATATCTCTCTTGATTAAACTTAAAATATAAGCCATAACTATTAATTTAAATTGGGGCAGTGTATGTAGAGGAATAAGACAATGTTATTTTCTGGGTTTGTAGACTGTGAAGAAGCAAAAATGGCCTTTAGTAGAGTGAAATGTGCTTCTTGTCAGATGTGGGAGTTTAAAGAGAGTTTAAGGATTACAGCGGATTATACTTTCCGTAAATGCTGTTGGCTGTGAATCTTATCAGATCGAATGGATCGGTTGGAGAGACAGTTAGAAGCAATGAGGAATTTGCAACAACAATAGTATGTGATGGATGGCAGTTATAGGAATGGGGGAAAAGTCTCAGATACAGTCACATAAATGGGTTAACTCCAGGAAAGGTAGGCAGCTAGTGCAGGAGTCCTTTGTGGACATACCCATTTTAAACAAGTATGCTGTTTTGGAAAATTTGGGGGGGGGGGGGGGGGGGGGGGATGGATTCTCAGGGGAACGCAGCACGAACAGCCAAGTTTCAGTTATTGAGACTGGCTCTAATGCACCGAAGGGTACGTTGGGTTCCAAGAGATGTGTTAGGGGATTCTCTAGTCTGAGGTATAGACAGACGTTTCTGTGGCCAGCAGCGAAAAATCAGAATGGTGTGTTGCTTCCCTGGTGCCAGGATCAAGGATGTCTCAGAGAGGGTGCAGAATGTTCTCACGGAGGAGAGGGGTCAGCAAGATGTCATTATCCACATTGGGACCAACGGCATAGGAAGGGAAAAGGTTAAGAGTCTGAAGGGAGATTACAAAGAGTTGGGCAGGAATTTAAAAAGGAGGTCCTTGAGAGTAGTAATATCTGGATTACTCCCGGTGCTACGAGCCAGTGAGGGCAGGAATAGGAGGATACAGCAGATAATTGCATGGCTGAGAAGCTGGTGTATGGAAGAAGGATTCATATTTTTGGATCATTGGAATCTCTTGGGGTAGAAGTGAGCTGTACAAGAAGGACTTATTGCACCTAAATTGGAAGGGGACTAATATACTGGCAGGGAGATTTGGAGGAGCTGCTTGGGAGGATTTAAACTACTAAGGTGGGGGGGCATGGGACCCAGGGACTGAGGAAAGAGGTCAATCTGAGACTGATACAGTTGAGAACAGAAGCGAGTGAAACAGTCAGGGCAGGCAGGGACAAGGTATGACTAATAAATTAAACTGCATTTATTTCAATGCAAGGGGCCAAACAGGGAAGGCAGGTGAACTCAGGGTATGGTTAGGAACATGGGACTGGGATATCATAGCAATTACAGAAACATGACTCAGGGATGGGCAGGACTGGCAGTTTAATGTTCCAGGATACAAATGCTACAGGAAGGATAGAAAGGGAGGCAAGAGAGGAGGGGGAGTGGCATTTTTGATAAGGGATAGCATTACAGCTGTGCTGAGGGAGGATAATCCTGGAAATACATCCAGAGAAGTTATTTGGGTGGAACTGGGAAATAAGAAAGTGATGATCACCTTATTGGGATTGTATTATAGACCTCATAATAGTCAGAGGTAAACTGAGAAACAAACTTGTAAGGAGATCTCAGCTATCTGTAAGAATAATAGGGTGATTACGGAAGGGGATTTTAACTTTCCAAACATAGAATGGGACTGCCATAGTATTAAGATGGAGAGGAATTTGTTAAGTGTGTCCAAGAAAATTTTCTGATTCAGTATGTAGATGTATCTACTAGAGAAGGTGCAAAACTCGACTTACTCTTGGGAAATAAGGCAGGGCAGGTGACTGAGGTGTCAGTGGGAGAGCATTTTGGGGCCAGCGACTATATTTCTCTTAGATTTAAAATAATGATGGAAAAGGATAGACCAGATTTAAAAGTTAAAGTTCTAAATTAGAGAAAGGCTAATTTTGATGGTATTAGGCAAGAACTTGCGAAAGCTGATTGGGGAAAATGTCCACAGGTAAAGGGACAGCTGGAAAATAGGAAGCCTTCAGAAATGAGATAACGAGAATCCAGAGAAAGTATATTCCTGTTAGGGTGAAAGGAAAGGCAAGTAGGTACTGGGAATGCTGGATGTCTAAAGACATTGAGGGTTTGGTTAAGAAAAAGAAGGAAGCATATGTCAGGTATAGACAGGATAGATCAAGTGAATCCTTAGAAGAGTATAAAGGCAGTAGGTGTATACTTACGAGGGAAATCAGGGCAAAAAGGGGACATGAGATAGCTTTGGCAAATAGAATTAAGGAGAAATCCAAAGGGTTTTTACAAATACGTTAAGGACAAAAGGGTAACTATGGAGAGAATAGGGCCCCTCAAAGATCAGCAAGGTGGCCTTTGTGTGAAGTCGCAGAAAATGGGGGAGATACTAAACGAATATTTTGCATCAGTATTTACTGTGGAAAAGGATATGGAAGATATAGACTGGAGGGAAATAGATGGTGACACTTTGCAAAATGTCCAAACTATAGAGAAGGAAGTGCTCGATGTCTTGAAATGCATAAAGGTGGATAAATCCCCAGGACCTGATCAGGAGTACCCAAGAACTCTGTGGGAAGCTAGAGAAGTGATTGCTGGGCCTCTTACTGAGATATTTGTATCATCAATAGTCACAGGTGAGGTGCTGGAAGACTGGAGGTTGACTAAAGTGGTGCCACTGTTTAAGAAGAGTGGGAAGGACAAGCCAGGGAACTAGAGACCGGTGAGCCTGACGTTGGTGGTGGGCAAGTTGTTGGAGAGAATCCTGAGGGACAGGATGTACATGTATTTGGAAAGGCAAAGACTGATTAGGGATAATCAACATGGCGTTGTGCTTGGGAAATCATGTCTCACAAACTTGATTGAGTTTTTTGAAGTGACAGTGGATTGATGAGGGCAGAACGGTACATGTGACCTATATGGATTTCAAAAAGACGTTCGACAAGGTCCCCTATGGGAGATTGATTAGCAAGGTTAGATCTCACAAATACAGGAAGAACTGGCCATTTGGATACAGAACCGGCTCAAAGGTAGAAGACAGAGGGTGGTGGTGGAGGGTTGTTTTTCAGACTGGACGCCTGTGACCAGTGGAGTGCCACAAGGATCGGTGCTGGGTCCTCTACTTTTTGCCATTTACATAAATGATTTGGATGTGAGCATAAGAGGTACAGTTAGTAAGTTTGCAGATGATACTAAAATTGGAGGTGTAGTGGGCAGCGAAGAGGGTTACCTTAGATTACAACAGGATCTTGACCAGATGGGCCAATGGGCTGAGAAGTGGCAGATGGAGTTAAATCCAGATAAATGTGAGGTGCTGCATTTTGGGAAAGCAAATCTTAGCAGGACTTATATGCTTAATGGTAAAGTCCTAGGGAGTGTTGCTGAACAAAGAGACCTTGGAGTGCAGGTTCACAGCTCCTTGAAAGTTGAGACACAGGTAGATAGGATAGTGAAGAAGGCATTTTGTATACTTTCATTTATTGGTCAGAGTATTGGAGTTGGAAAGTCATGTTGCGGCTGTACAGGACATTGGTTAGGCCACTGTTGGAATATTGCGTGCAATTCCAGTCTCCTTCCTATTGGAAAGATGTTGTGAAACTTGAAAGGGTTCAGAAAAGATTTGCAAGGATGTTGCCAGGGTTGGAGGATTTGAGTTAGAGGGAGAGGCTGAACAGGCTGGGGCTATTCTCCCTGCAGCGTCGGAGGCTGAGGGGTGACCTTCTAGAGGTTTACAAAATTATGAAAGACTTGGATAGGGTAAATAGACGAAGTCCAGAGCTAGAGGGCATAGGTTTAGGGTGAGAGGGGATAAATATAAAAGAGATCTAAGAGGCAACTTTTTCACACAGAGGGTGGTACATGTGTGGAATGAGCTGCCAGAGGAAGTGGTGGAGGCTGGGTACAATTGCAACATTTAAGAGGCATTTGGATGGGTATATGAATAGGAAGGGTTTGGAGGGACTTGGGCCGGGTGCTGGTAGGTGGGACTAGATTGGGTTGGGATGTCTGGTCGGCATGGACGGGTTGGACCAGAGAGTCTGGAAACATCTCTATAACTCTATGACTCTACATCTGGTTGGCATGGATCAGTTGGACCGAATGGTCCGTTTCCATGCTGTACATTGTGATGGGCCAGGACAGACCCACTCAAAACATTTCAAGAAGGCAGCGCAAACCCTAAACTTTCTAGTTGTTTTAAGCAGGTGGCGATGCAGCTGGTCCAACCACTCAGTTTTAAACAAACAGAACTTATTTAGAGACTACGGAATGAAATACTAACAAAAGGGAACCAAATTTAGAATAACTTAACCTATGTGAAAACCCAATCAACTCTATCGCAACTTAATGATGCTGTCCCAAATACTTGCAACACCCCTATATACATCCCCTTGGCAAAAAAGATAAAATCAAACAAGTTCTTACAGGAAAGATATCAGAGAGAGCGAGAGAGAGAGAGAATGAGAGAGAGAGAGAGAGAATGAGAGAGAGAGAGAGAGAGACATGATCAGCAGGGAGCTGTTTCTTTGATCAGTAGCCTTGAACAGAGTGCCTGCTCGAACCAAATCTAGAAAAAACCCTGAACTGGGAGAATTGGCCGCTCCCCTTTCATTGTACAAGTGTTTAAAAAAACTTAAAAGTCTTCTCAAGTAGATAATTCCAGACATATTGAAACCTCTGCCTTTATGACCCCTTTTGAAGAAAAATCAAGGACAACATAACCTTATTAAAGGAACAGCACCATAACAACATCTCTATGAAACTAAATGGATTCAGAAAATGTATTTTGCAAGTGAAATGAATTTTATGTCCACTATCCCTCCTGATATAATGATTACTCTAAATACTTTGCCAGAAGTGGTGGATGTAGGTACAGATACAGTTACAGTTGGACAGGTACATGAATAAGAAAGGTTTCAAGGGATATGGGCCAAACACAGGCAAATGGGACTAGTTTACTTTGGGAAACCTCGTTGGCTTGGATGAGATAGACTGAAGGGTTTGCTTCTGTGTTGTGTGCCTCAATGATTTTTACAGTTACAACAGTGGGTTTTATTTAAGAAAATTATTCACTGTTTATAAATCTAGTTTTCTTCAATTGTTTTATTTGGACAGGTGAGCTTTAGCTTTAACTAGTCATAAGTTTCGTTAACTCATATAGAGTTCCTTCCTGCTAAGATTTTGTTGGAAATTTGTAAATTGTCCAGGGATGAAATAGGAAACCAATCAATTTATTTCAGTCATGATTTTTATCATGAGCATGATGGATATCCAAGTATTTGGAAAAAGAGAAAACTATCCCTTAAATTGAGCTTAGATTTTTAAAACTTATTTATTAAAAATTAAATGGAATTGCAAAGTAGGAGCAACAACACAAGTTACTTTTACATTGTATGCTTGTCCTGAACACCTCTCATTACAAGCTTCAGACAGAATTGCCAGTTGATAAAGATAGTTTGGCAAATGGATTGAGAGAGTAAAACAGAACAATGTCGATTTATATCAGTGTCTACATAAAATGGTTATATTTAAACTGGATGGATTGGTTCTTCCCAAGCACATTCAGCACAAATGACTAAAATGTAAAGCAAGTGCATTAAAATAGGCCAAGATTTCTGAAACTGAAGATGGTTTTTAATCGATCATGAAATGACCTGGCAATTATGTCCCACAAAGAGAAAGTGAGGATTGCAGATGCTGGAGATCAGAGTCAAAAAGCGTGGCGCAGGAAATGCACAACCGATCAGGCAGCATCCAAGGAGCCGGAGAGTTGATGTTTTAAGCATAAACTATTCATCTACACTCCATATCCTGCAAAGAACAGCATAATCAAATACTATAATAATGATGAAGTTCCAGTCTTGTTGGAATTCCTGAATATGGCATAACCAAGACTGGATATTACACTAATGTTATGTATCTCTAAATGGTTAGCTCTTCAAAATGCCTTTGCAATTCTAACTGTATTTATCTCAAGATTACATTTTTAAAAACCAAGGGAAAGGATCAAGCCTTACATATATGATGATGCTAACCCTTTAACAAGGTTATTTTGCCCTTAGAAATTTTCCAAGAGGAGTCATAAATGCAGAGGTGCCGATATGTCTGAACTGGCTACTTTAATAATGGCTAACAGATACTGCCTTAGTCAATAAGCATAGGAGGCCTATAGAGGTTATTTTTTAAAAAAAGCTACACAATGAAAGGGGAGTGGCCAGTTCTCCCAGATCAGGTTTTGTTTTCTAGTTTGGTCTAGTTTGAAGCTGCTGGGGAAAAAAGGTTTGTTGATTCAGCAGAGGTTTTCTGGCAGACTCTCTCTGACATCTTTCCTGTAAAAACCAGTGTTTGAATTTACCTTTTTGTCAAGGGGTGCATTTATGGGGATGTTGCAGGAAATTGGAACAGCATCATTAAATTGCGATAAAGTCAGTTGGGTTTTCCAATAGTTGTTATTCTAAATTCTATTTTCCTTTGCTTCTGTTTTATTCAGTAGTCAGTAAGCAAATTCTGTTTGTTTAAAACTGAGTGGTTTGACGAGCTACATCACTTCTGGAATATCCACCTTATACCTGTTTAAAACAACTAGAAACGTTAGGGTCTGGGCTAACTTCATGAAATGTTTTGAGGGGATCTGGTCTGGTCCATAATAAGTAGAACACCTTGAACAATAGAGAGTTGGCCATAAAGAGGAAGTAAAGTTACTTTCAAAATGTTTTTAAAAATGAGGAAGACTCAGTATAGTGAAATATCGAATATGTTCATCCAGATGTAGATGAAATCTTATGGGCTAAATGAACTCAGTCCATAATTTATGTTCTTAAATTCTGACCGATTTTCAGCAGCAAGTTGAAACTACAACGCGTCATTAATGTCCCTATTACAAAGTGAACTTAGAAACATCTAATCGTAATTAAGAACAATGCATTTTCTAAAATGGTGTGTACATTCAACGGCCCAAAACACATTTCTAGCTCCTTAGACCAAATCAACATTGACTATCACATTATACGTATTCAATGAATTGAAAATCCATTAAATGTACAAGCTTTAAAAAAAAAGACAAAAACATTGAGAATTATGGTGCAGCATTCCACTTTCCCTGATTTTTCAGATTATAGGAATAAATCATGCAAAAAGGGAAGAAATGAATTTGAATAAATCAAAACCAATACTCAAACCATAAGAACTAATACTGCCTTTGTGCTATTTTGAAAGATTTAGAATATGCAGTATTCCTTCCAGTCTTTCTTCAGTGCTTGATAAATCATGAAAAATCAAATTATTTGTCAAGGACATTTGTGGACATTACTATGAGTAATTAAAAAATACCAGTCTAAGAAACTCAAATCTTTGAAATTTAAGGGACTGCAAATTTCATTTATGACAATATACAAATCTCAGCAGACAAGAGTAGATGATCAATAGGATGTGATATATATCTCATTAGTACAATATTAATTCTCTATCAATTTCCTAACATTATGTTGAATGACAGGACTATGCTCTGTACATAACTGTCCAAAATTTCTACCTTATTCAGCCTGTCATTCTGTTTCATGTCATTAAAATGAATCTACTAAAAATTTTGAGCTGAAATTTTCAAGGTCCTCAAACAATTGTTACAGCAATTTTATTTTCCATGCTTTACTTTCGATTTTTACATGTTTTTATCTTAAACAAGTTATTTTAATGGCTTGTAAATTCAGTTGGGAGATTGTTTCAGTTGCATTCCAGTTCATTCAAGAATAATCCATGTTGCTTAAAGATGAGGAAGGTATGAATGGGCCTGGGGCTGAGACTGGGCCTGGGCCTGGGCCTGGGCCTGAGACTCAATCAGAAACTGGGACAGTTTGGTATCAAGTGAAGCTGTTGGTTATTTCTTCATACTCCGTAGTGTGGAAGCAAGCCCTTCGGCCCATTGAATCCGTAGTGACCCTCCAAAAGAGCATCCCACCCAGACCCATTTCCCTACCCTACCCCTGCAATCCTGCATTTCTCATGGCTAATTTGCTGAGCCTACACATCCCTGGACAGTATGGGCACTTTAGCATGGTCAATCCACCCAACCTGCACAGCTTGGGACTGTCAGAGGAAACTGGAGCACCCGGAGGAAACCCACGCAGACACAGGGAGAATGTCTGTGTGGAGTTGCACAGTCACTAGAGGGTGGAATCAGACACACCACTGCGCAGCTCTTCTTTAAGTCTGCCTTTAAAGTTTGGACCTTGCTTTCCACCTGACCACTAGATAATGGATCATTTTGAACTGTCCTCATGTGCCAAATAACATTCGACTTGAGTTCCCTCTGTAAATGATGGCTCACTGTGATCAATCTTCGGGAGTCCACATATTGCAAAAGATGCTTGCAACTTTTCAATCGTGTTTGATGAATAAACTTTATGCACGTCCAACCACTTTGAATGGGCGTCAACAATGACTAAAAACATACAGTCCACGAAAGGACCAGCATAGCTGATGTGTAACCGAGTTCAGGGTAATTTTTGTCCTTGTTCGCACTCTGTGCACTACCCCAGCAATACGGCTATGTCAGCATCCAATCCTGGCCACCAGACATAACTTCTCACCAACATCTTCAGTTTAGATACCTCTTGAAGATCTTAGTGGAATTCAGCCAGTACCTGGTGGCAACCTTTACTCGGGATCTTTTTGTATCCACAGTCTGATATTGTCAGTGGTGACTGGAAGGGCGTGCAGAAAGTTTCAAATCTGAACATACTTTTCCAGTGGCAGCACCACTGGAAGTGTATCTGCCAGTGGGAGGCAGTTCAATGCACCACATTTGTCACTTGGCCTCCTGGAAGGTGTTGAAGAGTGTGGTGCTGGAAAAGCACAGCTGGTCAGACAGCATCCGAGGAACTGGAGAGTCGACGTTTCAGGCATAAGCACTTAATTAGGAATGAGGCTCATGATGAAGGGCTTAGGCCCAAAACGTCGACTCTCCTGTTCCTCGGATGCTGCCTGACTGGCTGTGCTTTTCCAGCACCACACTCTTCGACTCTGATCTCCAGAATCTGCAGTCCTCACTTTCTCCTCCTGGAAGGTGTTCCAACTCATAATTGTATACACTCAGAATAAGAGCCCACTGTGAATTCAACCTGAAACTATGGGCTCTAGTCTGTTATTACTATAGATTTACATCTGTATAGGTACTGGTGGAACTTTCTCACACCAAACATGTCAGCCAAACCTTCCTTCTTTATCTGAGTGTATCTTCTCTGACATTAGTCAAAGTCTGGGAAGCATATGCTATTGAGAATTCCACTCGTCTGGGCCACCAGTGAGCTCACAAAACCCTGACAAAATACAGGCAGGTATCACATGTCACCAATACATCTTGTTTGAGATTGTAGTGTGCCAACACCCTAGACAATAATAGCTGCTTCCTAACTTCCTTAAAGGCTACATCTTGGCTCTGAGACCATTTTCAAGGCAGTTCCTATTTCAAGAGCAGATGTAAGGGTACCAGAATGGAGGCTAGGTTCAGTATGAACGCTCTGCAATAATTCACCAATCCAAGCAAAGACCAAAGATTTGGTACAGACATGGAAGCTGGTGCACCTTTTATCACCCCCACTTTACTTTCCATCTGGTGTAACCCACTCTTATCAGCTCTGTAGCCCAGGTAAGTCTTGTGCCTGGAACACACAAGATGTACACCCGCCTTCAAGAAATGTTTCAGCGCTATATCCAAGTTCTCTAAATACTCCTTATTGGTCTTCCTAGTTATTAGCATATTATCCAGATAAATGGTGACCTGGGATAGACCTTGTAAAATGTTCTCCATCTTCCCCTGGAAAATGACACAGACTGATGACACCCCAAAAGGTAGTCTCATGTATTGGTACAAACCCTTATGGGTATTAATTGCAGCATACTTGTGGGAAATCTCATCTAATCGCAATTGCAGGTACGCATGGTTCATGTCCAGTTTCGTGAAAGACAGCCTTCACCCCGCCAGTCTTGTGTATAAGTCTTCTGTGTGAGGGATTGAGTTTTTAACCAGCTGCAAAAAGTGATTTACTATTTGTTTGAAATCACCAGAAATGTGAATCGACCCAACGGGTTTCGCAATCGGTACAACCAGTGCTGCCTATTTCACCAATGGTACTGGTTTGATGATTTCTTCACTTTCCAGCCTCCTAATTTCTGCCTCCACTTTTGTACCTTACGCAAATGGCACTGGCCCCTTTGATAGTCCCTCAACCTTCCTGTAAACTTTCCAGGTATTTAATTAGGACTTCACTCAGGCAGCCATTTTTTACTTGAAAAATGTTGAGCCATTTAAGTTGAATCTTTCGCAAACAATTTCACCCCATCAAGCTTCGGCCTGAGCCTTTTACTACAATCAGTGGTAACTGAACCAGCTGCTTCTCATAGTGCCAGAACCAAAGTTGTAATATAATCTCTAGGTGCTCCCCCATATAGATTCTCAACCTGGCCGTGGTATTACATAAACTAAAGGTTGGAGTCCAGAGTGAATTTTGATAAAGTCTCGTTCAGCAATTACTGATTTGCCATGCCAGTATTGACCAGAACTGGGTGACCATTCAACCACATTTTTATTTTGATGGGTTCCGATTTGGATGTTGCTAAGCAATTTATCTGTCCCAAACCAGCTGTAGGTAAGCTTTTCAGGGTGTTCACTCTGTTGTATACTGACCTATGAGTTCTTTTACTCAATTTAGGCAGTGCGATGCTTTTGGTGTCTTGAGTCCACGTACCAGCAGCAACTGCAATAGACTGCCAGCCTGGATCCTTGAGAAAATGTTAACCATTTGGCTGAGGATTGGCTCTTTTCAGGATATGTCCTGAGCCATGTACTCCCCAAACTCAGTCAGCCTTGCGAATGTTTCATTCCCATCAGAATACCCTGCAACTCATAAGCTCCACTTGCTGCATTTTCTAATGACAAAGCCAGTTGTCTTGACTTTTTGAAGGCTGTTAGGCTTCAGCTAGTAGATGTTTTTGCATGGTCACATCATTAACCCCACATACCAAATGGTCTATCAGCATCTCACTTGCAGTTAAACCAAAAACACATGCACCTGCTGTTCGTCTTAACTTCGTCAAACATCCTAACATGGATTTCCCTGGTTTTTGAACTGTCCCGTAAAACCGATAGTGTCTCAGAATTAGAGGTGGCTTGGGATCATGATATTCCTTAGCTAAATCTGTCAACTGTTGAAAGGTTTTGGCATCCAATGCCTCAGGGAAACTTAGGCTTCTAACAACCTAAAAGGTTGCGGGTCCACAAGCTGTCAGAAGAATTATTCATTGTTCTTTGTCTGCCTCAATGTTATCCGCCTGGAAAAGATAATGCATTCTTTCCATACACTGGAACCAATCTTTGATGGCAGGATCGAACAAGTCAAGCTTCCCAAATAGCAGCATGATGCCAGAAATGCTTACCCCAATTCAAAGACTCTCTTTGGGGTTGAATCTCTTTCGGGGCATGTTTTTCTCTCATTAACACTGAAATAACTCCACGAAGGTCAGTATCTCATCACCAAGTCACCCTTTACTTACATATGCATAGTGCATGACACTGACCCAGCAAGCTCACAGCCAGCTCCTAGAATGAACTGAATCTCTGACACTCCTGTTTATATCTGTCAGCCAGGACTCCCTGATTGGACTATGTTAACAGCCCCAATCAGGGATTTCATATTCCATAAGGTCCACCTGGCTGACCTTATTACAGTCATTACAGCAGGAACAGAGTGAGGCCATTTGGCCCTTTGAGTATGCTCTGCCATTCAATGAGATAACGGCTATTCTGATAATCCTCAACTTTATTTTCTTGCCTTGCCCCCATAATCCTTGATTCCATTACTGATTAAAATTCTGTCCCTCTCAACGTTGAATATACTTTATGACCCAGTCTTACAGATATCTGCAGGAAAGAATTCCACAGATACACTATCTTCTGAAAGTAGACATTTCTTCCAAAGTCTGTTTTAAATGGGTGGCACCTTACTCTGTGATAATGCCCTACAGTCTTAGATTTTCCCACAAGGGAAAACAACTTCTCCACATCTGTCAAGCCCCCTAAGAATCTCATAAGGTTCCCTTAGACTGCTGACAGTTTGTCACCTTCATCCACTGTGAAAGCAGACCCAACATATCTGACATTAATACTTCACAGGCTTACCTGAATCTGTCTTTACATTCCAGATGTGGTGATTATTGTTCATAATTTCCCTTATTTATTTTAACTTTAGTTTTATTTTAATCTCAGATATTTAAAAACGTATTTGCTGTACTGGTAAATGTACAATTATATCATCAAAGATTAATTAACTACAAAGACGCTATGGATGTGAATCATAGAATCATAGAGATGTACAGCATGGAAACAGACCCTTCGGTCCAACCTGTCCATGCTGACCAGATATCCCAACCCAATTTAGTCCCACCTGCCAGCACCCGGCCCATATCCCTCCAAACCTTTCCTATTCATATACCCATCCAAATACCTCTTAAATATTGCAATAGTACCAGCCTCCACCACTTCCTCTGGCAGCTCAGTCCATACACATACCACCCTCTGTGCGAAAAAGTTGCCCCTTAGATCTCTTTTATATTTTTCCCATTTCACCCTAAACCTATGCCCTCTAGTTCTGGACTCCCCAGCCTCAGGGAAAAGACTTTGTCTATTTACCTTATCAATGCCCCTCATAATTTTATAAACTTCTTTAAGGTCACCCCACAGCCTCTTGACGCTCCAGGGAAAACAGCCCCAGCCTGTTCAGCCTCTCCCTGTAGCTCAGATCCTTCAACCTTGGCAACATTCTTGTAAATCTTTTCTGAAGCCTTTCAAGTTTCACAACATCTTTCTGGTAGGAAGGAGACCAGAATTGCATGCAATATTCCAACAGTGGCCTAACTAATATCCTGTACAGCCGCAACATGACCTCTCAACTCCTGTACTCAATACACTGATCAATAATAGAAAGCATACCAAACGCCTTCTTCACTATCCTATCTACAATCTGAGTATGTAGTAAAATTGAATAGATTTCTTGATAAAAATTCAATGAAGAACCAATCTGAATGATCAAAAAATATTCTTTCCTTCTGCCTATTGTTGTTTTGTTCAAATTAATGGGGTCAATTAAACTTGATTTTTCCCTCCCAAATCTAATGACGTTATGAAGAATCCTGTGTGCAAAAGCAAAATACATGCATTTCAAAAATCAAGATCTAATGTATAACTCAATATGATGCTCATATAAGGGATTTTAAAAGTCCTGGACAAGTCAGAAGAAAAATCAAACTTCCTGGCCCCTCCACCCTCTGCTAGTATGCATTTAAGTCAATAGTAGTGTAGTATAGTACAGTAATGAAAATGGCAAAAGGACTAATAAATGAGCTTTATCTAGACCTCTGGTGTTGTTATCTGTAAAATAGTACCTGTAAAATAGTCATAGAGATGTTCAGCACAGAAATAGACCCTTCGGTCCAACTCGTCCACGCCGACCAGATATCCTAATCTAATCTAGTCACGGTTTCACATGAACCTTGCAAGGAGAGAATGAAAATGGTAGTGACCTAAAGTTCCATTGTTGGACACTGAAACCGAGAGGATATATTTGATTCTCTGTCTACAAATAGGCATACTTTAACTTATTCTTGTGCTAAAAAGCTGGTCTGACTTTTAAAGAGCACAATTTTTGATTACTAAATTACTGAAAACATCTTCAGTGGCAGTGTGAGTGTACAATAACATCATACAATAACAATCTTATAGTCTGTGGTGTTCCAAAAATAATTGCAGGTCAATGCTAACAATTTAGTCCTGCATATTTAAACTAAATGTCCTCCATCAACTTGAGCTCAGAATGTGAATTCATCAATGCTAGCAATGGTTTGTTCTGCTGATATTTACAATTCTGCGGCAAAGATATACTGAGGTGAAATTAAACAAATTTTGCCTGAACCAAGTCAAACGAATTGTATGTGTACAAAATCTTGCTAAAAGTTAAAGAATAAGCAACTGTGTGTATAAGTGAACATCAATCTTAGTACCAATCTTAGTTTGTTTTATACAACATATTTTGTTATTCTGCCTTAAGGGTAAACAGTAAAATTGTATTGTGTATAGATCAACAGTTTTTAGTGTTTGATGTTTAACAGCCCCTATACCAAAACAACTATAATATCCAGGCTTACAAGATTGACTGTAAATATTCAACATCTGTATTATCATACATTTGTCACTTTGTGACTATCTATCAATCCAAATTTTTCAATGAGAAGTTTTTTCCAGTAACTTGCATTCATTTGTAGGATATGGGTGATGCTGAACTGTCTTCTTGAACTGCTGCAGTCCATGTGCTGGCAGTGGACCCATAATTTTATTAGGGAGGAATTTCCAGGATTTTAATCAGCAAGGAGTCAAGGAGCAGTAATATACTTCCAAGTCAGGATTGTGAGTGGTTTGGAGGGGATCTTACAGGTGGTGGTTTTTCCGTGTAGTAGTTGCCCTTGCCCTTCTAGATGGAGTGGTGCTGGGCTGTCTAAGGATGTTTGGCTAGTTGCTGCACTGCATCTTGTAGATAGTACATACTGCTGCTACTGAGCATCGGTAGTGGAGTGACTGAATGCTTATACAATGGTATTGATCAATTAGGCTATTTTGACCTGGAAGATATCAAGCTTGAGTGTTGTTGCAGCTCATTCAGGCAAGTGGGGAGTGTTCCATCAGACTCCTGACTTGTGCCTGTAGATGGTGGACAGGCTTTGGGAATCAAGAGGTGGATTACTACACTATTCATAGCTTCTGACCTGCTCTTGTAGCTACTGTATTTATATTCCAGTTACATTTCTGGTCAATGGTGACCCTAGGAATGTTGACAATCGGGGCTTCAGTGATGGTAACACAATTGGTCATACTTCTTCAGACCAAACAGTTCACAAATTCAATTGCTAATCTATTTTGAGGTAATGACTAGCATATTGTCAGGAGCAAGGACGTACAATTGGTTTTACTATCTCTTGATTCAGAGCAAGGATAGAAAGAGTCCACTTACTGACGACCATCCAGTTGAAAGATTATGTGTAAAATATCAGCTGAGATTAAGTATCCAGAATGGTCAAATTGCTTCAAGAGTTAAACTTTTTCAAAATCAGAATCAAAGCATGAATAAGATTATTTAGGCAGGATACTCAAGGAAGGGTCTCAAGCACATAATGAAAAGTTCCACAGCTAGGCATTGATGCCTTTGAGTAGGATGACAGACAAACTGTCATCCTACTCATAATAAGTTAAGAGCCTTTCACTTACAGGGCAAACAACTTTATTTCACAATTGTATTCTTGGTTAATCATATTACGACTGCTCACAGCACTACAGCTCACTTTTTTGACTTCTGTCATAGAGATGTACAGCACAGAAACAGACCTTTCGGTCTAACTCGTCCACGCCGACCAGCTATCCTAATCTAATCTAGTTCCATTTGCCAGCACTTGACTCACATCCCTGTAAACTCTTCCTATTCATATATCCATCCAGATGCCTTTTAAATGTTGAAATTGTACCAACCTCCACTGCTCCTTCTGGCAGCTCATTTCATACATGCACCACCCTCTGTGAAAAAGTTGCCCCTTAAGTCCATTTTATATCTTTCCCCTATCACCCTAAACCTATACCCTCGAGTTCTGGACTCCCCACCCCAGGGAAAAGGCCTTGTCTATTTATCCTATCCATGCCCCTGATAATTTTATAAACCTCTATAAGGTCACCCCTCAGCCTCCAATGCTCCAGGGAAAACAACCCTAGTCTGTTCAGACTCTCCCTATTGCCCAAATCCTCCAACCCTGGCAACATCCTTGTAACTCTTTTCTGAACCCTTTCAAGTTTCACAACATCATTCTGATAGGAAGGAGACCAGAATTGCACACAATATTCCAAAAGTGGCCTAACCAATGAATTGTACAGCCACAACATGACTTCCTGTCTCATTTGACCATTCTCAATGCTCAGACCAATAAAGGAAAGCACACTGAACACCTTCTTCACTATCTTATCTACTTGCAACTCCACTTTCAAGGAACTATAAACCTGCACTCCAAGGTCTCTTTGTTCAGCAACACTCTCCAGGATCTTAAGTAAGTGTAAAAGTCCTGCTCAGATTTGCTTTTCCAAAATGCAGCACCCCGCAGGTTTCTAAATTAAACTCCATTTGGCGCTCCTCAGCCCATTGGCCCATCTGATCTAGATCATGTTGTAATGTGAGGTAACCTTCTTTGTTGTCCACTATACCTCCAATTTTGGTGTCATCTGCAAACTTACTAACTATACCTTCTATGCTCACATCCACATCATTTATATAAATGATGAAAAGCAGTGGACCTAGCACCGATCCTTGGGGCACTCCACTCGTCACAGGCCTCCAGTCTGAAAAACAACCCTCCATCACCACCTTCTATCTTTGACCCAGTTCTGCATCCAAATGGCTAGTTCTCCCTGTATTTCATGAGATCTAACCTTGTGAACCATTCTCCCATGAGGAACCTTGTCGAATGCCTTACTAAAGTCCATATAGATCATGTCTCAGCTCTGCCCTCATCAATCCTCTACGTTACATCTTTTAAAAATTCAATCAAGATCATGAGACATGATTTCCCACGCACAAAGCCATGCTGACTATCCCTAATCAGTCCTTGCCTTTCCAAATACTTGTAAATCCAGGATTCTTTCCAACAACTTGCCCACCACCGATGTCAGGCTCATCAGTCTATAGTTCCCTGGCTTTTCCTTACCACCTTTCTTAAACAGTGGCACTACATTAGCCAATCTCCAGTCTTCCGACACCTCACCTGTGACTATCGATGATACAAATATCTGCGCAAAGCGCTTAGCAATCACTTCCCTAGCTTCCTACAGACGTCTGGGGTACACCTAATCAGATCCTAGGGATTTATTCACTTTGTGCCAGAACAAAGGGAATTCTAATTCTTTAATATCATATAAATAGTAAAAGGGTACTAAGACGAGGGATAGTATTGAAAATGATCGACACTTAGAATGCAAAGGATTGGATTTGTACAGCTATATTCATCAAGAAATAAGATGGTACCAAAGTCACAGCAAAGGACAATGTAATTGAGACACTGGATGAGTTCAAAATGGACAAAGTAGTACCTGAAATCTGGCTATACTTAAATTGATAGTTACCAGGACTTGATGAAGTGCATCTAAGGACACTGAAGGAAGGGAGCAAATTGCAGAGCAGAGGGAGTTCAGACACATTGAATTTCAAGGGAGTAAAGCAAGGCTGGATGGTCGGTACTTTAATGCTAGGAGAATTGCAGGTAAGGGAGATGAGTTAATGGCATGGAATTACGGTGCTGCTATCACGGGGGGGGGGGGGGGGGGGGGGGGGGGGGGGGGCGGTGGGTAAAGCCAGGACTGGCAACTCAAAATTCCAAGGTATAGGATTGCCAGGCAGGAGAATGGCAGATATAGAAGAGGAGATAGTGTTGCATTCTTAAGTAAGGACTCAGTTACTACAGGTATGAATATACAGTTGTTTAAAGCAGGCTAGGAAAACAGACAAGTAGAAAATCAGTGGATGAGCAGTGACAGACATTTAAGCAGCTATTTCATATGGTTCAGCAAAGATTCATTCGCACCAAAAACTAGAACTCTATGATAAGGATGACAAAGGTGGTTAACAAAGGTCAGGAGAGTATCTGAAAACATATAAAGTGGTGAAAACTAGTGATATGCAACTGAACACAACTTGAACGCTGCTACAGTTAATTCAAAATTACATTTGCAGTGTCATTGGATAATACATCCAAAAATCTCCTTGGTATCCTCAGAGTCAAATTCTGGCAATTATGAGCCTTCTGTTCTATAACCATATAACATACCCGATTCCAGGGTGCACAATCAAAAGAACGCACTTCAGGAATGCATAAAGGACTTTTCACCAGCACTTTCCAAACGCATGAACACTAGCACCTATAAAAAGGGCAATAGGTCTATGGGGACATTACCATTCCAAGATAAAGTCCAAGCCAAAGACCATCCTAATTTGGAGATATATTGCCAATGGGTCAAAATAATGGAATTCCCTACCTAACAGCATTGTGGGTACACCTTTATTACTTAGGCTGAAGGCAAATCACTACTGTGTTCTCATGGGCAATATATGACAGTTTTGCATTGATGCCTAAATCCCTTGACCTGTCAATGGCAGCAATGTAATGAGACAATCCTGTAAGGTAAACTACCCTATGGTCTTTGCCTCTCGCAAGAAATCTTCCTCAACCAGGACTGCTCACACAATAAGCATCACTCAGACATAGTTTGCCTTTAGACAGACTGCATATTCTCCAATCATGAAGATCATTTACTTCTAATTCCACAACAGTGCTCGGTTCTGCATGTGAGAGAACATCTGCTGCTGAAACCCTTATGCATTCCTTTGGTAACGCAATACTCAGCTATTCCACAACTTGATGCAACCTCTCACTTTGTACTCCCTGTAAACTTGAGGTCAGTTCAAACTTGCTGCCCCGTCTTAACTCCAAACCCAACATCCATGTGTGCTGAGCTACATTGGCTCTTGATCGAGCAACATTT
Source organism: Chiloscyllium punctatum (assembly GCF_047496795.1). Lineage (NCBI taxonomy): Eukaryota > Metazoa > Chordata > Chondrichthyes > Orectolobiformes > Hemiscylliidae > Chiloscyllium > Chiloscyllium punctatum. Next base: position 51,956,925 of record NC_092779.1, on the reverse strand, counting down.
CCAATTTAAAGTTTTCATCACTATTCTTAAATTTCTCCAACAATGTGTCCCTCACAATCCCTGTAAGCTCCTTCAGCCAAACAACCAATTTCTTTGCATCCCTCAAAATCTAGCTTTTCATATGTCCAGATTTGGTATCACTCTATCTATACTGAATTTGCCTTCAGTTACAAATATTGCAGTTCTGGAGTTCCTTCCTTAAACCTCAATTCCTCTCTTATATTCTTACCTTGTTAAAGATTCTCCTTAAAATGTGGGCATCTGTCTTGATAATTGTTGGTTTGTTTTCAAATTTTGTTTGATAACATTTCTATGAAGTGCCTTTTAATATTTTGTTGCAGTAATCATGCTCTATAAATACAAGTTATAATAGCTGAAAGGCCGAGTTCATAGCCCATATGTATAATAATTTATAATTTACATCATTAATGAAGATAGACATTCACATAGTGACAAATTGCCCATTGCAGGAGAGGTTAGTATTGCTGATCATAAACAAAAAGGAAAATTATGAGGAAAACAACCAGCAAAATCATTATGGTCTCAGACAGAAGAACTTTGGTCTATATGAAGATGAATTCTATATCTGTTGTATATTAAATGTTTTAGCAAATGTCTATGATACTGAATGATCAAACTATTGAATGAAAATTGTCATGTTCATCACAAGCAATTTAAATCATTGATCAAGTCAGCGACAGTTACAACTCTGCTTGGTCCATAAAGTGGAATAAAATGCTTGATTCATAGTACCCTATATTTAGTGGGTTTCCAGGAGCCTGAGCACATGGTTTCAAATATTGTTTTGTACATTCATTACACTTGGCTAATGGGGTCAGGGGTTAGCTCAGGTGGCTGGACAGTTGGTTTGTGATGCCAACAGTGTGAGTTCAAATTCATGCGCAGGATACCATGAAGGATTCTTCTTCTCAACCGTTCCCCTTGCATGAGGTTAAACTCATCACTAATCATCTCTCTTTAATGACAGAGCAGCCCTGTGGTCCTATAGGACTATAGCGACTTTGTAAGTGAGTGACAAATCTAGAGCTGATAATCATCAAAAGAGATTGAAATAATAGTGCTTATTGATCTGATCAAAAGTGTTTTTAAAAAATCAAGTTTGTGAAAAAGAATTGCAGTTCTTAAGCATGTTGTGAATAGATTTCATAATTCACTATGGTGTCAAAAATCATCTAAAAGAGTAGTGGACTTTAAAATGTTAAAATTAAATGTTTCTCATTCACTTTCACTCCAGCTTCACATAAGTTTATGCAGGGATTTTTATGTTTTGAAGATGAGCAATTAAGAGAGAAAAAATGTTATAATAATCCTTGAAGCTTCTTTTTCTTGCATTGGAAATCAGCTAACATCTGGTGTGTACATGGTTGTCAGACACTCTATCAGCATTCAGAAAAGATCACATAAAAATAGTTTGGAAATTATAATTCTGTCTGGCCACTACCATAACAGCAAGTGTAAACTCTTTTAAAATGCAATAAAATAACCAAAACTCTGCATTAACATATCAAAACATGGTTGCTTCTTCCTACAAGATTTCCTTCTTTGTTCTGACAGCGAATATTAATCAACTCTATGAGTTAAACTGTTAGAGGACCGCTTCTTTTGCTACAGAATTGCTTTCTCTTAACTGTTTAATGCTCAAACCAGAGGTTTACAAACAAAAGCAATTAATATATTTCTTCACAATTATTAAAAAGAAATGTCAAGTACAATAACAACTATATAAAGGGATGCATATAAATCTACAGTCTGTAACTGATCAATACTCTTTGCAAAATGTAATTGAAATAAAAAAATCTGCAGAATATAAATTCTAGCTTCTATCCTCTCTTAAAACTTCCAGCATCAACACTTTGTATTTTGCGAGTTCAGGACAAAAACAAGGGTTTCATCTGATCCATAACCAGAGTTCAAGAGAACTCAGTCTTTGATTCAGATTTCAGTTTCTAACCCTTACGGCATCAAAACCAACACCTTCATTCGCTCTTCTAATGTACTGAATTGCCAACACTATTTTAACAACAGTATCAATAGATACAGTTCACAGAAGGAAAGTAGATAATACAGAATAATAACCCACGTTGACGTTATGGTCAAGAAAGCACAACAAATGTCTCTACTTCCTCAGGATGTCTGTGAAGACACTGACTAATTTTTATAGATGTACCATCAGGACACATCACGGTTTGGTAAATCAATAGGTCTGCCCAGGACCATATGAAACTAGAGAGTTGGGAACACAGCCTAGTCCATCATGCAAGCCAATCTTCCATCCATTGACTCCATCTAGTTATAATCTCCTCCCACCTCTTCCATCAGGGAGAAGATGCAAAAGCTTAAACACATGTACTAACAGATTCAAGAACAGCTTCTTCCCCACTATTATTAAACTTCTCACTGGACCTCTCAAATTTTAAATTTAATTTTGATCTTGATCTTTGTCACTTTGTCTGCAGCTATAATAGTATATTCCTTGCTCTGTTTTATTACTTTTATGCACTTTATATGGTACGATCTGCCTGTACTGCATGCAAAACAAAACTTTTCATTGTACCTAGGTACATGTAACAATAATAAATTAAATCAAGAAATGATTATATGTGGGGGGATAGGACAACTTTACAATCTCAATGTCAATCTTGCAAATACATACAGTGGGAAAAAAAACCTATTTCTACCAAAAGCTTAACACAGTTAATGAGATCACATAAACAAACATATTTTATATGCAGTCAAATAGATCAATAATTCATATTTCATTACATCAACTACTTCTTTTGAACAGTGTTAACTGTATCTTTCATCATCATTTTTTCATTCTAGATATTGAAGAAAATGTATCCAACAGATTCACAATTCAGTCACAATACTATCATTTTAATATCACCAGATTCTAAGGCTTCGTGCCAGTGGCAAAATAGAAATTAAGAACATAAATAGGGTATGAGAGAGGAATCTTGGAAAGTATTTAGAAGTCTGCTGGATGCTATGCTGTTCATATTACCAATAGTTCTCTGTTTTCAGTGGTTCTTTTAGATGTGCCTTCATCACACGTTTCCTCAAAAAATAAACTCAACATCACTGTCTTTATAAACTACCAGGTTCTTTCACATTTCTAATTTTCAACTCTATTATTGATAGCTTTCAGCCACCTCAGCTCTACATTTTGAAATTCAATTGTTAAAAGCTCTCTACCTCCTTACTGTCCTTTATGAGACTCTTGAAGTCTACCACCCCCCCCATCAAAATTGCACTCACGTTTCCTAATCCACATTACATGGTTTGACATCAAGATTTTGCTTGATTGTGCTCCCAGCCATTTTATTTTTCAGTGTGTTTTTTAAAAGCAATCTGTTCTTGTGTTCTATTGTGTTAATGTTGTTCTATGACTGTCTGTATGAAATCAACCTCAGTTGATATGTTCACTTTCCTTTGTGGGGAAACAATAGATATTTACAGAAGCTACTGTGAATCCATTCTTTGAGAAATTATGGAACCAAGAAATCTATTGCATTACCAAGCACATAAAAGTCTGTACCACTGCACCAACCTTAACTGTAGGAAAAGCCCTCTTAGTATGTTGTTTTGTATCACATTTCAGCACATTGTATTTAATTCTATAAATAAGCTGATCAACTTTAATCTTCATATGTTTGAATGTAAATGTGAACAAAAAAATAATTTCCCATGTCTCTTAACTACAGGTACCTGAACAAATTATGTCTCCCTTGGCACCATTGGTAATGTGCAGTTTAAGGATGGCTAAAGCTATACCTAACAGGTATTTGTAGCTATCATTTTAAATTTGCAAAACCATAAGGTCTGATCTCATGATAAGTTGCAGAATAACAGGATGTATTGTGTACTACATAGTTTCAACAGTCTCATGAATCAAATCATCCAATTTTCAACATCTTTTTAGATATGTTACTGTAGCAAACATCTGTCAGATTCAAGATAATGAAAGAGATCAGGAGGAAGGTGAACAAACAGGAATATAGGAACTAAGAGCAGGAGACAATTCAGTCCTTCGAGCCCACTCCGCCATTTAATATGATCATGGCTGATCTTATCTTGGCCTTAACTGCATTTTCCTGCCGACTCTCCATCGTCATTTATTCTGCTTTTCATCCGAAACATATGTATTTCTTTCTTGAATCTGTGCATTGATTCTGCCTCCACCGAACTCTGGGGCAGTGAGTCCTAAGATTCACAACTCTCTGAGAGATGTAGTTTCTTCTCATCTCAGTTTTGAACCTTCTTCCTTTCATTCTATATCTGTGTCACACAAGGTGGAACACCTGTTCAACATCCACCACTCAATCCCCTTAGCATTTTACATACCTCAATCAGATTTCCCCTCATTTTGCTGAACCCCTGTGTGTAAAGCCAGAGTTATATAACTGCTCCTGGCACAACAGCCCTTTCACCCCTGGAATCAATCTGGTAAACCTCCTCTGAACTGCCTCCAGTGCCACCTCATCTGTCCTCAAGTGAGGAGAACAAAACTGGACACAGTACCTCAGGTGTGGCCTCACCAACGCCTTGTGTAACTTGAACAATACCTCTTTACATTTATAATCCAGTCCTTTGCAAATAGCTGAAAAGGTGTTGCTGGAAAAGCGCAGCAGGTCAGGCAGTATCCAAGGAGCAGGAGAATCGACGTTTCGGGCATGAGCCCTTCTTCAGGAATTGAGCGCTTCTTCGGGCATTAGCCAGTCCTGAAGAAGGGCTCATGCCTGAAACATCGATTCTCCTGCTCCTTGGATGCTGCCTGACCTGCTGCGCGTTTCCAGCAACACATTTTCAGCACTGATCCCCAGCATCTGCAGTCCTCACTTTCTCCTTTGCAAATAGCTGCCAGGATTCCATTTGCCTTTCATATTGTATGCTGCAACTGCATACCCACCTTCTGCGATTCAGGCACAAAGATGCCTAGATCCCTAAAGTACTTTGAATCTGCTTCCCTTTTAAATAATAATTTGCCCTATTATTTTCCTGGTCAAAATGGACAACCTTGCACTTATCTACATTAAACTTCATCTGCCAGATTTTGGTCCATTCTCCTAGCCTATCAATATCCGTCTGTAAAATCTTTATTTCCTAATCGCAGCCTGCTTTCCCACCTTCCTTAGTATAACCTGCAAATTCTGCTATGTTACACTCTGTTCCTGCATGCAGATCATTTATATAGATTGTAAATTGTTGATGTCTGAGAGCTGAACCCTGTGGCACCCTATTATATACAGGCATCCAAAGAAGGACCCATTTATCCTGATCCTGCTTTCTGTCAGTAAGCCAAACCTCTATCCAAGCCAACACTCTACACTCAGCCCCCTGAGATCTAACCTTCTGGATCAGTCTTTTATGTGCGGCCTTGTCAAAAACCTTCTTAAAGTCTAGATATACCACGTCCATCAGATCCCCATTATCTACTTTGCTAGTTACATCCTCAAAGAACTCCAGCAAGTTTGTCAAGCACAACTTGCCCTTCATGAAACCATGTTGAACTGAGTTTTGCTTTTCCAAGTGTTCAGTTATCTCCTCCTTTATGACTGACTCCACTACAGAGGTCAAACTAACTGGTTTTTAGTTTCCTATCTCCTTTTTTGAATAAGGGTGCCATATTCACATGTTTCCAATTCACTGGTACCTTTCCAGAATGCAGAGAATTTTGGAATATCATACCTAATGCATCCACTATCTCTGCTGCCACCTCTTTTAATAGTCGAGGACGCAGGCCGACAGGCCCTTGGGACTCATCTACCTTTAATCCCATCGGTTTACTTAATACGTTCTCCCTACTTATAGTAATTACACCAGGTTCTTCTGTAACAACTGAAGTTTTTGGGAAGGAATTATCTTCCATTGTGAAAACAAAGATATAATATTGATTTAGTGTGTCTGCCATTTCTGACTTTCCCATGATTACCTTGCCAATTTCATGCTTTGAATGGTCGACATTTACTTTCACTGTTCTCTTTACTTATTGATGGGAACTTTTGGTGTCAGTGCTTATGCTTTCTACCAGTTTCCTTTCATAGTTCATCTTAGCTCTTTTGATTTTACTTCTAGTAACACTTTGCTACGTTTAAAATTCTCCTACTCCTCCAGAGTGCGACTAACTGAAGCTGAAAGCAGAAGCAGTAAATAGATATCAATACAAGAATACAGAGAGCAACAGGTTGAATATGGAAGGTGTAGATGGCAAGTGAGAAATGAATAAGGGAGCAAACAGACTATATAAAAAGAAACTGGCACCTAGGACTGAGGGGAATCCAAAGATTTTCTATTGGCATATGAATTGCAAAAGAATAGGAAAGTTTGGGACCATTAGCATGGAGGCAGAGGGCATGGCTGAGATAGTTCTGAGTACATTTTAAAAATTTTTCAAGGAATGTGAGACTCAAGGATATTGTATTCATGTCAAGTGTGTTTTTCCACTGATGTTGTTTGAGGAGATTGTCAAAGTGACCCTTCCAAGATGCAAGTATCACCTCTCTGTAGGTGTTGAGTACTACTCCATTCTTAATTCTCAGTGGGATAGGTCCTCGGGTGCTTTGCGTGGGGATGGCCTTGATCGTACTAAAGCCACATCATGCCTGTTGGTGAGTTACTGGAATTCTTGCACTCTTTCTGGCTGTCATTTTTTTTTGGTCATGTATGTTTATGTGGCACCTCAGCCATCTTTTGTCTGTAGGTCAGCTTTCTTTGAGTTTTTATGATTCTCTCAGTTCAGGAATGCCTTGCACTGTGATTTACCCCGGTCATTATTATCAAAACAGTTAATGTTTCCTCATAAAGACTACCCTTGTATTTGATGACAATGGCACACTAGATGCTAGGAGAGATTTAACGACAAAGATAACTAAAAGGTTGATTATCCCCTATTCAACAGCTGCAGATTAGGTCCCAAACAGCAGGCATAACAGGGATTAAAATGTCAGTTTAAACTCTACTGGAATGGATTAACCAGGACAACAGAACTCTCTTTAATCCCAAATGCTGGATCTCCATCATGATCAAAAGGTATCAGAACTACAGAACCTCAAACAATCTGCAAAACCCCACAAAGCTAACTGTTCACCTACCAATGTCAACACTAATTGTAACTCCTACTGCGACTGCCACAATGTTCAACTATCTACTCTTGGTGAACAACTTAGGGGCTGATCCATATTTATTTTAACATTTACCTTTTTGGATTCACTTCAAATCTAATGTTTGTGTGAGTATGCTGTATTACTAATTCTTCTCTCATTTGGTAATTAATAAACTCAAATTTTGTTAAATCAAGAAAGCGTGGTTAGTTGGCTCCTCTTAAAAGATAAGTTCATTTGAATCTGGGAGGAAAGAATCCACAAGGAAAGAGAGTCTGTATAAATTAACCTTGTTGCAAACAACTGAAAGGGACAGGTGAATAAATAAGGGGAGCTAGTCTTTTCTTCCTCAGCTGAACAGTTTGGGGTATCTTTTCTATAACCTTAATAAATTGGGAACATCTCCTGGGCTCTGGCTGTAAAACTATGATCAGTCTTGGCAGGAAGACATTTAGTTGGTGGTTGTCCTCTCGAAGCTTCTCTTGCCAATCATACCTTTCTGAAGCAAAATCACCAAAGTTTCCTTTCCTCTGAAACAGAGAGCAATGACCAGTCAATTAAGCCTGGAGTATAATTCTCTTTAGTCACATTCCTTCCATCTATGGTTGGGGGTATGCATGGATGACTGTGACATAATGTTTCTGGGTAAGAGTGAAACGAATCATTCCAAGGCATTGATTTTGCCATAGGTGGGGTGGTTAAGATGGATAGTTTGATTTTACGACAGTTTGATCTGATTTGATTCCTCTGGTTTACCTTTCCAGAAGAAGGTATATCTGACAAGTTTTGTGAGCCGATCCTCACTTGACTCAGGCTGTGTCTCACTCAGGGCAGCGATGTCAATGTTAGAACACCAGGGTCCCTGGGCTATGCTACTGGTACGACGTTCAGGTCAGTAGCTGCTGCGATTATCCAAGAAGGTTTTGGTGTTCTAGGTCTGAAGTTTCATTTTGGAGGGGTGAACAATGTCTCTGTGCAGATTATTTTAATGTGGGATGGTCAATGTACACAGTGACAGTCGATCCTGGCAGAACAATGTCTTTGTCTAACGGAATGGTGTGTTGGAGACCAAGCTCTACTGCACAAATGGGGAATAACACACATACACGCATGCTGTTATACCTTATCTCCCTTCATCCCAGGAGCTAGCAGTACTGCTTACTTGTGGGTTGAGAGCAGAGCAGAGAGTGCTTGATATCAATCAACACTGAAAAACCAGCAAAGACTTATTGTTGCCAAAGTATCAGCCTGCAGGTTTCACAAAAGTGTAACAGAATGTTCCTGTCTGCTGAAACCATTTCTAGTTCCTTGCATCACATTTCAAGCTCTGGATCTTCCATTCCCCATGACCAGTTTTCTCTTTGCAGCAACAAAAATGGTTGTAATTACTTCTTAATTCTTTTGTTGCTAAACACACCTTTCTCAAATTAGATGATTTTCACATTATTTTAATACTGAATGAGTTTTTCTTCAGTAATCTTCAGTAGTCAAACATTATTCACTGAATCACAGAACAGTTAAAGCATAAGACGAGGCAATTTGGGCCATTTGTCTGTTCTGATTTTCTGAAGGTACAATTCTCCTTTCATTTCACAATGCTTCCAAGTTTCATATTGTTTCCAAATTTTGAAATTGTGTTCAGTACAATTGAGGTCTAGACTATTATTGTAAATTAGTATGGATAGGAATCCAAACACTGCCCTTGGAAACTTCATTATTAACATTTCTGCAGCCTGATAAAAAGCCCATAACTCTATATCTTGTCATTTGGCCAATTTCATATCCATGTTGCTACTGCCCATTAATTCTATTAGATCTCACTTTGTTCATATGTCTGTCATTTAGTAATTCACCAAATTGCCTTTACAAATCTATGTATACCAGATCAACGGCATTAAGCTTTATAGTTCCTCATCGAAAAATTCAAGTAAGTTAGTTAACTATAATCTGCTCTGAACAAATCAGTGCTGGTTTTCCTTCATCGCTCCATATTTGCCCAAGTGACTATTAATTTTGTCCACAGTTATACTTTCTCAAAGCTTCCCAACCATCAAGGTTGAACAGACTGGTCTGTAGGTACTGCACTTAACTTTACACCATTCTTTTCAACAAGGCTGTTACATTTGCAAATTCTACAGTTCTCTGGTACTGCCTCGAGTCTCAGAAAGATTACATTATAACCAATGTTTTCACAATTTCCTGTCACGCTTTCCAATTGCTTTGGATTCATCTCAAACAATCCTCGTGCTTTATCAATTTTGAGTACTGAGAGCCGACCAATACTACCTCCTGATCAAATTTAAACCTTTCAAGTGTCAAAATATGTCCTATTTCACCATGTCTTATACAGTATGTTCTTTGATCAAGATATTCAAGGTTATAGCAATTTTCACTCACAGCTCTTTCTTCCATATGTCAATCTGCTTACTGGTCCCAAATCAGTCTCAATCCTAATGTTACACCATTTTATTATCTATATGCCTAAAGACGTAAGGATTTTTTAAATGCTGGGTGCCAAGCTCTTCTCATACTTTATTTGGATGGTGGGGGTTAATGTCCCACCACCCAAAAGGTCAGTGGATAACAGCCTCACTGCTATTGGCTTACTCTTGTGCTTCTGAACTTTTCTTAGCTGCCTCAAAATTGAGACAGAATGAAGAATAGTCCTGTCAATTTAAGGGTCTCACTTGGGAAATACCCATCACAAAAATTCTGGACATACTGGGGAAGGTGGTGAAAAGGTCATCTAGGGAATTTTTACAATTCATCCCCACCTACAAACCTGCCAGCAAGAAGCATAAATTCTGTCCACAATCTCTCTCTTTGCTTCGCTTATTTACTTTTTCAACTGGGCTCTTGTTTGTATTATCCACCTGACATCTATCATAAGTACACATTTTTCTTTTTCATCTTAATCCTTATCTTTCTTGTCTGGATTTGTTTGCCTTCTTCCTTTCAGTGGAATATACCTTAAACTGCTCTTAATTCTCTACTTGAGAGGCAGCCTGCTGTTGAGTTACAGTTTATCTGCCAGCCTTCTCTTTCAATTTATTTATAAACTGCTCTTAATTCTCTACTTGAAAAGCAGCCTGTTGTTGAGTTACAGTTTATCTGCCAGCCTTCTCTTTCAATTTATTTAAGTCAGATCCAATCTTATTGCACTGAAGTTGGTTTTACTCAATTTCGTTATTTTTATTCTGAAATGTTTATTTTCTTTGTCGCAACCACCCCAAACCTGAAAGTACAGTAACCAAATGCTCCTAAAATGTGCCCTACTACTGAAAGATTGCAGAAATCTGCAAAAGAGGAATTTCAGGGTGCCTGTGCCTGTATCACACAAAAAAAACACAGGCAAACAAGTGAAGTGAATAATAGAGAAGGCAGATGGAGTGTTGTCCATAATTTCAAAGGGAATTAAGCATAAAAATTTGGAAGTCTTGCTAAAACTACGTAAGGCACTAGTCAAACCATACCTGGAATATTGGCAATAGTTCTGGGTTCTTCCCCCCCCACCCCCCACCCCGCCCCGATGTATGGAAAAATATACTAGCATTTGAGACAGTCCAAAGAAAGTTCACAAGACTGATTCTAAGTACAAAGGGATTTTCCTAAGGTAAATTGAGTAGATTGGGCCTGTCCTCACTGAAGTTCTCGAGGATGAGATGAGACCTTGTTAAAACATAAAATATTATTCGGGGGCTTCATAGAGTGGATGCAGAGAAGTTGTTTTCACTTGTAGGAGAGTCTAGAATCAGAGGCCATCATCTCAGAGTAAATGGCTGCCTAGATAAAACAGCTGAGCAGTGAATCTGTGGAATCCTTTACTGCAGAAGACTATAGAGGCTGAGTCACTAAGTATACGCAAGGCTGAGATAGACAGATTTTCAAGAGATAAGGCAGACAAGTGGATGATCAGTTCAGGCTTGATCTCACTGAATGGTGGAGCAGATGTGGTGGACTGAATGGCCTACTTCTGCTCCTACATTTTATGCCCTTATAGTTATTGATCAACTTGGCTCACCTCATTCCTAAGAACCAGAATGGTTTCTTCAGTTCTATAAAATCTAATTTTTCTCCCTACTAATCACAACAGGCACCTCAACTTTTGATAAAATTCAATGAACAAAAAGCACTGAGGAACAGCATGAAACCTTCTGAGAGGTGACTCACAGGACAAGTTAATCATAGAAGGTATCGTTACTTGTTGTTAAGTGCTAGATTTGCAATACAGGGCCTGGACTAATAATTTAGAAATATAATTCCACATCTAACATCACCTGTGTCTATTCCAGCCTCAGCTTATCTGTTAATGAAACCTTGAATCAAACTTTTATTACCTCCAGACCCAAAAATCCCAAAGGACTGACAGCCAGCATTTTTCATTATCCTAAACTCACTCAGACTCACTGCCCATTTCCTCCCTTACACTCCCTCTTCTATTGTAATTCGCTCCCACATTGGAACCAACGACATAGGAAGGGAAAAGGATGAGATTCTGAAGAGAGAATATAGAAAATTAGACAGGAATTTAAAAAGGAGGTCCTCGGGGGTAGTAATATCTGGATTACTCCAGTGCTACGAACCACTGAGGGTAGGAATAGGAGGACAGAGCAAATGAATGCGTGGCTGAGAAACTGGTGAACGGGAGAAGGATTCACATTTTTGGATCATTGGAATCTCTTCTGGGGTAGAAGTGACCTCTACAAGAAGATGGATTGCACCTGAATTGAAAGGGGACTAATATATTGGCAGGGAGATTTGCATGAGCTGCTCTAGAGGATTTAAACTAGTAAGGTGTGGGGGTGGGACCCAGGGAGATAGTGAGGAAAGAGATCAATCTGAGACTTGTACAGTTGAGAAAAGAAGCGAGTCGAACAATCAAGGCACACAGGGACAAAGCAGAGAACAAGGTAGGACTGATAAACTAAACAGCATTTATTTCAATGCTGAGAGGCCTAACAGGGAAGGCAGATGAACCTCAGAACATGGGACTGGGATATCATAGCAATTACAGAAACGTGGCTTAGGGAAGGACATGACTGGCAGCTAAATGTTCCAGGATACAAATGCTACAGGAAAGATAGAAAGGGAGGCAAGAAAGGAAGTGGAGTGGCATTTCTGATAAGCGATAGTATTATAGCTGTACTCAGGGTGAATATTCCCGGAAATACATCAAGGAAAGTCATTTGGGTGGAACTGAGAAATAAGAAAAGGATGATAACCTTATTGGGATTATATTATAGACCCCTAATAGTCAGCGGGAAATTAAGAAACAAATTTGTAAGGAGATTTCAGTTATTTGTACGAATAATAGGATGATTATGGTAGAGGATTTTAACTTTCCAAACATAGACTGGGACTGCCATAGTGTTAAGGGTTTAGATGGAGAAGAATTTGTTAAGTGTGTTCAAGAAAATTTTCTGATTTAGTCTGTAGATGTACCTACTAGAGAAGGTGCAAAATTTGACCTACTCTTGGGAAATAAGGCAGGGCAGGTGACTGGGTGTCAGTGGGGGAGCACTTTGGGGCGAGAGACCATAATTCTATTAGTTTTAAAATAGTGATGGAAAAGGATAGACCAGATCTAAAGTTGAATCTCTGAATTTGAGGAAGGCTAATTTTGATGGTATTAGGCAAGAACTTTCAAAAGCTGATTGGGGGCAAAGGTTCGCAGGTAAAGGGACGGCTGGAAAATGGGAAGCCTTCAGAAATGAGATAACGAGAGTCCAGAGAAAGTATATTCCTGTTAGGGTGAAAGGAAAGGCTGGTAAGTATAGGGAATGCTGGATGACTTGAGAAATTGAGGGTTTGGTTCAGAAAAAGAAACAACCATATGTCAGGTACAGACGGGATAGATCGAGTGAATCCTTCAAAGAGGCAGTAGGAGTATACAGAAGAGGGAAATCAGGAGTGCAAAAAGAGGACATGAGATAGCTTTGGCAAATAAGGGTAAGAAGAATCCAAAGGGATTTTATAAATATATTAAGGACAAAAGAGTAACTAGGGAGAAAATAGGGCCCCTCGAAGATCAGCAAAGCGCAGGAGATGGAGGAGATAATAAACGAGTATTTTGCGTCAGTGAAGAAGGACATGGAAGATATAGAATGGAGGGAAATAGATAGTGACATCTCGAAAAATGTCAATATTACAGAGGAGGAAGTACTGGATGTCTTGAAACGCACAAAGATGGATAAATCCCCAGGATCTGATCAGGTGTACCTTCAAACTCTGTGGGAAGCTAGGGATGTGATTGTTGGGCCCCTTGCTGAGATATTTCTATCACTGATAGTCACATGTGAGGTGCCGGAAGACTGAAGGTTGGCTTAGGCGGTACCATTATTTAAGAAAGATGGTAAGGATAAGCCAGGGTACTATAGACTAGTGAGCCTGATGTTGGTGGTGGGCAAGTTGTTGGAGAGAATCCTGAGGGACAGGATTTACATGTATTTGCAAAGGCAAGGACTGATTAGGGATAGTCAACATGGCTTTGTGTGTGGGAAATCATGTCTCATGAACTTGATTGAGGTTTTTGAAGTAACAAAGAGGATTGATGAGAGCAGAGCGGTGGACGTGATCCATTTGGACTTCAGTAAAGCAGTTGACCAAGTTCCCCATGGGAGACTGGTTAGTAAGGTTAGATCTAATGGAATACAGAGAGAACTCACCAGTTGGATACAGAACTGGCTGAAAGGTAAAAGACAGAGGGTGGTGGTGGAGGGTATTTTTTCAGAGTGGAGGCCCGTGTGACCAGTGGAGTGTCACAAGGATCGGTGCTGGTTTGACTACTTTTCATGATTTAGGTATTGATTTGGATGTGAACATGTTAGTAAGTTTGCAGATGACATCAATCATTTGCAGTTCAGGTGCAACCCGTCCTTCATGTACAGGTCCCACCTTCCCCACAAGGCATCCCAATGGTCTAAATATTTGAAGCCCTCCCTCCTGCACCAGCTGCGCAGCCACGTGTTAAGTTGCACTCAGTGACTGTTTCTCACCTCACTGTCTTATGACACCGGTAGCAAACCTGAGAATACTACCCTATTCGTCTTGCTCTTCAGCTTCCATCTTAGCTCTCTATAAACAAGAATGTATCCTATACATAAGGATGGTTGTAGGAAGAAGGGTATTAGTTTGAAAGTTAGATTTGAGAAGCTTTTCTCTCTTTTGAGAAAAGACGGTTGAGAGGAGATTTGACAGAGCTGTTCAAAATCATAAAGGTTGAGATATAAAATATAAATTTGGAGTACTGTGTCCAGTTTTGGTCCCCACACCTCAGGAAGGACATACTGGCACTGGAACGTGTCCAGCGGAGATTCACACGGATGATCCCTGGAATGACAGGTCTAGCATATGAGGAACGGCTGAGGATACTGGGATTGTATTCGTTGGAGTTTAGAAGATTAAGGGGAGATCTAATAGAGACGTACAAAATAATACATGGCTTTGAAAAGGTGGATGCTAGAAAATTGTTTCTGTTAGGCGAGGAGACTAGGACCCGTGGACACAGCCTTAGAATTAGAGGGGGTCATTTCAGAACGGAAATGCGGAGACATTTCTTCAGCCAGAGAGTGGTGGGCCTGTGGAATTCATTGCCACGGAGTGCAGTGGAAGCCGGGACGCTAAATGTCTTCAAGGCCGAGATTGATAGGTTCTTGTTGTCTAGAGGAATTAAGGGCTACGGGGAGAACGCTGGCAAGTGGAGCTGAAATGCGCATCAGCCATGATTGAATGGCGGAGTGGACTCGATGGGCCGAATGGCCTTACTTCCACTCCTATGTCTTATGGTCTTATAGAAGCAATATTTTCTTTAGGGCACAAAAGGGCGAGAAATAGAGAACACAGGTTATAGGCGATTGATGAAAGAACGACGGAGTGGGTTGCCTTATTAGTAAGAAATTAAATTAAATCAATAGTAAGGAATGAAGTAGAGTCAGATGGTGTAGAATCGGTCTGGGTAGAAATGAGGAACCGCAAAGGTAAAAACCCATAGTTGGAGTTACGTACTGGCCTCCAAATAGTAGTCAGGAGCTGGGGCACAAGATACACCAGGAGATAGAAAAGATGCGTTGGAAAGAAAAAGTTACATTGATCATGGTGGATTTCAATATGCAGGTGGACTGGAAATTCAGGTTGGTAATGGATTGCAAGAAAAGGAACTTGTGGAAGGTCTGTAAGATGGCTTTTAGGAGCAACTTGTGGTAGAGCCCATAAGAGAACAGGCAATATTGGATTTAGTGCTGTGCAATGAGGCAGACTTGATAAGGGACCTTAAGGTGAAGGAACCTTAGGAGGCAGTGATCATAATATGATTGAATTTACTCTGCAATTTGAGAGGGAGAAGTCAGAATCAGAGGTAACAACATTACAGCTGAATAAAGGCAATCTAAGAGGCATGCAGCTAGGTAGTCGGATTGGCTGGGAGAGGGGCCGAGCAGGAAAGACAGTGGAACAGCAATGGCAGGCGTTTCTGGGAATAATTCAGAAGACATAGCAGAGATTCCTCCTGAGGAAAAAGCAGCATGGTACAGGGAGGATGAGGCAACTATGGCTGAGGTGGAGTATCAGAGATAGCATAAAAGCAAAAAAGAAAACATATCATGTGGTGAAAGGCAGTGGGAAACTGAGGATTGGAAAGCTTACAAAGACCAACAGTGGGCAACAAAAAAAAGATTAAATATGAGAGTAAACTACCCAGTGATATCAAGGAAGAGCATAAGAGTTTCTTCAGATATATAAAAAGGGCAAAAGAAAGGCAAAAGTGGACATTGGGCGACTGGAAAATGATGCTGGAGAGATAATAGTGGGGAACAAAGAAATGGCTGAGGAATTGAATAATTATTTTGCATCAGTCTTCACAGTGGAAGACATGAGCAAGGTCCCAAACATTCTTGAAAGTGAGAGGGCAGACCTGAGTATGGTGGCCATCACCAAGGAGAATGTGCATGAAAGACTTAATGGCCTGAAGGTGGATAAGTCATCTGGACCAAATGGACTACACCCCAGAGTTCAAAGACAAGTAGCTGAAGAAATAGTCGAGGTGTTAGTGGTCATCTTTCAGGAATCGCTAGAACCAAGGAGGATCCTAGAGGACTGTAAAATCACCAATGTGATTAAAAGGAGGTAAGGCAAAAGATGGAAAATTACACATGGATTAGCCTAACCTTGGCTGTGGGTAAGATCCTGGAATCCATCCTGGAAGGATGAGATTTCTGAATATTTAGAAGTGTGAGGTAAAATAGGGCAGAGTCAGCATGGTTACATCAAGGAGAAAGTGAGGACTGCAGATGCTGGAGATCAGAGCTGAAAATGTGTTGCTGGAAAAGTGCAGCAGGTCAGGCAGCATCTAAGGAACAGGAGAATCGACGTTTCGGGCATAAGCCCTTCTTCAGGAATGAGGAAAGTGTGTCCAGCAGGCTAAGATAAAAGGTAGGGAGGAGGGACTTGGGGGAGGGGCGTTGGGAATGCGATAGGTGGAAGGAGGTCAAGGTGAGGGTGATAGGCTGGAGTGGGGTGG
Organism: Chiloscyllium punctatum; assembly: GCF_047496795.1. Classification (NCBI taxonomy): domain Eukaryota; kingdom Metazoa; phylum Chordata; class Chondrichthyes; order Orectolobiformes; family Hemiscylliidae; genus Chiloscyllium; species Chiloscyllium punctatum. Next base: position 51,940,290 of record NC_092779.1, on the reverse strand, counting down.
GGGCGGAGAGGTCAGGAAGAAGATTGCAGGTTAGGAAGGCGGTGCTGAGTTCGAGGGATTTGACTGAGACAAGGTGGGGGGAGGGGAAATGAGGAAACTGGAGAAATCTGAGTTCATCCCTTGTGGTTGGAGGGTTCCCAGGCGGAAGATGAAGCGCTCTTCCTCCAACCGTCGTGTTGCCATGGTCTGGTGATGGAGAAGTCCAAGGATCTGCATGTCCTTGGTGGAGTGGGAGGGGGAGTTGAAGTGTTGGGCTACGGGGTGGTTGGGTTGGTTGGCCCGGGTGTCCCAGAGGTGTTCTCTGAAACGTTCCGCAAGTAGGCGGCCTGTCTCCCCAATATAGAGGAGGCCACATTGGGTGCAGCGGATGCAATAAATGATGTGTGTGGAGGTGCAGGTGAATTTGTGGCGGATATGGAAGTGTCCCTTGGGGCCTTGGAGGGAGGTAAGGGGGGAGGTGTGGGCGCAAGTTTTGCATTTCTTGCGGTTGCAGGGGAAGGTGCCGGGAGTGGAGGTTGGGTTGGTGGGGGGTGTGGACCTGACGAGGGAGTCACGGAGGGAGTGGTCTTTTCGGAATGCTGATTGGGGGGGGGAGAGAGGGAAATATGTCCCTGGTGGTGGGGTCCGATTGGAGGTGGCAGAAATGACATCAGATGATACGTTGGACATGGAGGTTGGTGGGGTGGTAGGTGAGGACCAGTGGGGTTCTGTCCTGGTGGCAGTTGGAGGGGCGGGGATCAAGGGCGAAGCAGCGGGAAGTGGAAGAGATGCGGTGGAGGGCATCGTCGACTACGTCTGGGGGGATATTGCGGTCCTTGAAGAAGGAGGCCTTCTGGGTGGTACAGTTTTGGAACTGGTCCTCCTGGGAGCAGATGCGGCGGAGACAAAGGAATGGTTACATCAAGGGAAATTCATGCCTGATAAATTTGCCAGAATTCTTTGAGGAAGTATGAGCAGGTTAGACCAAGGAGAGCTAATAGATGTTATCTACCTGGATTTCAAGAAGGCCTTTGACAAGGTGCCGCACAAAGGCTACTGAGTAAGATAAGGGCCCATGGTGTTAGAGGCAAGTGCGAGCATGGATAGAAGCTTGGCTGTCTGGCAGAAAGCAGAGTGGGGGGATAGAAGGGCCCTTCTCAGGATGGCAGCTGGTGACTAGTTGTGTTCTGCAAGGTTCAGTGTTGGGATCACAACTTATCACTTTATATATTAATGATCTAAATGAAGGAATGGAGGACATTCTGGCTAAGTTTGCAGATGTTGCAAAGATAGGTAGAGGGATAGATAGCATTGAGGAGGTGGGGAGGCTGCAGAAGGATTTGGACAGGTTGGGAGATTAGGCAAAGTAGCAAATGGAGTACAACTTGGGCAAGTCTGAGGTCATGCACCTTGGTAGGAAGAATAGAGGCATGGACTATTTTCTAAATTGGGAGAATGTTCAGAAGTCTGAAGCACAAACAGACTTAGGAGTTCTCGTCCAGGATTCTCCCAAGATGAACTTGCAGGTTGAGCCTGTAGTTAGGAAGGCAAATGCAATGATAGCATGTATTTTGAGGGGACTTGAATATAAATGCAGGGAAATACTTCTGAGGCTCTGGTCAGTCCACATTTGGAGGATTGTGCGCAGTTTTGGGCCCTAAATGTCACAAAGGATGTACTGGCCCTGGAGCATGTCCAGAGAAGGTTCACAAGAACGGTCCCAGGAATGTTTGAGGACTCTTGGTTTATACTCGAAGGAGCTTAGGAGGATGGGGGGGGGGGTGAAGAGATCTAACTGAAACCTACAGAATACTGACTAGCCTGGACAGAGAAGATGTCGGGAAGCTGTTTGCATTGGTAGGAGAGACTAGGACCCGCAGGCATAGCCTTAGAGTAAAGGGAAGACATTTTTGAATGGAGATAAGGAGAAACTTCTTCAGCCAGAGAGTAGTGAATCTATAGAATCCATTGCCAGAGAAGGATGTGGAGGCCAGGTCATTGAGTATATTTAAGACTGAGATGGATAGGTGCTTGGGTATCAAGGGTTACAGATAGAAAGTGGGAGAATGGGGTTGAGAAACTTATCAGGCATGATTGAATGGCAGAGAAGACTGAATGGCCTAATTTCTGCTCCAATCGCTTATTGTCTAACAATTGCATTGCATTCCAGACACAAAGGATTGCATATTGCTTGAATTCTGAAGTCACCAATTCTGCAAAAAACTTCTGCAGACTACTGGAGATTTTTACTTATGTCTTTCAGATTAGGATTCTTTCTACAATAGTATCAACAATTCTTTAACAGGGTATAAAATTAGGGAGTGTAAAATTCACAACAGTTTCCAGCTCAGAAGTTTTGATGCATACAGTCTTCTGTCCAAAGCTTAGACCAAATCAGTTCAAACTGTGGTTTCTGTTTTTCAACATATTCTGTGATTGACTGGCTAGCACTGATCCACCTTTCTTGATCAATTCAACATCCGACCAATACATCCTTCTTCAGATAGAGACCAAAACCACATACAATACTCCAGGTATGGTCTCCACATGGTGCTATACAACTGCAGCAAGAAATCCTGCTCCCTTACTTGAATCCTCTCAGCATGAAGGCCATCATTTGCCTTCTTCACTACCCACTGCAACTACATGCTTAGCTTCAGTGACAGGTATTGTTGCGCCCCAGGTGTTGTTGCACCTTCCCCTTTCCCAGTCTATTACCATTCAAATAATAATCTGCTTTCCTATTTTTGTTAACAAAGTGGATAATCTCAGATTAATCAACACTATATTTCATCGCCCATGCATTTTCCTACTCACACCTGTCCAGATCACACTGATGCATCTCTGCATTCTCCTCACTGTTCACCCTCCCACCCAGCTGTGTGTCATCTTTAAATGTGTAGTTAAACACTTTCAAATTGTGAACCAACTCCCATTCCTTCCCTTTCTTTTAGGGAGGTTCAGTGTGGACTTGTTGGGCTAAAGGGTCTGTTTCCACACTGTAAGTAATCTAATCTAATCTAAAAAAAATTTACTTGATACATTCTGTCACCATATCCTCCCCACCCCTTCTCCCATACCAGTCGGTCTGTATGTTCTTTCAAGTCTGACTTAGACTCACCATTGTTCTTCCGTTTTCACACTCCTATCAATTAGTCTGAGCTCCCCCAACACTCTACACCCCACATCATCTCCCAGCTTTAGTATAAATACTGCTCCCTCCACAAAGACGGCATAGTGGTTCAGTGGTTAGCACTTCTTTCTCACAGCACCAGGGACCCAGGTTCGACTCCAGCCTGGGGCGACTGTCTGTGTGGAGCTTGCACATTCTCCCGTGTCTGTGTGGGTTTCCTCCGGTTTCCTCCCACTGTCCAAAGATGTGCAGGTTAGGTGAATTAGTCATGCTAAATTACACATAATGTTAGGTGCATTCGTCAGGTAAAAAAGTGAGGAAATGGGTTTGGGTTGGTAACTGCTGGAAGGGTCAGTGTGGACTTGTGGGGCAAATGGTCTGTTTCCACACTGTAGGGAATGTAATCTAAACTTCACGGCAGCTCTGATGAAGTGTCATCCACGCTCAAAACATTAACCTGCTCTCTCTCCTGGCATGCTGTCTGACCCGCTGTGGTCACCACCATTTGTTATTTGAGTGGAGATTTAGCATTCCTCATTAAATCATTAGCATATATTGTGAATAGTTCGGGTCTTTACATAAATATGGTGGTTTTAATGAACTGGCAAAAGATGTTTATGGCTGTTGGAGGTCAGTCATCTCAACTCTTGGACATCTCTACATGGATTCTTTCGGAGTTATACCCTAAGCCCAACCACCTTCAGCTACTTCATTAATGACCTTCCCTCCATCATAACCTAAGTAGTAGGGATGGTCCCTGATGACTGCACATTGTTTAGGAACATGTACAACTCCTTAGACACTGAGGCAGTCCATGCCCACATCCAGGAAGACCTGGACAATATTCAGGTTTGGGCTGAAAAGGGCAAGTAACATACACATAAAAGTGCTAGGCAATGACCATCTCCAATAAGAGAGAATCGAACCATTGCCTCTTGACATTTAACAGCATCACCATCACTGAGCCACTCACTACTAACATCCCTTATCTAACTATTACTAGCTACAAAATTAGGTCAGAGGCTCGGAACCTTAAAGCGTGTAACTCACCTCCTGACTTTCTCAACAAGGCATGATTCAGGAATGTGATGCAATACCTCCCAACTGCTTGGGTGAATGCAACTACAATAACACTCAAGGAGCTTGACACCATCCAGACAAAGCTGGCACAACATTCACAATTGTTCAGATCCTCTACTGTTGACTATCAGCAGCAGCAGCAGAATGTACTGTCTACAAGATGCACTGCGAAATTCAGCAAACTTCCTTAGATAGTATCTTCCAAACCCTCAACCATGACCATTTGGAAGAATAAGTGCATCAGACACCTGTGAACATTATCAGCTGCTTGGGATAATATCACCATCCCTTCAGTGTTGCTGGGCCAAAGTCCAAGAACACAGCTGGCAATGTCCACATTTTGCGAATGGATAATAAAACCATAATTAGGGGAAATCTTTTCAATACATTCCCTTCAGAAATATATGTTCAAGTCTTTAGATGTCACTTTCAGCCAAAGTTTATGCCTTTTGAAACCAAAAGTTACATAATCTTCACTGGGCTCAATTTTTTAAATCAATCAATTCATGTCAGTATGGAGCCTGTTTGGAAGTCTGCTTGCTTGAACATCATGATGAGGGCAAGGTAAGGTTCAAGTGCGATGCACCTAAAAGGCCAATAGTTTACCAGCACTCATGATCAAAATCTATATGCAAGACACTTGAGTAAGATTTTGAAAGGAAAATGGAATGTTGCCTTATAAAAACATAATAAATTGGAGTAGTACTTCATACAGCCTCAAGATTGCTTCACGATTCAATAAGATCAGAGGTCATAGAATCCCTACAGTGTGAAACAGGTCATTTGGCCCATCGAGTCCACACCGACCATCTTAGCAGCATCCCACCCAGATCCTCCCCCTTAACCTATCCCTGTAACCTTGCATATCCCATGGCTAATTCACTTAACCTATGGGCAATTTAACATGGCCAATTCACTTAACCTGCTCATCTTTGGGACTGTGGGAGGAAACTGGAGCACCCGAAAGAAACTAGTCCAGGTGCAGGGAGAATGTGCAAACACCACACAGTCACCCAAGGGCAGAATTGAACCAGAGTCCCTGGTACTGTGAGGCAGCTGTGCTAACCACTGAGCCAACTTGGCATCTTAAATGTTTTCTCGAGTTTGTTTTCTTAAAAATGTGTAGCACACTCAATACACCACATACATTCTCCTTTCTTTCCCATCAGTGGGTAGTGCAGCATAAAACATATCTTTTGCATTACAATAATAGTAATGGATGCCAATCATTTAGAATAATTGAATCCCTACATTGTAGAAGCAGGTCGTTCAGCCAAATTAGTCCACACCAAATATCCGAAGAACATCCCATCCATTCCCACCATCTCCATAGCCCTGCACTTTTCATGGCTAATTCAGCTGACCTGCACATCTCTGGCCTGTGGGAGGAAACTGGAGCACCTGGAGGAAACCCCATGCAGACACAGAGAATGTACAGACTCCACACAGACAGTCACCCTAGGATAGAATCAAACCCAAGTCCCTGGCCCAGTGATGAAGCAGTGCTAACCTCTGAGCCACCAGGCCGCTATTACTTTTTTTCGTTAAAAATATGTTGCACACCCTCGCATCAAGCATGCCTCCCACCAATGCAGGGCGATTCAACATCAAATTTCATCCCCTGATGTAAACTGTTTCTCTTGCTTAGAGTAGTCTTGTGTCTAGTATTGGTGTTCCCGATGCTGTTTCACTCCATTAGCAACGCTACTGGAGCTGTCCCAGTACTTGCATGAGGAGTGGTCATATAACCAAACAGAAACTGGGACAGTTTGGTATTGAGTGAAACTGTACGCTGTTTCTTAATAGAATCCCCTCCAGTATGGAAGCAGGCCTTTCGGCCCAAGTCCACGGTGACTCCCCAAAGAGCATTGGACCCAGACCCACCTCCCTACCTTATTCCTGTAACCTTGCATTTCCCATGACTAACTCACCTAGCCTGCACATCCCTGGACACTATAGGCAATTTAGCTTAGCCAATCCACCCCCGCCTGCATGTCTTTGAACTGTGCAAGGAAATTGCAGCACTGGAGGAAATCCACAAATCCACACATGTGCAAACTCCACACCGATAATAGCCCAAGGGTGGAATTAAAGCTGCTACCGTGAGACAGCAATGCTAACCACTGAGTCAGTGTCTTACCTCATCTTCTACCCCAACTCCCCTTTCCTTATCTTTCAAAAAGGCATTTTTGAATACAGAACTAATAAGCATTCACTATTTGCATGTATATTCAACAGATTGCCATTATATAGCAAGGGTTCGAATGTCTTTTCACAAATGCTCATTTTAATAAAGCACCACTCAAATGCTATTTTCCTAAGCAAGCTATTTTCTTGCTCCACTGCACAAGTGGTTTCCCTAAGTTTATCAGGTATGACAGTATAAGTGTGACACCACAGTTTCTTATTTGTTCTTAGTTTTTGTTATCAAGTTTATTACACTACATGAAAAGGAAACCACACATACTATGTCTTTACAAACTGGCCAGAAAGTTGGTCAGAAAGTTAGTAGGTTGAAAATCTAAATATACATTATTCACATGTGCCTTCTTTTATTTTAGATATGATCTCTCAGAATCTTCCACAACAAGGCTGTCTTTGGTTGCTACATTTGTTTTACTAGTAACTTCATCTTGCCTAGATGGACAATATATTGAAGCACTGGATGACTTCAAAAGGTAAATGAATGTTGGCCTGGATTTGGTGATTATGATAGAAGAAATGACATCTATTCTTCATTACACCAACAACTGCTCACAGATTCGTCATTCACTTTTTGGGTATCAACTTAAAAAAATAAGTGATCCTTTCCAAAACAGAGCTCTCCATAGGGGACCTGCCACGGTGCAGTGTGGGCAAGCAAAACAATATATCACTTCAATCACTCAGTTCAAAGAATTCTTAATGAAATCTACCGAGTATAAACCAGGAAGTACAAATTAGAATATTTAATCCAATATAAAATCATGCACAGAAATTAACATTGAGGGGGTCAGAAAGATAAAGTTGAGAGAAAGAGAGAGAAGGAAAGAAGGAGATACAAAGAAATTCTCAAGAAATGAAGTTCCAGACTTCAATGCCAGAGGTTGTTTTCAGTGCCAGAGGGTATTTGGCTAAATCAAAACTTAACACAGTTGACAATAAGCATTTCACAAAAGAGCCAAACCTAACTATGTCTGGCACATTTTGTGGCTAAGTGAGTGCACCTTCACAGGTTTCATGCATTTTCATGTTATTTTTATTGACAAGGTTATGAGTGAACAAAGGATTGAGGAGGAACAGGGCAAATTGGATAGCTTTACAAAATCTGCATATTTGCAAATACTGAAGGTTGCTGTCCAAATTACTCCATGATAATGGTGTATTCTGATAGCCTATTTATTTTAAACTGAATTAATTTTTTTGTAAAATATTTTTTAACAAAAATTAGTAAATGTGGTTTAAACAAGGTCACTTTTGCCACAATAATGGCCAGTCAAATTTTCTACTGGACAACAACTTTAATCCATTTGAAAATGAGGATTGAAAAGATCGTATTTTTTCTTAGGTTTCAAACCAAGTCAGTATGCTGCACATTCCACAGATAGTACTTATCCTTTAAAATGTTCAAGTAGAAATCTTTGAGGCATGAACCTCCCAGAGACAAAACGGATAGCTAACATTAAAAGAAAACTCCATTTTACACTCCTGACACTTTCACATGCTTTTCAGGAGGAGATAAAGATTATCACCAAAAATGCTGCTTAATTTTTTGTTTGACTGTGAGGCTATTATAATATAAATAAATGCTGAACCTGAAATCAATTAATTCAGTGCTGAATTTGCAATTTTACTGGTTTGAATGGCTGATTTTAAAATCTATTTGCAAAAGAACCATGTAGGAATATTTGTCCAATGTTCCTCAAAAAGGGAGAGAAAAATCAATCTAGGCCAAGAATGTTTTTGGCTGTGACACCTGTATGACTATAGTCTGGAACCACATTTCTTTATTATTTACTCATTCTTGAATTATGAACATCACTAGCAAGAACAAATATTTGTTGCAATGCAAAGGTGATAACATAACTGGTTGCTTGCTGAGTCACTTCATAGGGCAATTATGAGTCACTGACATTGGTGTGGGACTGGATTTACACATTGGCTATGCTGGGTTAAGTATGGAAGTGTTCCTTTCCCTATTAAGACATTTTAATATGGTATTAGAAACATACTGGAACCTGTAGAATGGAAACCTACTGTCACTCTAAAAGCAAGGGAGAAGATTAGAAGAAGTCTTGTAAATAGGACTAATTATTCTTCTAAGTAGAACTCATGATTCCACACCTCTCGATCTCTGTTAAACTTCTCCAATTCTACAATCCTATGGTCCACAGTATTGATTTCAATTGTTAAATCATTGCTAATGAAGTTTTCAGTGATCAAAGCTTGAAGCTCTGAAATTCCCTCTCCAAACATCACTGTCCCCCTACATCTCACCACCTTTAATTCATTCCTTAAAACGCACCTTTTGAACAAATTATGCAGTTTTGAGGCTGGTATCAAATTTTGTTTGATAAAATTCCAGTGAAGCACCTTGGGACATTTCACTATGGTGAAGGAGCTATACTGTTATTTGGAGAATCAGTACCCTCTACCTTATTAGTACTAGGTTCACAGGATGATAGATAACGCCATGTATACGAGTGAAAGAAGAGGTTTTATAATTCTGAATTGAATACTATCACCAGGAGTTAATTGCATTCACCTTGGGTCACACTTACTGTTAAAAGTCACCTGCAAGAATGTTATGATCTTGTTATTTAGCTATTTTTTCAATTTGATAATTAAGTACAATATAGGCCATTCACACATCACTTAACAATTATTGAGACTCTGCATTCCTGTATACCGTAGACTCAGTTGTAATTGTGTATTTATTGACTACCCAATGCAGAGGTGGTAAACAACATGCTCTTTTGTTGTTTGTTGAAATAGTTTTACAAGGAAGTTGTAAAATGTTATCAACTGATTCAATCCCACAGTTCATAGATTTGAACGGGGGTATCTGAGATGTTAATATTTCTTTGCCAAACAAGTGTAAGGAATTATTCCATTGATTTCAGTCATGACATTCAAAGTACATTGGTTCATAATTAACTGGCTCACACAATTGTTTTACTGCCAATTTTATTTCCTTGAACCGGCAAGGAGGGACTGATCTTCCATTATGTCATCAAAAGGCTTTGCTTAATTTGAAAGCCCAATTCTTTTTAGTGGAAGTATAAACATTTGGCATAACAAGTTTAATTCTGTCCTCACCTATGGATTACACATCTGTAGTCCCAATCAGAATCAATGAATTGTCAAAAAAAATCCTTTCTGAATCCATCCCATCTTACTAGTGCTGCCTAAAGATTAATTAAACGTATGCACAAAAGTTGAGCAGATTGAATCTTTACTGATTCAACTCTAGAAGAATTAGAGATCTTATTTATACAGAAAAGAACATGAAGGGTCTTGAGAGGCTAAATGTGGAGAGATGATTGGTCTTGGTTAATTGAGAATCAGGAGTATACATTCATAACAGGTGATCTTCCATTTAAAATGGACAAGAAGTAGTATTTCTTTTCCAGTCTTTGTAATTCTCTCCCTCGAAAAGCAGTAGCGAGTTGGTCATAGGACATATTCTAAGCTTAGGTAACAAAGATTGTTGTTCTACATAGTAGTCAAGGGGTATTTTGGCCAGCAGGAAAATTAACTTAAAGCCACAATCAGATTGGTTATGATTTTATTGAATAATGAAGAATGACTGAGAAGCTCAATTGCCTATTCCTGCTCTTATTTCTTGAGGTATCATTGTTTTATAGTACTTTTGTGAACTGCTGTTGTGTCTTTATTGCATTAAGAGCACGATATGATTTGTTATTGCTGTTTTGAAGAAAACAGCAGATATAATTACATGCAACAAATTTCTGCTGTTCTTACTCTCAAAGAAAAGTTACCCATTACCAAGTCTTGGCTAACACTGAATATAAGCAAAACCTTGATATTCATGGAAATCAGAAATAAAAACAGAAAATGCTGGAGAAACTCTGTCGCGGGAAATAGAAGAGTTCTGAACAAGTAAAATCTGTCTCAAAGCAATAATTCTGTTTTTATCTCCACAGATGCTGCCAGACACAGAGTTTCTCAAGCTTTTCTGTTTCTATTTCTGCGAACATTATTTCAGGCAAGTGCGAGACAATGGAATGATCTCTTTCTATCCCATTGAAGAAACTTACAGCTCACCAAATGTAAGTAAAGAAAAATCATCCACTATCAGATAAGCTTTCCATGTTTGGACTTCAGCTCTGAACAGTCTTTGTGGACAGTTTACATTGAAGCTTCAATCATTAATGGAAAAGGACCAAAAAGGGTGCAAAAAGTCTTTAAAAAGGGTGCAAAAAAAATAAGATACTGAACCCTGGGAATCTGAAATAAAACACAAATTACTCAATGTCCAGCAGTTTTGCAGCATCTGAAATGAGAAAAAGAGTCAATGAGCAGGGTTTTCATTTCCCATGGAGGTGTGAATTGGGTCATGAAATGCTTTTTTTTGCAAGAAAAATAATTTTCTCTATTTTCCCAACCGCACACCATTTTTATGTGGCAATGAAATAAGTGAAGAAACAAAAAAAGGGTTCAAAATAAAGGGGAAAGTAGTATTGCCAAACAGCTGCCTTGCAATTTTCATTATGCACTTCATTTCCATTCAGACCTTCCAGTCTTTGGCTTCCTACTGTTCCAGTAAAGCAGAATGCGAGCTAAAGAAAAGCAATAATCTTTCAATTTGGCTCTTTACTGCATTTTAAAACTCAACATTGGGTTCAACAATTTCACACATTACAATGCTGTAACATTTTTTTGTACCAAAAACAGGAATGGCTCACTGGATTTAGCAGGTCTGGCAGCATCATGTGGAGAGAAACCAGTTCAGAATCTGAAGGAGAGTCAGTGGACCTGAAATATTAACTCTGCTTTCTCTCCATAACATGCTGCCAGACCTGCTGACTTTTCCAGCAATTTGTTCTTGTTTCTGATTTTCAGCCTCCACAATTCTTTGGCTTTATTTCCCTTTTTTAAATTGATGATAATTCTGCTTTCCTATTTACACATCAGGACACAAAGTTTTTTTTTCCCCTTGACCCATCACCATCTTTTTATCACCTTGCAGACTTTTAAAAATACCATTTTATCCCTCCTTCATTCCAACTGATCACAGATATTTCCCTTTTTCTTCTCATCCCTACCTTGCCTAAAAGTCTTACATCTCTAAACTTCTTACAATCACTGACATTCATAATTCTGATAAAGGGTCATTATGGTGAAAAGAATTATTGTTTATTTTCTTCATTAATGCTGCCAGCCCTGCTGAGTTTATCCAACATTTTTGTTTTTTTGTTAAACAGAGAAGTTTCATTTGGGATTGTTTCAGGATGTCAATATTTTCAATCTAGAAATAAAGGTCCATGAAAGGGTAGAAGGCAAGAAATATAAAATAATTAAAGGAATAACAGTAGCAGACAAATAAAAACAGCAATCAGAAAAATAAGAGAACATGTATGTATCTAAATGTGGTGCAAATGGGGAAGAGGGGTAATCACAGTTTACCTTAACATCAGCTGATTCAGGATTGACAGCCCATCACAGTTAAATAAAGTAGGCATGTTAATCGCTGTAATTTTATGTCATTATAAGTAATTATGTTTTAATTAATCTGTTGCATTGGGTATTAACCAGATGGCAGAAGAGGTTTGCATTCACATTGAGAAAGAGAAATGCAAATGCTACACTGAGACTTGGGAATCAGATGGACAATTATTAGAAAACATCAAATGTTGATGATTCTTTGATAGCCTGTTGGAATTGCCTACTGTTTCCATACTGTAGGGGAATCTAATCTAATCTCAGAATGCACAGTAGAATCTCCATATAAAGCCAAATACAGCATCTTTTAAAATACTTTTTTTTAATATACTGCATGTTTTCTGCTACAAATGATACATTTACCTTTTCCTGCGACAAGAAAGTTATCTCAGTGAGCGTGCCTCAACTATAGTTACTCTGTAATGATAATGCATCACCTCTTTGTAACTCCTCTTACTTTAAATAAACTGTTACCTGTCTTTCACTTGCAGTACTTAGAAATGCACTGGGAAATAAGAACTCTACAGATGTGGAAAACTTCTGCTCAAAAAGTATATTTCAGCAGTTTAAGATGCACAAAATTGGAACAAGGAGGCTATCATGCAAACCAGAAATAAATGTAATATGTTGCTAAGTTCATATAATTGGATAATTTTGAACAATAATCAAAAACCATAACATGGAGAATGCATGGAAACAGACCCTTTGGTCCATTATATCCTTGCTGACCAAGTTTCCCAAACTAAACTAGTCCCACATGTCTACATTTGGCCGATGTCTCTCTAAACTTTTCCTATTCATGTACCTGTCCAAATGTCTTTTAAATGTTGTAATTGTATCTGCATCTATCACTTCCTCTGGCAGTTCATTCCACATATGAACCACCCACTGTGTAGAAAAAGCTGCCCCTCAGGTATATTTTAAATATTTCCCCTCTCATTTAAAAAAATAATGTCCCCTAGTTTTGAACTTTTTTTGACCTTTTGAAGAGAAGACAGTAAGTACCTGCAAATGAGTGAAGGACTAACAAAACAAGACTCACAAATCAACATGCATTAACTCTGGCAGTTGGTTGAGTAACTGCATTTATCTAGCAAATGAGATGACTCCTTGAGTGAACATTCTTTCCATTTGTTTCTTTGCTTCAATATTATTCTTAAGTTTCAGTCAATTTCCTAGATATTGAATGGTTTTGAATCAGTGCATTGAACAAGATTTGAGACAGAAACAACATCCATGACTTTCACTTCTATCTACTCACCCTTTAGAACCTAATCTATTTTGTGACTTCCCTCAACTAGGTTCATGAAAATCGATCTCAATGGTTTAATGCTTAGTTACAAATACTTTGCACTTTGCAGAATCGAGACAAAATTGGAGTTTAAAATCCCTTCTGCCATCTTGCCCTTGAACTCATGGCTCTCCAAAGTCATTAAGGGAAGCCAAAATAAGAAAATACATTTTAAATGAGACATATAGAAGACATGATCAAAGGAGCGCTATAGCTCTGAGTCAACACTATTGAGCCACATACAGGAAAGGAAAATCTGACTGAGGAGGAAGTATATCTGATACCATTAAATCTTCAAAATAAGGAAAAGTGAAAGATAAGAAATAACTTTAAAGCTTTTCAACGTTTTAATTAAATGGCCACCTATCTAACCTTGGCATCTAGAAGTTTGGGGCTCTTCATGTCTGATAAAGTATGAACCTGACTAAACAAATTTATCTGGGTAAAATTTAACATAAGACTTCAGTTAGTAATAGTTACTACAGACACATAGGTAAATAATAAATACTAAGAATGACCCAGGGTGAACTTAGGGGAGTGATAACTAACATTGCTTGACAAGGAAATACTCCAATCTTTTGTTTTAACTGCATCCAGAATCAAACAAACAAGAAAGAAAACTATGCACTTCTTAGCATTTGCAGACATATATTCACTTGACCAAAGTTCATGGCTGAAATGGTTGACCTAGCTACTGGTGCCTTTTTTTGTTGATCAGGCACGAGTCAAGTTCTTGTGACAAACTAAATCAGTCCCGCCACAGCAAGCAAAATTACCGCTCAAAGTTTTACATAACAGAGAACAATTGCACCTCACAGAGCTTTTGGCAAGTGACCAACCACTGTTCAGCTGTGCAGCTCAGCCCCAACAGCTGCTGCTAAAATTGAACTTTGTGACTGAGCAGAAAAGCTGGATTCCAGCCACAAAACAAATGCATGAGTAAACAAAAAAAAACTAAAGAACAAAGGTATTGAAGATTATATAGATATTTGTGCCAAGTACTTCTTTCCAAGATTATCACCTTTATTTCCCGTCTTTACATAAGTCTTATCTTTATACAATTTGAAATAAAGAAGCTAATAAGATAAACTAATGTTAGATTTTAACTGTATTCTCTGATGTCAAGTTCTGAGACTCAAGTTAAAATCGTCATACAGCCCTGATCAAGAACATATCAGCTCCAGTTTACTTGCTAGCTCCTAAGTTAGGTGAACTTTGCATGCTGGTCATAAATGGTCATTTAAACTTAGTTTTCACTGCACTGTAGTTCTATGGAACTACATTGCCATGAAGAAAAACTGGCTATACAAGTAGACTAGAATGGTATGCATCATTGCACCTTAAAACATTTGAAACCTCTACATAGCCAAACAATTGTGTTCATCGATACATTTGGTTTAAAATGATTTCTTTGTAGTGACTTTTATTTTAGCACTGTAGGCAAGCAGATTTTGTGATGGCTAGTAATAGCAGGAAGGTAAAATATGTGACTGATTGTAATTGTGAAATTACAGTTTACTAATTCTGTATTTGGATGAGTGGTCCATTGGTAGCCTGGCTAGTAAGGGAATGCTGGCACTACCTGCCTTTCTGTCCCTGTGTCTTCTACTTGTGCTCCTCAGGAAGACTTATGTCTATGTGGTGTATTTGAAGAAAGATCTGGAAGATATAATTTTTCAAGCAGACTCTGATACTATATGTGACAACTTACTTTTGGCATCCTCTAGTAAGCAGGCTTGTGAAACTGACTCCTGGATATTGCTATGATCCTAGCCATGAAGGGCCATAAAGTCACTAAAGCTAAGCAGCAAAATGTGTCCGAAAGGTTATTTGGGACATGAATCACGTAGGCAATGTTTTGCTAATTATGCTGAGCTAGTCCCACTCCTAGACATTTCCTTGCCCTCACAGCCAGATACCCTGATCTGGAATGAGGAAGCCAAAGATGCTTTTAACTGTTTCAAGCAGTCTCTCATCTCAGCTTCAATGTTAGAACTCCCAGACAATGCCAAGCCTGTCTGGTTTTGCCCAGTCCATCCTTACACAGTCAACACCCAGTGGCATATTTTAGCACTCAAACGGATCCAGTGGCTGGGGCTTACTCAGTTGCCTGCGTGTCCTCTCTGCCTCCTATGCCATCCAACAAGCTTCAGCTATCACTCTGAACCATTGTACTGTATTGCATGTTCCCACTCTACTGCGATCCTATTAACCAAATGTGCCACTCAACACCTGAGCTCAGCCCGCACCATTAGGTGTGAAGTAGAATTACTCTCTTAACCCGAACTTGACCATCAACCACTGCTCAACCTTAAATCCGGCAGCACTCCCACTGAATCCTGAAGGTGACACCCCTCACTGCTGCGAGACAGTTACCCAGCTAGTCTCAAAACCTTAGCTGATAATGAGCGACAGCCCCCTAGGAAACCCAGACTTAGTCTTTTTTGTCAATGGTTTTGCCTTAAGGCATAACAATGGACACTGTTGTGCGAGCTATGCCGTCACCACAGACTACTCTACTGTTGAAGCAGCAACTCTCCCCAACACTTTCTTTGCAGAACCTTTTACCGTCACATGAGCATGTATATTGGCTACTGGCAAAGCAGTTCATAGTTACACCGACTCACGTTATGCATTGCTCATGGCTATGGACAGATCTGGAAACTCAGGGGTTATCTAAACTCTTCAAGCCCAGCAATCAAATATGCTGAATATGTTAACAACCTCTTGTGTGCTATTCAATGCCCTCAGCTGGTCATAATTATTAAATGTCAGGCACATATGGGCAAGCAGGATGAGGTTGCATTGGACAATGACAGCTGACAGAGCCGCTCGCAGCGCTGCCTTGTCTGATACTAGTTTGCAGGTCTTTACCTTTGTTTTGAGCATTCTAAAATTACTGATTTACCACCCACAATTGATGATGTGGCCACAGTTTCTGGCCAGTGATGAGGTGTTAGCCTGTGCACAACATCAATGTAAACAGACACCGGAGGGGGTCTGAGTTCATTACAATGGCTGCATGGTGGCATCTAGAGCTCTATTCCCTAGATTGGGTGAACACAGCAGGCAATCATGTGGGCAAACAGGGGATGGCAGTCTACATTTTGAAAACATGATACGCATCGGGAATTTCAGCAAATACAAAACAAGTTAGTGAATAGTGTGCAACCTGCCAAACTATGAATTTGGAAAAAATATAGAAAAATGCAGGCTGCTTCTCACTTAAATCCTACAGGGACTTTCAAATATTTGCATATGGAGTTTATCAAACTACCCCCATGTATGGAATTTAAGTATGTACTTGTAATTATTGATGTATTCCTTAAATGGATCAAAGCCTTTCGCTGTAGGAAAAATGATGCAACTACAGTCACCAAGCATTTGTTAAAAGAAATTGTATCACATTTCCGTATACCTGTGCAGCTATCAATGGGTCACATTTTACTGGAACCATTGTTAAGGAAATGTGTAAAGCTTTGCAGATCAATCAGCATTTTCACTGCAGCTACTATCCACAGTCAGCTGGACTAGTAGAAAGATATAATGGAACGTTGAAAAATAAACTTGTAAAACTGTGTGAAGAAACTGGCCTTAAGTGGATCAAAATTCTACCTTTAACCCTAATGACTGTGCGATCTGCTCCCAAAAGAAAGACAGGATGTCATTACATGTAATTGTCAGGGGGTACCCTCTACAGTTACCTTTCTCTGCATCTGTCACTGTTAAACAAATGCACAACCATAAAATGGAGGGAAATATTTTAAATTATTGTATGTCATTGACCAAATATATCTCTAGCTTCCATTCACAGGTAAAGAAAGTTCAAATTGAATTAGCTGGAAGAGAATGCCATAATTTGGAACTAGAAGAATTTGTGTACGTGAAAGCATTCCAGAGAAAGAACAGCCTCCAGCCAAGGTTTGAAGGGTCATTCCAGATCCTGCTGACCACCAACACGCCTCTAAAAGTAAAAGGGCTCCCCACATGGATCCACGCCTCACACTACAAGAGGGCTCCTGACAGGGAAGCCCGAACTTAATCAGCAACTGGAAATTGACAGTAGGCCTATGTTTTCTAATGACTTATACTGGACCAGTATGGACACTCCAGCACATTTCTGCATTTGAGTGACAAATATGCTTTGTGGTCAAATCAATCTAGCTGCTGGGTGTGTGGTATGGGCCCCATGCAGTCAAGTGGAGGAATCCTCCTCATACCCATTCCTTTGAACACATGTGACTTGGCAGAATGGGTCACTCCCCAAAACAAGTCTGCTGACTGAGGTTCGCATGGCTGCCACATCTTCTGCAGAGAAAGGGTTATATTGGGAAGACATCAGAGGTTCCTGTGATATGTGGGAGTCAGCTACATACAGCCTTTCTGCAACTGAAGTTTAATACCTCCCACACTCCATTACCAACACATCAAGGGTGGGGAAAATTAGTGGACTCCATTTGACTCAACAAATTTGAGCCGAGGTTAGTGAGCAGGGCAGAATAATTGCACCCAAAATTTTCATGTCACGCCTATTGGCCTCCATAGACCTTAAACTTAACTTTCATCATCCTTACATCAGCAGAAATCTTTAACTATGTCTGGTCCCCAGACTACATAACTCAGCTTATCTTATACAATGGTATGTATTTTGTTGCGGACAAAAGGCCTATGCATGACTGCCTTTAACATGGACCAGCTTTTGTTACTTGGCCTATGCTCTGCCCCACATGTATCATCTTCACTTTCTGTCCCACCATTGGACTTTGAATCACCGCCAGAAATGGAAGTTTGCAGATGACACCAAAATTGGAGGAGTAATGGACAGCGAAGAGGGTTACCTCAGATTACAACAGGATCTGGACCAGATGGGCCAATGGGTTGAGAAGTGGCAGATGGAGTTTAATTTAGATAAATGCGAGGTGCTGCATTTTGGGAAAGCAAATCTCAGCAGGACTTATACACTTAATGGTAAGGTCCTAGGGAGTGTTGCTGAACAAAGAGACCTTGGAGTGCAGGTTCATAGCTCCTTGAAAGTGGAGTCGCAGGTAGATAGGATAGTGAAGAAGGCTTTTGGTATGTTTTCCTTTAGTGGTCAGAGTATTGAGTACAGGAATTGGGAGGTCATGTTGCGGCTGTACAGGACATTGGCTTGGCCACTGTTGGAATATTGTGTGCAATTGTGGTCTCCTTCCTATCGGAAAGATGTTGTGAAACTTGAAAGGGTTCAGAAAAGATTTACAAAGATGTTGCCAGGGTTGGAGGATTTGAGCTACAGGGAGAGGCTGAACAGGCTGGGGCTGTTTTCCCTGGAGCATCAGAGGCTGAGTAGAGACCTTATAGAGGTTTACAAAATTATGAGGGGCATGGATAGGATAAATAGACAAAGTCTTTTCCCTGGGGTCAGGGAGCCCAGAACTACAGGGCATAGGTTTAGGGTGAGAGAGGAAAGATATAAAGGAGACCTAAGGGGCAACTTTTTCACATAGAGGGTGGTATGTGTATGGAATGAGCTGCCAGAGGGTGTGGTGGAGGCTGGTACAATTGCACATTTAAGAGGCATTTGGATGGGTATATGAATAGGAAGGGTTTGGAGGGATATGGGCCGGGTGCTGGCAGGTGGGACTAGATTGGGTTGGGATATCTGGTTGGCATGGACGGGTTGGACCGAAGGGTCTGTTTCCATGCTGTACATCTCTATGACTCTATGACCATCGCAGGTAAACAGCAGCTCTTTGCTATCCTGTTCCACAAGTATAGAATAGCTAAAGTAACTAAGAAGTCTCTTAATATGGCCTCTGCCATGAAAGGAACTGGTGAAGGAAACTGCCCAGGCACTCCAAGACACCAGCTAGGCTATAAAGGATAAAACTGCTGAAATGGTGGCCATTAGGACAGTAGTACTCCAAAACAGGATGGCCCTCAACTAACTCTTAGCTGAGAAAGAAGGCACTTGTGCCCTCATGGGGTCAGAATGTTGCACCTACATTCCTGATTTCTCTGAGAACATCACAGACCTTGTTGACCACATCCAGAACGAAGCAGATGAGATTAGGAAGATAGGGAATGAGCTACAGAACCCAGAGGCACCTCATGGACCATTTAGTTGGCTTTATTCTTTGTTAGATTCCTGAGGGGGGAGCTCCACTGTACAATGGGTGCTGTGAGTCCTGTTCTTTATTATTGCCATCTTTGTTTTGATCTCCTGCTGTAGAACTCTTCATGCCTCCCTGTCAAACAAACTATGATTGCCCCTATGATGGTCCAACAGGTTATCTCTTCCATTCCTCCCCTTGGAAAAACAACTGTCAGTCCTGTAAGAAGTTGGCTCTATTCAGAGTTAGAATCTAGTTGTCCTTTTAGTACAAAAAGGGGAAAATGTGGAAGAATAAATTGTTAGGAAGCCAGCACGAAGGATAGAATAGCTTAATGATTAAAAATTGAGTCACACAAAGGATAAAGTGGCTTAAAGATTAAAATTTATTATTAACAAGTTAAAAGCATAAATCAGTAACCATCACAAAGCAGAAAATTCTCTCGTCATGATACAAGTCTTAGCGAGAATAGGCCTTTTGGGCAGAATTCCTGGGAAAGAACCTGAACTAGTTATGCCCTGTACCAGTTGTGAAACTGTAGTTTCATTCACTCCCTATCAGTTTGGGTCATTATTGTAACTGTGCTTGCTACTAAAATGAATACTAAAACATAAAGATATTCTATGATTATGGTTTAAAAACTGTTTTTCAAATAAATTGTTGGAGATGCTACCTATACGTGCATAGGTTCTCTCCCCTTGTAATAATAATAATTTAAAAATTGGTGTTGGAGAAAGAAATAGTTTGTCTCAGTCTTGTTTTGGATTGGTAAAACTTCGACAAACTACAGAGGGTCAGTATTGATGAACTGGTCAGGGACAGCCAGGAAGAAAGAAACAATATGTTTTTTGGGGTAGCCTTGATTAAAAGACTGAGGCAGATATTCACTATGCCAAGCATGACTTGCATTGTCTTCCTTACTTGTGCAAATCTTTATGCACACTCCAAATGGAAAATGCTTGCAAACTACGGGGTGGGCGAAGTTAGTGTTTATTTTCTGTCTGAGCATGTGGGCTTTACCTGTGATGGACAGGAAGCTTACAAGGACAATGGCATCAGTCAGGCAGTTTCACGGTACAGGTTGAAACCATCTGTTATCATTATATTATGCATGCGAAATGCATGCCGTATTCCACATTGTGGGGTTCAAAAACTGAACATAGGCAATCTGACTATGTCACTGCAGATTGAAGACTGATTTCTGCAATGCAGAAGTAATGACAGATGACATTAAAACATGCACGTGTGGACCACAAAGTACAAAATTAGTGCAATATCTCATTGGCTATATGCCAGCAATAACTAATTCCCTCTCACTTTGAACTGTAAGTATTCGCCAATATGCTGTTATATGCAACTCCAGATATTTGTCCAGTAAACAATGTCTGAACTGCTTCCAATGCATTAAATCCTTCCATAAGTATGGCGTCCAGTACTGTCCATGGGTATTCCAGATGCTACCTCACCAATGCTCTGTGTGAATGAAGCAAAATCTCCCTACTCTTGCATTCAATTCTCCTCGTAATAGATTGGATTTCCTACTTAATGGAAACAGGCCATTTGGCCCAACAAGTCCACACTGACCCTCCGAACAGTAACCCTCTAGACCCATTCTCCAACCCTATATTTACCCCCGACTAATGCACCTAACACTATGGGCAATTTAGCCCAGTCAATTCACCTGACCTGCACATCTTTGGATTGTGGAAGGAAACCAG
The DNA here is from genome assembly GCF_047496795.1 of Chiloscyllium punctatum. Taxonomy (NCBI): domain Eukaryota; kingdom Metazoa; phylum Chordata; class Chondrichthyes; order Orectolobiformes; family Hemiscylliidae; genus Chiloscyllium; species Chiloscyllium punctatum. Next base: position 51,919,332 of record NC_092779.1, on the reverse strand, counting down.
AGTACCCAGAGGAAACCCACGCGGACACGAGGAGAATATGCAAACTCTATACAGACAGTCACCCAAGGCAGGAATTGAACCTGGGTCCCTGGTGCTGAGAGACAGCGGTGCTAACCACTGAGCCACATTACTGCCCAGGCATAATAAAATGTGACATTCTGCTAACTTTCCTTGTTACTTTCATACTAAGCTTCTGAGATTCATGCACTAGGGCATCCAGATCCCTGCAACCTCTCACCATTTAGATGATATGCTTCTTTTTTAAATTCTTTCAACCAAAATGGAAAATTTCATACGTTACCACAGTTGACTATATTTGTCAGATCTTTGCCCACTCACAACCTTTCTACATTCCTATGTAGGTTACTCACGTCGTCTTCACAACTCACTTCCTTACCTATTTTTGTGTCATCAGCACATGTAGCTACCATACCTTCAGTCTCTTCACCCAAATTCATTTGTATAAATTGTAATGGGGTGAGGCCCTAGCACCAACTCCATAGCATACCAATCACAAATATAACAAGGCTGTTATCTATACAATTTGTGCCATATCACATCTTATTTCCCCATTACAAGTTAGTGCTGTGTCTGGGCAGTAGGCTTCGGCAACCGTGACACCAATGCATCTGAGAAGTGGTGCTATCTTCAACCATGTGCATGTTGAGGGGCAACTCCTGATTGCCTGTGCTTGATCAGGTGCATTGCTAGCCTTTGAAAACAGTGCAAGCATCAGGGATTCCAACAGAGATTGAGATTTGCTTGGGAAGGAAACGTGATAAATATCACTGGGGCTCATGGTGAAAAAAACCCTCAAGAAACTCACCAAGATTGATACTTTTTAGAGAGGATTCAGCCTTCTGTGACTTTGTCTAAACCTCATGTGGATTAAAAATACCTCAGGCCCCAGCACTAATCCTTCTGATTCTCCACTTGGCATAACTGACTATCAAATTAAAAATGTTCAATTTATCCCTATTCTCTGCTTCCTATCCATTAAGTAATTATCCATGAAATATTTCACTCCTAATGACATAAGCCCTCATCTTGTATATTAACCATTTTTTGCAGCATCTTATTAGATGCCCTTTCGAATCCAAGTAAACTACATTTCCTTGTGTCCTTTTATCTACCTTACTAGTTACATTCTTAATTATTCTAATGAATTTGTAAAACATGATTTCTCTTCTGTAAAATCATGATGATGTTCTAAAAACACGATGCTTTTCTAAGTGCATTTTTCAGACTTCCTTAATAATAGATTCCAAAACTATGTAACACTTGCTGGCCTGTATTTCTTCCTTTCTCTCTTCCTCCTTTCTAAATAGTGATGCTACAGTTGCCAACTTCCGATATGGTGGGACTATTCCAGAATAGAGGGAAAATTGGAAAATCACAGTCAGCGCATCTACTATCTCTGTGGTTTTTTCGAGGAAATAGACTGCTAAATACTGGTGATGTGCTACATTTTAGGCCTTTGAGTTTCTCTAGTATATCTCTGTTGATTAGGTACCTAATGCTTTTTAAATCCTAAGTTACTGATTATTTTTGGTATGTAACTTGTTCCTTCTGAAGATAGTCATAAAATATTTCTTCAATACCTCTGCCACTTCATCATTCCTCATGATATTTTTCCTGGTTCTGCTTCTATAGGACAAATGCTTACTTGAGCTATTGTCTTCTTCTGTACATTCATTTAAGAACTCTTATAATCTGTTTTTATATTCCTGGAGCTTTCACTCTCATATGCTATTTTATTTTTCCATTTTACAATCCTTTTGGTGATCCCCTGCTGGTTTACAAAACACTGCTATTCCTGAGGATTACTGCTGTCCTTTGTAAAATTATTACTGTTTATCTTTTAATCCAATATTATCTTAAAAATTTTAAGTATGCAATGGGTGGTTCTTTCTTGCTGAAGATTTACTTTTCAGTGGAAGGTATTTTTGTGGAACATTTTGAATAATTTCTCTAAATGTTAATATAACTACAGTTATTAAATTGATTGGCTACATAGACTAAGAAATATGGTGAAAAATAAAAATTAGCTTTGCTTAAATTTAAGATGCTTGCATGAGCAAGTTAAAATGTCACGGTGGTGGTGGTGGTGGTGGTTGGGGGCTGCAGTTCCATGCTTTACTTCTCTTCCAGAGCACACTGGGGACTTTAGGGTTATAAATCCCACTACCAAAAAACCTTACTGCAACAGCAACTGAAAGCCTGTACTCTTTCACATGTGGATTCCCCTCAAGTAAGCCGAGACAAGACCTTTTTCCTTTCCAGACAGGACTAATAGCCCTGGCCGTAACACACAGTCAAATGCCTCCCTCTCCCATTGTCTCACTTCCCCTCCATATTAACATAGGTATGTGAATCCCCCAGTTACTTCACCTCCATATTAGCAGAGGTACGTGAACTCCCCATTTGTAGCAGGCAAAACCTTTCTGCCTTAATTCCTTTCCATCAACACATAATCATGGAAGATACGATAATTCTATAGTCCATTCACACATTATTTCAGGTCATCGACATTCATCAGGTCTTGTAAAATCATGACTTGGAGATGCCGGTGTTGGCCTGGGGTGTACAAAGTTAAAAATCACACAACACCAGGTTGTGGTCCAACAGGTTTAATTGGAAGCACACTAGCTTTCGGAGCGCCACTCCTTCATCAGGTGATTGTCACCTGATGAAGGAGCGTTGCTCCGAAAGCTAGTGTGCTTCCAATTAAACCTGTTGGACTATAACCTGGTGTTGTGTGATTTTTAACTTTTTTTTTAAGATTAGATTACTTACAGTGTGGAAACAGGCCCTTCGGCCCAACAAGTCCACACCGCCCCGCCGAAGCGCAACCCACCCATACCCCTACATCTACCCCTTACCTAACACTACGGGCAATTTAGCATGGCCAATTCACCTGACCTGCACATCTTTGGACTGTGGGAGGAAACCGGAGCACCCGGAGGAAACCCACGCAGACACGGGGAGAATGTGCAAACTCCACACAGAGTCGCCTGAGGCTGGAATTGAATCCGGGTCTCTGGCGCCGTGAGGCAGCAGTGCTAACCACTTTGTAAAATCATAACTGCCTACTTTGTTATGTGATGTCAATCATCCAGGTGACTGATCAGTCTTTGTTCAGTTCCTATAAAATATACTGTTTCTGGGTATAAGGCAGAGATTCGTGAAGAGTCATGATAAGTAGGCACTTGGCTACTTGAGCGATGCTTTGAATCTCTGCCATTGTTGAACATAAAACTTGTGTCGCCGAATTTGTGGAAAAAAGCAGACATCAATAGCATGTGATTAGAAGATGTCCTTTTCAAACTAATGTGAAGCCACTTGTATTAGTGGACCTTTTACTGTGGCATTAGTAACTAATCCTGCCTTATTGCACAATACTTGTAGAATGCTTTCATGACACCCTTCTGGAGGAAAGTATCAAGAAAGCATTCTATGAACTCATCCTCTAAACCACTTATAAAATTTGATTGGTTCATCTGATATAAGATTAAAGTTGCCCGCAACCATTACATTTTCTTTTGTTATCTGCTTCAATTTGGTCTGCTTTCAAGCTTTGTCAAAGGGCATAACACTATTACGGCACCTGTAACTACTCCCACCAATATTTTCTCACCTTTGTTATTTTTAATTTCCACCCATACTCTATGGCAGATAGCAAAACTCATGCTAAGCAATCCAGTGACCTTGATTACAGCATTTTACAGCATGTTTTTATTGTAATAGGCTGCTCCATGTGCATGCAGTGCACACTGAAGTTGCGAACCATAATTTCAGTGATGGATCTTGTTGCCCAGTAGTAACACTTTGATTTGCCATGATTTGCTGAAAAATGAAGGCTTCATATCTGCAATCATGAGATAGTGACCTGCTTGATTTATTGCATATGCCTTAACACCAGCTGGATATAGAGCAACTAATATCCCTTTTGGTTGCAGTACATTACAAAGTAGATATGCAGACAATCCTTCTTCAATCCTTAAGAATCCACATGGTCACTCAGCCTCCTTTTCTGGAAAGATAAAATGCAATATAATCATCTCCCTTGGATGATGGAGCCTCAGATGCATCCCTTATACAACAGTGGATGAGCACTATACTGAGATGCTGCCATCCTGGAAGCAGCCCAACACTGCAATGGTTATCATCCCAGACACTGGCAATGTTGTCCTCACACTGCCCTGAGGTAGTAGTTGTGGCTGCTGTAGGTAACAGTTTTATGTTAGAACGTCTGAGTGAAGTGGAGAATGACTGTTCTGTGCTGAGACTGCAGTAGGAGAAATGCTCCCTGAATATCCTAGCTATCCTAGCCTCCTGCTGACAGCCCTTCACTCACCCCTCTTCTCCCAGAGATAGTCCTCCTCTGCTAACTTTCCTGTCACTCAAGAAGAATGAATATTACTGAACCTGTATCTGTGAGCAAGTGGTTTATGAAAAATAAGACGGGAGAAAGTTTTTCAGCTCATGCCACTCTAATCTCGGTAGATATTAACAACTCTCAAAATCTAAAAACCATCAAATCTTGCAGACTTACAGCAAGAGCTAATACAAAATTCAATCTGCAACAACCCAAAAAAGTTGGTGACCCTTTTCAATAGCAGTGGTGAGAGATATTTCCACTGCTGAAAGCACACTCAGCTGTGTGTTAGCCAGAATGCTGATCACCAAAATAGAATGCACTAGCATCAAATCAGTATTACATGCAGATTGGTGTCCTCATCTGCTGACCTTGTGTTCTTCTGATGGATACCATCTACACATTAATGCCCTCAACAAAATAGTGTCTGGTGCAGATTGCACTGCAAGTACAGTGTGTTATTTACACTATTTTAAAGCTATAATTGCACTCATTGCACTGAAAAACTAGATACGGTGGTGCCATATTTTGCACCAAGAATACCTCATCAATAGCAACCATAATTAACAAAATGATAATCAAGACATAGTTGCTTGTTCATTTTTCAATGTCTCATATATAGCACAGAACTAAAAGAAAACTCAAAAGATATGAGTGTATTAATTTGTAGAAACTGGGCAAACAGGTGGCATGGCAGAGCACAGTGGCTCAGTGGTTAGCACTGCTGTCTCAAAGCTCCAGGGTCCCAGGTTCAATTTCAGCCTTGGGCGACTGTCTGTGTGGAGTTTGCACATTCTCCCAGTGTCTGCGTGGGTTTCCTCCGGATGTTCTGGTTTCTTCCCACAGTCCAAAGATGTGCAGGTCAGGTGAATTGGCTGTGCTAAATTGCCCATAGTGTTAGGTGCATTAATCAGAGGGAAATGGGTCTGGGTGCGTTACTCTTCGGAGGGTCAGTGTGAACTGGTTGGGCTAAAGGGCCTGTTTCCACACTGTAGGGAGTCTAATCTAATCTAATATATCCAGCAACTAACTAAGTAGTTAAACATACAAGGGGCATACTAGGAAGATTACTTAGGACATTACAAAAAAAAGCTAAACGTTCAAATTTTAGCAAATAAAGAGTACACTTTGAAAGTAATGGAAAAACCATACATAAAAGGCACTAATTATCATCTGAGCTTGCTGCAAATCTACACAATCTTTGAATCAATCACTGCGGGAAAACAGCACCAAAGCTACCTGCTTTCCCGCGCTAATAAAATGACTCATTTTAACCTCTGTCTTTCTGTCAACATACACAGCCTGCCAAGAAATGGCACAGTCTTACCATTAAACAGAAATGACAGTTTCAGTGGCTTAGCAACAAACAAAACACAACGTCTAAAATGACTCTGATAAAGTCGATCAAGCACTCTGGGAGAGCAATAATTTTTGCTGTGTGCTTTATTATTGTTGCCATAACAAATAGATGTACCCTGTTTGTGGCTGCTTGAAGGAGTGACAAAACACTGCAACGAAGATTAAATAAATAAAAAGCTGGCACCCAAAGAGTTAAAAGTCATGTCTTGACAAGATAGATACATGATTTTGTGAGAAGCCACAGCTTAATATAACTACATACAAAAATAAACAGCCCTCCATGTCACGACAAAACACCATTTGGAAACACAGCCTACACAAGATCCCACCTGACTTGTTTTCCTTCAAGTATTTAGCACATGGCTGCAAAGATTTGTGTCTGAACGAGAGGTAAACAGATGCCAGTAATACTAGCCAACTACAGTTATGTCTCCATGAGCCATTTTTGTATAAATTTTAAGATCACCATCTAAGTATAGTCCACTATTAAATATAACTGTGAAAAGTAAATTTAAAAATTCAAACTTAGCATAGCAGTTTCTTCAACTTGTCAATTAGTCTGTTATTAGAAAGTGAGGACTGCAGATGCTGGAGATCAGAGTCGACAGAGTGGTGCTGGAAAAGCACGTCAGGCAGCATCCGAGGAGCAGGAGAATTGATGTTTCAGGCATAAGACATTCATCATGAAGGGTTTATGCCTGAAACGTCGATTCTCCTGCTCCTCGGATGCTGCCAGACCTGCTGTGCTTTTCCAGCACCAGACTCTCGAATTAGTCTATTATGCTTACTAGTCCACACCGTTCTGATCTTATAAATTGAAACCATGCAACTCAGAATCACCTTCAATAAAAACATGAATGTTGCAAACTAAGAAATCACCAAATAAATTTGTTGACTGTGCCTGTACTCAATTAGCAGATTCCAGAGGGTGAAGTTATATGCCCCACCTCTCTATCCTAAGTTTGAGATGGCATGGGGCTTCTGGTCCAATCAGCTAGTTTAGTCAGTGTCTGAAATATACTTAATGACAACAGAATCAGGCTTAATTATAAACAAAAAACCCTTCATGGAAGGTTCCTCTCCACAAGGCCTACTGAGATCTCTAACCATACCCAACCAAACTCACCTAGTTAATTACCTGCTCCACTACTATGGCACTCCACTTACCTGATTCCTGCCACAATTGACCCCTCACTGTTCTCGAAGTAACACAGCATTCACCAAATATCTAACAAAAGACCAGCATCCTGAGCACCTGTATCATATTTAAAAGGCCACTGTGCATCAGGATGAGCCCTGGCATTGTAAAAGTGCCCAGCTCAATGATGAATAGTCATTTTGAAGATGTTGGAGAAAGGGAAAAGAGCATTTGAATTCTCTGACAGAGACTTGAAAGTCCTTGTGTGCAAGATGGTCCAGAGGAGAGCCGTGCTCTTCCTGAAAGACTGGCAGAGGAAGCCATGGTGCCGCCTAGGTAAGTGTGGTTTCTGTGGTCTGGAGAAATAGGCAGCAGTGCTATAAGAATATCAATGAGCTCCTTTGCTCTGCCAGGGTAAATGCCACATTCTCCTCTCTGCTACCTCACTCTACCTTAGCAACAGCAACCACCTCCCAAAAAAGGCTCAAACTCCACTTATGCATGCAGTGTTTTTCCTCACTCACTCGTTCTCCCACATGAATAATCATAAATGGCCTCTGTGCTGCCTACGCACATGCATCAGCACTAACAGCTGTGCCACTCATATTCATCTTGCTCAATCCCTCTCTGTCTTATTTCAGGAAAAAACAGCCTATAACAGGGTGGAAAGGGCCATGATTTTTGACAGAGTACACAACATTAACCTCTTAACCCAGTACAAGGAGGGAACCATGAAAGAACCTTGCTGGAGAAGACTGAAACCACACCAGTTGGGATGCCAACCCATTCATGCCCTGCTAACTAAGTACAATCCTTCATTCCATTGCAACTCTCATATTAACCTTGCTGTCAGTGTCATTCATTGAACAGCACTTCTAAACACTGGTGGCAATGTATTCTCTCCCTTTTGTCCATCAGTATACAGTGGTCACCATATGTGCAGGGAAGTGGCCTGCTCTACTGTAAGCCATCTCCTGTACCTTTGAGAAAGACAATTCTGAGACCTCAGAAAAAGCATTAGCAAAGCTGCCTCCTGCACCCCCAGCTAGCTCAGGTACTGACACCTTGGTGGGAATGTCACACATAGAAAGTTCAGAGGCATAAGTTGATGACCACTACAACAGTTCCACAGCTGGACAAGAGAAAATTGCTTTAGGGTGCTTGCACTTGGAAGACTGCTGGACAGTCTCAGGCAAAAAGGGATCCTGGGCTGGCAGTAATCTGGGACTTGGTCAAAATGCATAAGGAAAACAAGAGCAGCAGTAATATAGGAGGTAATGGCCCACAGAGCCCAGATGCTACATGAGCAGAGCTACATTATGGGACCCAGCTGCCTTAAGCATGTAATCGGTTGACTGCCCTCCATGCACAGGTTGGCAGTTGCCATGGAGATTCAGGTCCATCATCTTCACGTCTGCTGGATATGCACAAGTGGCTCTTTGCAGTGAGTGGCAAGTTGAAGTGGCCAGGTTCTCACTGTGATATTAATGTTGAGAATTCTCCACATCTAGTTTGCTCATAGTGGATGATTGAATAAGAAACTGCATATTAATGAGACAGTTACTCAACTACAAAATGTGTAGTTAATAATGTTGTTAACAAGCAATAATCCTCGTGCATAGGCAACTTGTTGATCCCCAGTGAGAATCTTACTTTGGCACCAAAACCTAGTTAAAAGATGTAGTCTGTTACTTCCAATATCCAGTTTGGCCTTGCTGGACTTATGTGATACTGCCACATCTCTCATCAAAGCTGATATCATTCAGGCCATAAAATATTCTAGTTTTATTTATTTGTTTTGCGTCTTTCACAATCACCAGAATTTTCAGATTCAATGAAATATTTCTGAAATGTGGTCACTTGAAATGTATCAGATAATTTTCACATGACAAGGTCCCACAAACAATAATATGATAATAAGCAGTCTAAAGAGTGTAAAGAGCCTTTGGTAGTATAGCATTTTCTGATTGCTACACTGAATTATCATTTGAAATTATGAATGGAGTGAATACATACTGAAAACATTTGCTCTCAGAGGCATAACGGCTACTGAGATGCAGCTGACACATAAAACCTGAATAGTCAAAAACACCTTCAAATGCTTTTTGCCAGTTGAGAGGGATTGATATAAATTTTTACCTGCTCGTGGAGTGAAATCTTTCAGGAGAGCAAGTTTAGAATAATGTTACAAATGGAAAAAACAGGCAGCACTAAGAGAGACCACAAATTTATTTGGGAAATCAGCACAAAAATGACTTTAACAGCAGAATCTAAAACAAAAATGAAAAGTATTACAGATGCTAGTAAAATGACGTATAAATTGAAATTGTTGGAAACAGTTATTGATTTAAAACATTAGTTCTGTATTCATATCTTCATAGATACTGCCTCACTTGCTAAGCATGTCCAGCATGTTCAGAGTTTTTTCCTATTTTTGCAGCACAATCTGATAGGTTATCAATCAAGAGTTGTTACACAATCAGTTCTTAATGGCATTGGGAGGTGTGGGGGCATAAGAAATCTTTAGGACTCTTCCAGCACCTTCAAGGACAAGTCAGATCAGCAATACTGATAATGGAACAAAGTACAACCTTACCTGCAGTAAACAGTGTGGTAGATCCAGAAAGTGTGGGGAATTAATTGAAAAGTGACCCTGAAAACTAAGTCAGAAATAATTGCAAGTTTGCAAAAGATCCCAACAGAGGTATTTTAATTAGAATGCACTATTATGGACTTCAGTAAGGCGTTCAGCAAGGTTCCTTATGGAAGACTAGTTAGCAAGGTTAGATCTCATAGAATACAGGGAGAACTAGCCATGTGGATACAGAACTGGCTCGAAGGTAGAAGACAGAGAGTGGTGGTGGAGGGTTGCTTTTCAGACTGGAGGCCTGTGACCAATGGAATGCCCCAAAGATCGATGCTGGGTCCACTGGATTTTATCATTTATATCAACGATTTGGATGTGAACAGAGGACACATAGTTAGTAAGTTTGCACATGACATGAAAATTGGAGCTGTAGTGAACTGCGAAGAAGGTTACCTCAGAGTACAATGGGATCTTGATCAGATGGGCCAATGGGTTGAGAGTGACAGATGCAGTTCAATTTAGATAAATAAGAGGCGCTGCATTTTGGAAAAGCAAATCGGAGCAGGACTCATACACTTAATGGTATAGGTCCTGGGGAGTGTTGCTGAACAAAGACACCTTGGAGTCCAGGTTCATAGCTCCTTGAAAGTAGAGTAGCTAGTAGATAGGGTAGTGATGATGATGTTTAGTTTGCTTTCTTTCGTTAGTCAGAGCATTGAGTATAAGAGTTGGGAGGTCATGTTGTGGCTGTACAGAACTTTGGTTAGGCCACCGTTGGAATATTGCATGCAATTCTGGTCTCCTTCCCATCAGAAGGATGTTGTGAAACTTGAAAGAGTTCAGAAAAAATTTACGAAGATGATGCCAGGGTTGGAGAATTTAAGCTAGAGGGAGAGGTTGTATGTGCTGGGGCTGCTTTCCCTGGAGCATCGGAGGGTGAGGGGTGACCTTATAGACGATTATAAAATCATGAGGGGCATAGATAGGATAAACGGACAAGGTCTTTTGTCTAGGGTGGGGAAGTCCAGAACTAGACGGCACAGGCTTAGGGTGTTAGGGGTAAGATTTAAAAGAGACCTCAGGGGCAACTTTTCCACACAGAGGGTGGTATATGGAATGAGCTGCCAGAGGAAGTGGTGGAGGCTGGTACAATTACAGTATTTAAAAGACATCGCGGACGGGTATATGAATAGGAAGGGTTTGGAGAGATATGGACCAGCTGCTGGTAAACAGGACTATCTTAGGTTAGGATATCTCATCAGCATGGACAAGTTGTCCCGAAGGGTCTGTTTCCGTGCTGTATATCTCTATGACTCTAAGAGAAGAAATTTCTCCCTCCAGTGGAAAAAATGCTGTACCAGTAGTTGGATTTCACCAGAACTCTCAACAAACTATTTAAGTTATTTGTCATAAAACAGATTTTATTGAGGTGCCCATTGTTGACACATTTACATTTGTTGCATTGGTAATAATTTTTTCTCACACAGACTCAATTTACCTCAACACTGATATTGACTATTTTGTCGACAAAGAAACAGAAGCACAATATTCTGCAAAATAATCCTCAAATATTTCACTTCTGTCTTACAACGTGAGCAGATAGGGTGCTAATTTCAACAGTGACTAAGACACTTTTCAGTAAGTAAACCATGAAATGAAAGCACATGGTATAAGGTTCTGGATTAGTGGTGCTGGAAGAGCACAGCAGTTTAGGCAGCATCCGAGGAGCAGTAAAATCGACGTTTCAGGCAAACACCCTTCATCAGGAATAAAGGCAGAGAGCCTGAAGCGTGGAGAGATAAGCTAGAGGAGGGTGGGGGTGGGGAGAAAGTAGCATAGAGTACAATAGGTGAGTGGGGGAGGGGATGAAGGTGATAGGTCGGGGGCGGGGGAGGGTGGAGTGGATAGGTGGAAAAGAAGATAGGCAGGTAGGATAAGTCATGGGGACAGTGCTGAGCTGGAAGTTTGGAACTCGAGTGAGGTGGGGGAAGGGGAAATGAGGAAACTGTTGAAGTCCACATTGATGCCCTGGGGTTGAAGTGCTCAGAGGCGGAAGATGAGGCGTTCTTCCTCGAGGCATCTGGTGGTGAGGGAGCGGCGGTGAAGGAGGCCCAGGACCTCCATTTCCTCGACAGAGTGGGAAGGGGAGTTGAAATGTTGGGCCACAGGGCGGTGTGGTTGATTGGTGCGGGTGTCCCGGAGATGTTCCCTAAAGCGCTCTGCTAGAAGGCGTCCAGTCTCCCCAATGTAGAGGAGACCGCATCGGGAGCAACGGATACAATAAGTGATATTAGTGGATGTGCAGGTAAAACTTTGATGGATGTGGAAGGCTCCTTTAGGGCCCTGGATGGAGTGAGGGAGGAGGTGTGGGCACAGGTTTTGCAGTTCCTGCGGTGGCAGGGGAAGGTGCCAGGATGGGAGGGTGGGTTGTAGGGGAGCGTGGACCTGACCAGGTAGTCACAGAGGGAACGGTCTTTGCGGAAGGCGGAAAGGGGTGGGGAGGGAAATATATCCCTGGTGGTGGGTCCTTTTTGGAAGTGGCGGAAATGTCGGCGGATGATTTGGTTTATGCTAAGGTTGGTTGGGTGGAAGGTGAGCACCAGGGGCTTTCTGTCCTTGTTACGGTTGGGGGGGGGGGGGGGGGGGTCTGAGGGCGGAGGTGCGGGATGTGGACGAGATGCATTGGAGGGCATCTTTAACCACATGGGAAGGGAAATTGCGGTCTCTAAAGAAGGAGGCCATCTGGTGTGTTCTGTGGTGGAACTGGGATGTGAAATTCTAAGTGAGTGACTTCTGATTTGAACAGCAGAAGACTGTTACAAAGAAGATTGTTGTCTTGCTTCTGAAAAGCTCTGGCCCAGATAATTGGTGGGACAGCAATAATCATCTGATTACTATGCTGCTCAAACCCTTCCCTTGCTCAAAACTGCACCTCATTTCTTGTGCAGTTTTCTGAGCCTGGCTTTTCAGAAAGGTGGAAATCCATCAAAGGACTCTATTGCAACACTGTTCATTGTGAAAAAAGCAGGCCATATACTGTTTACATGGCACTGTGTCATGTTAGTGAACGGGTGGGTAGATGAATGTAAGTAAATGGGCGAGTAAACTAATACAGGAATGCTCAGGATGGTAGGGTGAGTTGGGTGGCTGAGGTGGCACGCATGTGGTTGCTAGTCAGGGTGGGTCAGATGTTTAGTATTACTGGTAGAGGCTCGTAGTCTGTTCAGGGTGGTAGTGTGGTTGGGGGGGATAGTGAATCAGGTTAGGGGGCTGGGATTAGGGTGGTCAGAGGGATAGTTGAGGTGGTCAGCTTTTCAGTTACCCAAGAGTAACATTGGTACTTGCTGTCTAATATTTCCTGGATAACTGTATAGATAAGTCCCACAGAACTATCCAGATGTACAACTCATATCTAACAGAGAGTCAGAGACTTTTGTGGAGGGCTTCGGAAAGCAGGGTAATGTTCATTGGAAATTCAAACTTACCAGGCAATTCTTACAGAGGCTGATGAACTGAGACTTCCACAGGGTCATGACATGTAACTTGAGTTGTATATCTGGTCTCCAACGAAACAGACTTGAGTGGGTGATTTACCCCAAATTTTGCTAAGTGTGTATTTATAATGGTAATACCTTATGTAAATTTTTAATAGTTATAATAATGACAAATACAAGTTGCTTTCAACACCTGCACTTAACAAATTCTTATTTTATTTATTATCTTTCTACACTTTGTTATACTTAATCTGTTTAGATGACTAATCTTATTGTGAATATTCCCTAAATTTCACCTGCAGGTCGTCAATTTTTAACAACACCTCCTATCTAGGGCTTGAGCAAATCAGTTCATTGTACTGTTTAATTTATTGCTGCTTTCCCTATTCCTGCAGTTATCAGCTCTCTACACCTGCCCTGAACCCTGAGAGCTTGAGGCCATATCTTAAGGACTCCTGCAGTGCAGTGGCAGTATCCCTATTTCTGAGCCAGAAGACCCAGATTCAAGTCCCACCAACTCATAACATCTCTGGACAAGTTGATTAGAAGTATGAGGACAAATCTTGGCTCTGTGGTGCAGTGGTATTGCCTCTACTTCTGAGCCTAGAGCCCCACATTCAAGACCCACCAGCTCCACAGATGAGCAACATCATCTCTGACCAGGTTGATTAGGAAAATATCTGAGGTCATATCTTGCCCTGAAAGCTCCGGTTCCTTAATTTGCTCTGGACCCGTCCCAACTATAAAGAACACAACAAAATTGTTAAATTGCAAGGTTTGTGAAGGTTTTTAGTTCAGGTTGAGATTAAGGTTGTAGGTTTGCTCGCTGAGCTGTAGGTTTGATATTCAGACATTTCATCACCTGCCTAGGTAACATCATCAGTGGCGATCTCCAAGTGAAGCGAAGCTGTTGTCTCCTGCTTTCTATTTATATCTTTCTCCTGGATGGGGTCCCTGGGGTTTGTGGTGATGTCATTTCCTGTTCGATATGGTGGTTTTTTTTCATCCGTGTGTAGGGCTATGAGGGAGAGAGGGTCGAGTCTTTTTATGGCTAGCTGGTGTTCATGGTATCTAACTTTCCTGGTAGCTAACTTTCTTCCTGTTTGTCCTACGTAGTGTTTGTTGTAGTCCTTGCATGAAATTTTGTAGATGACGTTGGTTTTGTCCATGGGTTGTACTGGGTCTTTTAAGTTTGTTAGTCATTGTTTGAGAGTGTTAGTGGGTTTGTGTGCTATTAGGAGTCTGAGAGGTCTTAGTAGTCTGGCTGTCATTTCTGAAACTTCTTTCATGTATGGCAAGGTGGTTAGAGTTTCTGGCTGTGTTTGGTCTGCTTGTCGTGGTTTGTTCTTGAGGAATCTGTGGACTGTATTTTAAAAAAAACACCATTTCGATTGGGACAATACATCTATCCTGGGACAGGCTAAGCAAAGACATGCCAGAGAATTCCTAGAGGCCAACCACAATGCCATAAACAAACACATAGATCTAGATACCATCTATCAACCCCTCAGAAAACGAACTGGAAATGACATCATCATAAACCCCAGGAACCCCATCCAGGAGAAAGATATAAATAGAAAGCAGGAGACAACAGCTTCGCTTCACTTGGAGGTCGTCACTGATGAAATTACCTAGCCAGGTAATGAAACGTCTGGATATCAAACCTACAGCTCAGCGAGCAAACCTACACCCTAAATTGTTAAATGCCCTGATTTGATCTGCAAAACCAACTTTGTAATCTTCTGGTGAATAGGGACAGAGGATAGATCGTGGTTGACAACTATTATTTTCCTCACTGACCTTCTTCCCAAATATGCATCTGCAGGCAAAAATAAACTGCTAGGCCTCAAGTTTCCCAAGATAACACCAGACTTGAGAACCATTTCCCAAATTCACAACCCAATTAAAGCAGAAGTTAACCTATTCTCAAATTGTGTTAAATGCCTACGAACAAAATCCAGTCAGTCACGATTCTCTTTGTTTTCCCAAGTTATCATGCCCATCAGAAATGCCACTCAGGTTCCTAGATCTCAGGAACTTCCTTTACTAATTTTGGCAAATCCAGAACACTCTTCCCAGTCATATCATAGCCAGAAAACAACCTTCTTCATGGCAATAATAAAAATAAAATACTGTAAGTACTGGAAATTTACAATAAAGACAAACATTGGTAGAGAAACTCAGCAGTTCTGGCAACAACTGTGGAGAGAGAAGAAGACAAGAGTTAACTATTTAAGTCTGATATTATGCTCTTCAGAGCTGAAAGAGTTTGAAAAATGGTCGTTTTTATGCTGTTGATGCAGCATAACAATTGATCCCAATAGAAGGAACCTTGATTATCTAAAGGACATAGGTGGGGAGCATTTCATTCAGTTAGTCAAATTCAGATAATCAATTGCCGGATAGCATAGTTTAGCCAAGCATCGGGACCTTACGATCTTGCCAGATAATCCGATATTTGGATAAGCGAGGCTCTTCTGTACCTTGTAAAGACTGTGTCTTTTTATTTTTATATATACAGTCTGCTCTGATATAACATGACAGCTCCGTTCCTGTGCGATTTCGTGTTAAAGAAAATTGCGTAAAAAGACGACCATGCTATTTAAACTAATGGGGCCAGAATCACCTTATACCCAATTCAGGTAAGGAAGTTCAGGTTTTACAAATAATGGTCTAAAATCTTCAATCGTGTTAAAGCCGATTTGCATTGAAGAAACACGCATTACAGCAGTATTTTTAATTGTGGATTGTAATAGGAAAAAAAACCATAAAAACCAAGGATTGCTAAAGGAATAGCGCAGCTTTCAAAATTAAGCAAATGTACACTCATTGTTAGCATCGTTTAAACAGCGGCTTATTCAAGCAGTAAATGCAATTTGTAGACAAACTAAAGCTTAAGGTTTGTGTACAAATGGAGCTTTGGTTGGCAACAAGGAGCTGACTGGTTTGTGGGTTATTGACTTGATATCGATGACAAAGACCTATTTGCCAACAACTATGTGATTGGTTCTCGGTAGCTGAATAGCCTGTTAATGGGAACAAGATACAGGGAAGCTATTAGACATCCATCAGATCAGGAGCTGTCTCTGCTCTCTGCAGTCAGAACCACGTTCAGCCTGAAGAAAACCATATCACGTTACCTCCAGCAGCAGCTGCAAGCTGTGACTTTTAACTAATAGATCAGAAGCCTTTTATAAATGAACAGTCACCAATTTCTCTTACAAACCAGCAGGTAGCATCCAGGAAAGGAAGTCAAAGAAGCTGAGTTCTGATGGGTACTAGGACCATCTCAGCAGATCTTGTGTGGAGCAAGTGCTGAGCTGAGGAGGCTGGGGCATTCTCAAATGACAGAAAGAATGATTCCAAATCCTTTTTTTTCAAATTTTGTTAGAACCTGTGGAAACTTAAAACTTCAAATTAGACTTCAAATTACGATTCAGATTATCCCCACCAGGACGTGCATCAGTATCTGATGTCTTCTACTTCAGCTGCATCATTTTGTCTGACATTGATATTTTCTTGCTTCCTCTCTCATTTAGTTTTAATTCTAACTCTCTCATTTCTGTTCTTTCAAATCTATTTAACATTTTTCTCTACTTTTTTCCCCGTCGTTTTTTTACAATTCTCTACTCATGTTCAAGCTGCTAAAAGTGAAACTAAATACCACCCAATTTGGATGTTTCACGACCCAGCCTCTTGTATTTCCTCCAAACCCACGTGCCATGCTAATATCTTATTTTTCTAGGCACGAGATCTAGTCACAACATAGTCAGGAAACAATCCAGGATGTTATTCTTGAAGCATCTTAGTTGGTTTTATTTCAGCTAATTGCCCTCATCAAATTCAGTTGGAACAATATTTTGGAACCAGCCAGGTCATTCCACAAGATAAAGTCAATTCTTTCTGCAGGATCTGTTGTACTATTTCAAATAAAATTTCTCTGTTGACTCAATCACTGTCTAAATCAACTATATAGTGGTGCCCAGTTTGTACTTTCCATGCATGCTTTCAAATTAAAATCTTCTCCTTCACTAACTACTCTGGAAGACAAACTGTATCAATGGACATATTTCAGCATCATTCAATATTTTCACTGATTTATCTCTTTAGTTCGAGGTATAAGGTGATTCAAATATCAAAACCTCCATAGAGTCATAGAGATGTACAGCATGGAAACAGACCCTTCGGTCCAACTCGTCCATGCTGACCAGATATCCCAACCCAATCTAGTCCCACCTGCCAGCACCTGGCCCATATCCCCCCAAATCCTTCCTATTCATATACCCATCCAAATGCCTCTTAAATGTTGCAATCGTACCAGCCTCCACCACTTTCTCTGGCAGCTCATTCCAGACACGTACATCCTGTGTGTGAAAAAGTTACACCTGAGGTCTCTTTTATATCTTTCCCCTCTCACCCTAAATCTATGTCCTCTAGTTCTGGACTCCCTGACCACAGGGAAAAGACTTTGCCTATTTACCCTATCCATGCCCCTCATAATTTTATAAACCTCTATAAGGTCACCCCTTAGCCTCTGACGTTCCAGGGAAAACAGCCCCAGCCTGTTCAGTCTCTCCCATAGCTGAAATCCTCCAACTCAAATCCTCTTGTGTATTTAGACAATTGAACCACTGAATCATGACTGGTACTATGATGCCTTAGAAATTTGAGAATATCCTCCACATATTTCATTTTGCAGTCCATCTCTGTCAGCCTTCCACACCGTCCCACTACATTCATCGATATGCTTGCTTTTTGGAGGAACTATCTTGCAATTTTGATTAGAGAAGCTTCATAAGACAGCTTGCATGGGCCTGATAATGGAGAATTACAGTCTGGCCATTGAAAACATGTTTCAGATACAATTCAAGATTAGAGACAAATCATTAAAATGGCATTGTAACATCAATATTAAGGTAGCATTTCTGCCCACTACTGCTCAAAACAAATCAGGCTGTCTTTGGAATCACTTAATGCCACAAGTTGCAGTGGCATGATTCTCATTAGCAAAATAAAATGAAGAATCTTTTCACTGCTCTAAGTGATTTCCCCTTTCTTAGTAGATTCTAAGCAAACATGCACTGCTTGTACTTTTGTCGCTGTATTAATACACATTTCCTTTCCTGATGCACTGGGTTTTTAAGTGCTCCTATTACTGCAATCAGTATCCTTTTAATTTGCAACAACTGGCTTTATGCTTCAATTCCCTACAATGGAAGCATATTATTTCTTTATGTCTCTTTTAGTTTCTAGCTTTTCTTGACTATTTTGGCATTTTTTCTGGTTGTTCCTGTGAGACATTATGTTATAGATCTCTTTATTCACCCACTCTCAAGTGCTCTATATTTACCAATACTGCATTCTCATTCATTCATAGTTAAAAATCACACAACACCAGGTTATAGTCCAACAGGTTAAATTGGAAGCACACTAGATTTCGGAGCGACGCTCCTTCATCAGGTGGTTGTGGAAGACACAATTGTCAGACACAGAACTTATAGCAAAAGTTTACAGTGTGATGTAACTGAAATTATACATCGAAAAATACCTTGATTGTTTGTTGAGTCTTTCATCTGTTTGAATACCAAAATAGTTTCACTTCTTTCATGTGGAATCACAACATTTTTTTTAAAGTTGCATTCTCAGGTTAACTGTAACAATTGGTGTTAGCTCCCTGTGTTCTCTGTCTGTGCCATAATGTTTAGACTGATTCTAATCAAAAAAGTGAGATAATGGAGTCTTATATGAAATCAATAGACAATAGACAATAGATGCAGGAGTAGGCCATTCAGCCCTTCGAGCCTGCACCGCCATTCAATATGATCATGGCTGATCATTCCCAATCAGTATCCTGTTCCAGCCTTATCTCCATAACCCTTGACTCCACTATCTTTAAGAGCTCTATCCAATTCTTTCTTAAATAATGTAACTCTGCAAGTACAAATTCACCCCACAAGTGTGTGTGTGTGTGTGTGTGTGTGTAAGAAAGTGTATATGTGTGTGCATGAGTGTAGAGTGTCTTAAGTCTGTGAGGGGGTGCATGTGAGAGTGTGGGAGTGTGTGTCTGTAGGAATGTGTGTCTGGGGTGGGGGCTGTGAATGTCTGAAAGAGAGTGTATATGTGTACGTGTGAGTGTAGAGTGGTCTAAGTCTGTGAGACGATGCATGTGTGGGTCTGTAAGGATGTATGTATGTATGTATGTATGTGTGTGTGTGTATAAAACATATCTATATAGTGCAATGGCTGTCACCTGTAGTGTGACATGAACCCAAGGTCCCAGTTGAGGCCTTCCCTATGGGTACAGAACTTAGCTATCAGCCTCTGCTCGGCCACTTTTTGCTGCTGCCTGTCCCGAAGTCCGCCTTGGAGGATGGTCATCCAAAGGTCCGAGGTCGAATGTCCTGGATCACTGAAGTGTTCCCCAACTGGGAGGGAATGCTCCTGTCTACTGATTGTTGTGCGGTGCCCATTCATCCGTTGCCATAGCCTTTGCTTGGTTTCCCCAATGTACCATACCTCAGGGCATCCTTGCCTGCAACGTATAAGGTAGACAACATTGGCTGAGTCAAATGAGCACTTGCCACATACATGGTGGAGGTGTCCCCACGTGTAATGGTGGTATCCATGTCCACACTCTGACACGTCTTGCAGCGCCTACCGTGACTGGGTTGTATTGAGTTGTCCTGAAAGCTGGGCAGCTTGCAACAAATAATGATCTGTTTGAGGTTTGGCGATTGTTTAAAGGGAAGCAGTGGAAGTGTGGGGAAGGTCTTGACAAGATGCTCATCCTCATTGATAATGTGTTGCAGGTCACAAAGAACATGGCATAGTTTTTCAGCCCCTGGGAAGTACTGGACAATGAAGGGTACCCAGTCAGTTGCAGCAGCTAAAAGTGGCCGAGCAGAAGCTGATAGCTAAGTTCCGTACCCATAGGGAGGGCCTCAACTGGGACCTTGGGTTCAATGTCACACTTCAGGTGACCACCATTGCACTATACACACACACAGACACACAGACACTCCTATACAAACACACACACTCTTACAGACACTCACATTCCCACACTCTCATATGCATCCTCTCACAGACATAGACCACTTTACACTCACCACACACATATACACTCTCTCAGACACTAATAACCCCCCACCTAGACACTGTCACACACTCCCACATTCACACAGGCACCCCCTCACAGACTTAAGACACTCTACACTCACAACCTCCCAACCCAGACACACACGCACACATATACATATACATTTGTAGGGTGAATTTGTACTTGCAGAGTTAAATTGTACTTTGCTCACAATACAATAAACTTTAATCTGCAGTTTGAAAGTAAGAGGGTAGAATCGGAAGTGACAGTATTTCAGTTGAATAAGGGGAACTATGGAGCTATGAGGGAGGAGCTGGCCAAAGTTCAATGGTGCAATACCCTACCAGGGATGGCAGTGGAACAACAATGGCAGGTACTTCTGGGTATAATGCAGAAGATGCAGGATCAGTTCATTCCAAAAAGCAAGATAGATCCTAAGGGGAGGCAGGGGTGGCTGTGGCTGACGAGGGAAGTTAAGGACCATATAAAGACAAAAGGGAAAAAATATAACATAGCAAAGTGGAGTGGGAAATCGGGGAACTGGGAAGCTTTTAAAGAACAACAGAGGGCAACTGAAAAGGAAATACGCAAAGAAAAAATAAGGTACCAAGGTAAACTGGCCAAAAATGTAAAAGAGGATAGTAAAGGCTTTTTTAGGTATGTGAAAAGAAAAAAAATGGTTAAGACTAAAATTGGGCCCTTGAAGACAGAAATGGGTGAATTTGTTACGGGGAACAAAGAAATGGCAGAAGAGTTGAATTGGTATTTTAGATCTGTCTTCACTGGGGAAGACACAAGCAACTTCCCAGGTGTAATAGTGGCTGAAGGACCTGAACTGAAGGGAATTTATAGCAGGCAGGAAATGGAGTTGGAGAGACTGTTGGGTCTGAAGGCTGATAAGTCCCCGGGACCTGATGGTCTGCATCCCAGGGTACTGAAGGAGGTGGCTCTAGAAATCTTGGAAGCATTGGTGATCATTTTCCAATGTTCTATAGATTCAGGATCAGCTCCTGTGGATTGGAGGGTGGCTAATGTTGTCCCACTTTTTAAGAAAGGAGGGAGAGAGGAAACAGAGAATTATAGACCAGTTAGTCTGACCTCAGTGTTGGGAAAAATGCTGGAGTCAATTATAAAGGATGAAATTATGATAGCAGTAACAGGATAGGTCAGAGTCAGCATGGATTTATGAAAGGAATATCATGCTTGAGTAATCTTCTGGAATTTTTTGAGGATGCAACGATGAAGATGGACAAGGGAGATCCAGTGGATGTAGTATACCTAGACTTTCAGAAAGTCCCACATAGGAAGTTAGCGAGCAAAATTAGGGTGCATGGTATTAGGGGCAAAATACTGACATGGATTGAAAATTGGTTGGCTGACAGGAAACAAAGAGTAGTGATAAACGGCTCCCTTTCGGAATGGCAGACGGCGACCAATGGTGTGCTACAGGGATCAGTGCTGGGACCGCAGCTTTTTACAATGTACATTAATGATATAGATGAAGGTATTAAAAGTAATATTAGCAAATTTGCTGCTGGGTGGCAGGGTGAAATGTGAGGAGGATGTTAGGAGAATACCGGGTGACCTGAACAGGCTAGATGAGTGGACGGATGCATGGCAAATGTAGTTTAATGTGGATAAATGTGTGGTTATCCATTTTGGTGGCAAGAGCAGGGAGGCAGATGACTACCTAAATGGAGTCAGAGTTAAAAATCACACAACACCAGGTTATAGTCCAACAGGTTTAATTGGATGCACACTAGCTTTCGGAGCAACGCTCCTTCATCAGGTGATTGTGGAGGGCTCGATTGTAACACAGAATTTATAGCAAAAATTTGCAGTGTGATGCAACTGAAATTATACATTGAAAAACTGATTGTCTGTTAAGCCTTTCATCTGTTAGAATACAGTGATAGTTTCACTTCTTTCATGTGTAAATCACAAAACCCTTTTTTTAAACTTGCATTCTCGGATTAGCTGTTAACAATGGTGATAGCTAGACAATATGTTGAAGGTGTTAGCCCCCTGTGTTCTCTGTCTATGACCTGATGTTTAGATTGATTCTAATCTAAAAAGTGAGATAACAGAGTTTTACATAAATTCATGCAGTTTTTGAGCTCAGAGTTCGACATGAATGTATGCAGTTTTTGAGCAAAGTGCAATGTAACTCTGCAAGGACAATAGCCAGAATGTCTTTCCTCAAATTTGGCCTTCATAACAAGAGGAATTGCATATAGAAGCAAAGAGGTCCTTCTGCAGGGCCCTGGTGAGACCGCACCTGGAACATTGTGCGCAATTTTGGTCTCCAAATTTGAGGAAAGACATTCTGGCTATTGTGCTTGCAGAGTTACAGAAATCTGTACTCTAACAGATGAAAGGCTTAACAGACAATCAATTTTTAATGTATAATTTCAGTTACATCACACTGCAAATTTTTGCTATAAATTCTGTGTTATGATCGAACCCTCCACAATCACCTGATGAAGGAGCCACCCTCCGAAAGCTAGTGTGCTTCCAATTAAACCTGTTGGGCTATAACCTGGTGTTGTGTAATTTTTAACTTTGTACACCCCAGTCCAACACTGGCATCTCCAAATCATAAATGGAGTCAAGTTAGGTAAAGGGGCAGTACAACGAGATCTAGGTGTTCTTGTACATCAGTCAATGAAAGCACGCATGCAGGTACAGCAGGCACGACGAAAGCTAATAGCATGCTGGCCTTCATAACAAGAGGAACTGCGT
Organism: Chiloscyllium punctatum; assembly: GCF_047496795.1. Lineage (NCBI taxonomy): Eukaryota > Metazoa > Chordata > Chondrichthyes > Orectolobiformes > Hemiscylliidae > Chiloscyllium > Chiloscyllium punctatum. Next base: position 51,896,535 of record NC_092779.1, on the reverse strand, counting down.
ATAGAAGCAAAGAGGTCCTTCTGCAGGGCCCTGGTGAGACTGCACCTGGAACACTGTGCACAGTTTTGGTCTCCAAATTTGAGGAAAGACATTCTAGCTATTGAGGGAGTGCAGCATAGATTTACGAGGTCAATTCCCGGAATGGTAGGACTATCTTATACTGAAAGATTGGAGCGACTGAGCTTGTATATGCTTGAGTTTAGAAGGCTGAGAGGGGATCTGATTGAGACATATAAGATTATTAAAGGATTGGACACTCTGGAGGCAGGAAGCATGTTTCTGCTGATGGGTGAGTCCCGAGCCAGAGGACACAGTTTAAAAATAAGTGGTAGGTCACTTAGAACAGAGTTGAGGAGAAACCTCTTCACCCAGAGAGTGGTGGGTGTATGGAATGCTGTGCCCAGAAGGCTGTGGAGGCCAAGTCTCTGGATACTTTCAAGAAAGAGTTGGATAGAGCTCTTAAGGATAGTGGAATCAAGGGTATGGGGATAAGGCAGGAACAGGATACTGATTGAGGATGATCAGCCATGATCATAATGAGGTGGTGCTGGCTCGAAGGGCAGAACGGCCTACTCCTGCACCTAATGTCTACAAAACTGCCTGAATCCATGTAAGACTGTTATCTCACTTTTTAGATTAGAATCAGTCTAAACATTAGGGCACAGACACAGAACACAGGGGGCTAACACCTTCAACATTTTGTCCAGATAACACCAATTGTTACAGTTAACCTGAGAATGCAACTTGTGAAAAAAGGTTTTGTGATTTACACATGAAAGAAATGAAACTATCATGGTATTCGAACAGATGAAAGACTCCACAAACAATCAAGGTATTTTTCAATATATAATTTTAGTTACATCACACTGTAAACTTGTGCTATAAATTTGATGCCTTACAATTGTGTCCTCCACAACCACCTGATGAAGTAGCGGCGCTCCAAAAGCTAGTCTGCTTTCCGATTAGACCTATTGGACTATAAGGTAAAAACAATGACTGCAGATGCTGAAAACCAAATACTGGATTAGTGGTGCTGGAAGAGCACAGCAGTTCAGGCAGCATCCAACGAGCAGCGAAATCGATGTTTCGGGCAAAAGCCCTTCATCAGGAATAAAGGCAGTGAGCCTGAAGCGTGGAGAGATAAGCTAGAGGAGGGTGGGGGTGGGGAGAGAGTAGCATAGAGTACAATGGGTGAGTGGGGGAGGAGATGAAGGTGATAGGTCAAGGAGGAGAGGGTGGAGTGGATAGGTGGAAAAGGAGATAGGCAGGTCGGACAAGTCAAGGAGACAGTAACTGAGCTGGAAGTTTCAAACTAGGATGAGGTGGGGGAAGGGGAAATGAGGAAGCTGTTGAAGTCCACATTGATGCCCTGGGGTTGAAGTGTTCCGAGGCGGAAGATGAGGCGTTCTTCCTCCAGGCGTCTGGTGGTGAGGGAGCGGCGGTGAAGGAGGCCCAGGACCTCCATGTCCTCGGCAGAGTGGGAGGGGGAGTTGAAATGTTGGGCCACGGGGCGGTTTGGTTGATTGGTGTGGGTGTCTCGGAGATGTTCCCTAAAGCGCTCTGCTAGGAGGCGCCCAGTCTCCCCAATGTAGAGGAGACCACATAACCTGGTGTTGTGTGATTTTTTTACTTTGTACTCCCCAGTCCAATACCGGCATCTCCAAATCATTCATTCATAACTCTGTACTAACTCACCAGCTCGCTATGTATACTATACCACATTTTCATTCGCTCGTTCATAAAACCACGTTTTAGTAGCACATTTAACTATTACAAGATAGGCTAAATTAAAACATCTCTTCAAACTCATTAGTGCTTCTTCATATCTTTCAGCTGTATCGGCCCAATGCTGCAAGCAGTGTTTAGACCTTTTTCTATATCAAAAGCTACCCCTGAATAAGTGTCAATATCGTAACCTATTCAGAACAAAGTCACCCAACCATCATGTTTCTGTGACTCACTTGGAATTATGGAAAGATTATAATATTAATCAGCCTTTAGCATCCATCCTTTGGGGCCTGAATATTTACAGAACATTAACAGTTTGCTCAACTAATATGTACCTGTTAAATACATATTAAATAGAGCCTCCATTCACTTTAAGCAACTTCTCATCAAAACAGTGCTTCCGTGAAACTGCATGAATGAATGTCAAAACAAGTAACAGTAAATAAAATCTCATGACCCAGCAGTGGCAATCACAGAGTCATAGAGGTGTACAGCATGGAAACAGACCCTTCGGTCCAATCCGTCCAAGCCAACCAGATATCCCAACCCAATCTAGTCACACCTGCCAGCACCTGGTCCATATCATTCCAAACCCTTCCGATTCATATACCCATCCAGGTGCATTTGAAATGTTGCAATTGTACTAGCCTCACCACTTCCTCTGGCAGCTCCTTCCAATCATGTACCACCCTCTGAGTGAAGAAGTTGTCCCTTAGGTCTCTTTTATATCTTTTCCCTCTCACCCTAAACCTATGCCCTCTACTTCTGGACTCAGCGACCCCAGGGAAAAGACTTTGTCTCTTTATCCTATCCATGCCCCTCATGATTTTGAAAACCTCTATAAGGTCACCCCCCTCAGCCTCTGACACTCCAGGGAAAAAAGCCCTAGCCTATTCAACCTCTCCCTATAGCTCAAATATCAGGTTAATATATTTTATACTTTTATTAAGCATGTGTAATTTCTAACATATTTAGATGATAAAGGTTTAGTATATTTACTTAAATTTACTAATTTAAAAGACAAAAGGATCAACACCTCTTAATTATGCAGGCAGACCAGACAAACACACTAACCCTATCAGGGGTAACAGCCAGCACTTAGCAAATGTTTAAACAATCTCCTGCTTCCACAGGACAGATGTCACACAAACATTTTGTCCACAATAGATAAAACTATGTAACACCATAGTGATAGCATGTTAATGTATGTAAGAATAGTGTATAAAGAAGCTACTGTAAGAACTGTTTTTCAGGACTGTATCTACCCCATTTTCTGCGGCTCCACACAAAGGCCGCCTTGCTGATCTTTGAGGGGGCCTATTCTCTCCCTAGTTATCCTTTTTTCCTTCATGTACTTGTAAAAACTCTTTGGATTCTCCTTAATTCTATTTGCCAAAGCTATCTCATGTCCCCTTTTTGCCCTCCTGATTTCCCTCTTAAGTACACTCCTTCTTCCTTTATAAAAGCAAATTACTGCGGATGCTGGAATCTGAAACCAAAAGAGAAAATGCTGGAAAATCTCAGCAGGTCTGGCAGCATCGGTAAGGAGAGAAAAGAGCTGACGCTTCGAGTCTAACGGACCCTTTGTCAAAGCTAAAAAAAGGGAGAAATAGGGAGGTATTTATACTGGGCTGAGAGAAGGTGAGTCATGGCTCCAGAAGCAAAGGTAGCAATAAAGAGGTGATAATGACCGTGCATAGAGGTTATAGGGAGATTAGGAGCTGTGAATGACCAAGATTGAAGCCAGTGCTATGTGACAAGATATGTGGGGGATAGGGGGGGATGGGTGAAGCAGAAGCAAAATAGAAAACAGGTGAGAAGGGTAGCTAAGGGGGAAGAGGAGAGGAAAAAGGTAATGAGAGAGGGGGGAGCGAGAGAAAGAGACAATCAAGAAATAAGAGGTACAGAACAGTGAAAAAAAAATTTTTTTTTAAATAAATGAAATAAAATTACGGAGCAGAATGAAAACAGAGGGGTCGAGATAGGATAATCATCTAAAGTTGTTGAATTCAATGTTAAGACTGGCAGGCTGTAACATGCCTCGTCGGAAGATGAGATGCTGTCCCTCCAGTTTGCGTTGAGCTTCACTGGAACATTGCAGCAGGCCGAGGACAGACATGTGGGCATGGGAGCAGGATTGGGTGTTGAAGTGGCAAGCCACAGGAAGGTCTGGGACTTGATTGCGTACAGACCGAAGGTACTCAGCAAAGCGATCACCCAGTCGGCGTTTTGTCTCTCCGATATAGAGGAGAGCACATTGGGAGCAACGAATGCGATAGACTAAATTGAAAAACAGTTGATCTTCTGTAATTACACCGGCACCACTCCCCACTTCTTCCTCCGCTACATTGATGACTGCATTGGCGCCACCTCGTGCTCCCGCGAGGAGGTTGAGCAATTCATCAACTTCACCAACACATTCCACCCTGACCTTAAATTTACCTGGACTATCTCTGACACCTCGCTCCCCTTCCTGGACCTCACCATCTCCATTAGTGACGACCGACTCGACAATGACATTTTTTACAAACCCACTGACTCCCATAGCTACCTGGATTACACCTCCTCCCACCCTATCTCTTGCAAAAATGCCATCCCGTATTCCCAATTTCTCCGCCTCCGCCGTATCTGCTCCCAGGAGGACCAGTTCCACCATAGGACACACCAGATGGCCTCCTTCTTTAGAGACCGCAATTTCCCTTCCCATGTGGTTAAAGATGCCCTCCAACGCATCTCGTCCACATCCCGCACCTCCGCCCTCAGACCCCACCCCTCCAACCGTAACAAGGACAGAACGCCCCTGGTGCTCACCTTCCACCCTACAAACCTTCGCATCAACCAAATCATCCACCGACATTTCCGCCACCTCCAAAAAGACCCCACCACCAGGGATATATTTCCCTCCCCACCCCTTTCCGCCTTCCGCAAAGACCGTTCCCTCCGTGACTACCTAGTCAGGTCCACACCCCCCTACGACCCACCCTCCCATTCTGGCACTTTCCCCTGCCACCGCAGGAACTGTAAAACCTGTGCCCACACCTCCTCCCTCACCTCTATCCAAGGCCCTAAAGGAGCCTTCCACATCCATCAAAGTTTCACCTGCACATCCACCAATATCATTTATTGTATCCGTTGCTCCCGATGTGGTCTCCTCTACATTGGGGAGACTGGGCGCCTCCTAGCAGAGCGCTTTAGGGAACATCTCCGAGACACCCGCACCAATCAACCAAACCGCCCCGTGGCCCAACATTTCAACTCCCCCTCCCACTCTGCCGAGGACATGGAGGTCCTGGGCCTCCTTCACCGCCGCTCCCTCACTACCAGATGCCTGGAGGAAGAACGCCTCATCTTCCGCCTCGGAACACTTCAACCCCAGGGCATCAATGTGGACTTCAACAGCTTCCTCATTTCCCCTTCCCCCACCTCATTCTAGTTTCAAACTTCCAGCTCACTTACTGTCTCCTTGACTTGTCCGACCTGCCTATCTTCTTTTCCACCTATCCACTCCACCCTCTCCTCTTTGACCTATCACCTTCATCTCCTCCCCCACTCACCCATTGTACTCTATGCTACTCTCTCCCCACCCCCACCCTCCTCCAGCTTATCTCTCCATGCTGCAGGCTCACTGCCTTTATTCCTGATGAAGGGCTTTTGCCCGAAACGTTGATTTTGCTGCTCGTTGGATGCTGCCTGAACTGCTGTGCTCTTCCAGCACCACTAATCCAGTATTTGATTTTCAGCATCTGTAGTCATTGTTTTTACCTTACTAAATTGAAAAAGGTACAAGTGAAACGCTGCTTAATCTGAAATGAGTGTTTGGGGCCTTGGATGGTGAGCATGGAAGAGGTAAAGGGGCAGATGTTGCACCTTCTGCAATTGCATGGAAAGGTGCCGTGTGTGATGGGAGAGGTGTTAGGTGTGATGAAGGAGTGCACAAAACACTACATAGGACAAACAAGAAGACAGCTAACGATCCGCATCCATGAACACCAACTAGCCACAAAACAACATGACCAGCTATGCTTAGTAGCCACACACACAGATGACAAGCAACATGAATTCGACTGGGACAACAGAGAACAGCCAGGGAATTCCGAGAGGCATGGCACTCCTCCACAGATTCAATCAATAAGCACATCAACCTGGACCCAATATGCAGCGGACAGCTAGAACTGACAACCGGAAGCGGCAGATTCAAACCACTACAAATGCCGGAGGAAAGATCACAGAAGCGCTTCACAGGAGGGTCCCAAGCACTGAGGATGTCACCTATACAGAGGACGAAACGTCTGCAACACAAATTCCCAGCTCGGCGAACAGAACTACAACAATTTATGTCAAAATAATCATGAACAAAATAAATAATTTTTCAACTTGCTGTTTCATTTGTTGGTGACTATCTTAATATGTCATGATATGTCATCATAAGTTAGCAACCACCTGATGATGGAGCAGCACTCCAAAACCTAGTGCTTCCACATAAACCTATCGGACTATAACCTGGTGTTGTGTGAATCTTAATTTGTGTCTTCTCGTGTTGAGTGTTTACAGCATGGAACAAGGTGCTTCAGCCCATTGTATTTGCACTGGTCATCCAGCATCTGTCCAATTGCATGCAGTGGCATTTCAAATGCTCACCTTAATATTTCTTGAACATCAAGGGTTCGGACCTCTGCCATCGTTTCAGACAGTAGGCTCCAGATTCAAAAGGCGTGGCACTGGAAAAGCACAGCAGGTGAAGCAGCATGCAAGAAGTAGGAGGGTCGATGTTTCAGGCATAAGCCCTTCTTCAGGAATGTGGAGGAGAGAAGAGAGAGAAGAGTGGGCGGCACGGTGGCACAGTGGTTAGCACTGCTGCCTCACAGCGCCAGAGACCCGGGTTCGATTCCCGCCTCAGGCGACTGACTGTGTGGAGTTTGCACGTTCTCCCCGTGTCTGCGTGGGTTTCCTCCGGTTTCCTCCCACAGTCCAAAGATGTGCAGGTCAGGTGAATTGGCCATGCTAAATTGCCCGTAGTGTTAGGTAAGGGGTAGATATAGATGTAGGGGTATGGGTGGGTTACGCTTCGGCGGGGCGGTGTGGACTTGTTGGGCCGAAGGGCCTGTTTCCACACTGTAAGTAATCTAATCTAATAAATGGGGGGTAGGGGTATGGCTGGGGAGAAGGCAGCTTGGAAGGTAGCTTGGGAGGTGATAGTGATAGGTTGGAGTGAAGGGTGGAGCACTTAGGTGGGAAGGAAGATGGACAGATAGTACAGTTCAAGAGTGCAGAGCCAGGTTGAATGGTTGGATCTGGTAATAAGGTGAGGGGAGGAGAGATGAGGAAACTGATGAAACCAACATTGATGCCGTGTAATTGGAGGGTCCCAAGGCGGAAGATGAGGCATTCTTCCTCCTGGTGTTGGGTGGCTTGGACTTGGCAGTGGAGGCGGCCCAGGACTTGCATGTCCTTGGCAAAGTGGAAGGGGATGTTGAAGTGGTCATCCACAGGGCGGTGGGGTTTGTTTGGTGTGGTGTGTCCCAGAGAAGTTTTCTGGAATGTTCTGCAATTTGGCATCCTGTCTCCACAGTGTAGAGGAGACCACATGGAGAGCAACGGACACAGCAGATGAGGTATCAGGAAAATCTCTGCCGGATGTGAAAGGATCTTTTGGGGCCTTGGATGGAGGTGAGAGGGGAGGTGTAGGCACAGGTTTTACACCTCTTGTGGCAGCAAGGGAAGGTGCCGGGAGTGGAGAGTGGGTTTGTAGGTGGAGTGGACCTAACGAGGGGTCATGGAGGGAATGGTCTCTGCAGAATGCTGATGGAGTGGGGAGGGAAATATATCTCTGGTGGTGGGGGTCACCTTCCCCCCAGACCCACACCGCTTCTATTTATCTCTTAGCCCCTTTTGGACCCCCTCCACACTCCAGATGAAGACATTATGCGCAAAACATCAACTCTCCTGCTCCTCGGTTACTGCCTGATCTGCTGTACTTTTCCAGATCCACACATGTAGACTCTGATCTCCAGCATCTACAGTCCTCACTTTCTCCTAGTCAGCTCCAGATATCCACTACCATCTGGGTTAAAAAAAATCTTTCCTCAAATCTCCTCTAAGACTTCTGCTCCTTACCTTCAAATTATGCTCCTTGGTTATTGACCCCTTGACTAAGGGAAAGAATTTTGTTCTATCTAATCTACTCATAATTTTGTATATCTCAATCAGGCACCCCCTCAACCTTCTCTGCTGGGGATCCAAGATGGCGGCGACCCAGCAAATCTGAGTCTATAGTGCTCCTCCCAAGACTTGGGCAAAGTAGGCCATCCACCACCTCCACACTCACCAAATCACTTAAAATAGTTTTTACTTAATGTCATTAGTTGCTCAGTACTGAATTTAAACAATCTAATCTCCTGTAAAAATGACTAAGCGGGCAGGAACCCCTCCCCCAACATCCCCAGCTGAAGCTGAGGCGTCCGCAGCCGCCCCTGGGGACTTACCTACAGTGGTGAGCCTCGTGGAAATAATCTCCAAATTTGACACGAAGATCAATGCCTTCAGCAAAGTGTCCCAGAGCCAATGGAATTCACTCTCAGCCACGCTACAAAAGCACGACCAAGACATCGAGGAAATCAAGCGCCGAGTTGGAGAGGCGAAGCTAAAGGCCACGACCTCCGAGACTATAGTAGAATCAACTATGGATCGGGTCCGGACTCTCGAACAGTAAGTCTGGACCTTAGAAAAATCACATTGACGACCTCGATTCTTGAGGTCGTTGAAAAAATATTAGGTTGCTGGGCCTTCCCGAACAGGAACAGGAAGGCCAGCTTACAGCGATTCTCAAACAGTGGCTTCCACAGCTTTTAAATCTGGAGGCTGGATCAGGACAGGCAAGGGTGGAATGGGCCTACGGGTGGCAATATGCGGGCCCGACTCGAACCAGCGCCCCCACCCGGTCCTGTTCCGGCTGCAGAGCTATAAGGAGAGGCAGATACCCTTAGAAGTTTCCAGAAGTCTTGGGAAAGATATCCAAGCCATGATTTATAAAGGATCCAAGAATATGTTATTCCAGGACTTTTCCCCAGCTCTGGTCCGAAAGAGGAAGGCGTTTGACAAAGCAAAGTGTTTAAGGGACTTAAATATTCAGTACTCCTTGCGCTACCCAGCATCGCTACACTTTAGCCATGAAGGGCCCGTCCACAACTTCGGATCGCCAGAGAAGGCCAAGGAATTTTTGGATTCTCTTTGATAAATTGTAAGAGTTAATTAATGTTGTTTTGCTCTCCCCCCACTCCGGTTTACACCCCCTTTTTAAAATATTAATCCCTTTCATTATCTTACTGTTTAATATTATCTTTGGGATTGGGGAGAGAGGTTTAATTATTTGTTCTCTACTTAGCGATTTTCTTCCCCCCACCCCTTTTTTTATATATAAATAGGCTGGGGGGTCTAGTTAATGTAGGTGGGGGGAGGTGGTTACCTTATCCTATCTTATCTCTGTCTTTAGGAGCGGGGTTGTTTTCCCCTGTCATTTTGTATTACTATATTTAATTATTACATGTTGAGACTGTGCAATTTTATAGTTATATATGTTTATACATGGTATTAACATTACCAAATATATCCAGGCGTTGGTTGGGGCGGGGGGGGGGGGTGGGGAGAAGGGGGTGCTCACTGTTAATTCTAGCTCTGTAGTGTATTTGAATTTTCTTCATCCTATCGTGGGGTGCCTGGGTCAAGTTGGGGCACTGGTTGGGAGAGGATATGATGGGCTTTTGGAAAGGAAGTGATGCCCCCTGGGAACAAGGGGGAAAATCTCCATTTAAATACATTTTATATTGTTTTTTTATTTAGAAATAGTTTTTTATTATATTGATGAGAGTGTATTAAAGAGCCTTTATTTTTGTGAATTTTATATGCTCTATGCTCGGGATGTTCTGGATAGGGATTCCCTCCCGAGGGGTCTCGGACTTGCCGGGACGATTATGGTTAATCAGTCCGTTAAATGGTGCACCAGGAATGTCAAGGGGAGTAATTCTCCAATCAAAAGGAAGAAAATATTATCAAACCTCAAGAAAGAAAGGACTGATATTGCTCTCCTACAGGAGACACACTTATTGGATAAAGAACACTTGAAGTTACGACAGGGTGGATTTGATCAGGCCTTCTTTTCTTCGTTCAGCTCAAAAAGTAGGGGAGTTGTTATCCTTATTCGGAAGAATTTCCCTTTCAAAATCCTAAACCAGATAAAAGACGAATCTGGATGATATATTCTGACTAAAGCCCTTATAAATGGAGAGGATTATGGGATCTTAAATCCATATTGTTCCCCGGCACATCCTTCACATAACGGAAGCCTTCTCAAAACTGATGGCTCTCGGTGCTCGACATACAATTATAGGGGGAGATTTTAATTGTATTATGGAGTCGGAAATAGATAGGATTCCCAAAAGTACTGCAGGTGTATCTCCCAGATCCAGACAATTGGTGGATTTGAACAAAGAATTAAGACTAGTAGATGTATGGAGATGCCTTCACCCAAAGGGTAGAGATTTTTCTTTTTACTCCAATCCACATAAATGTCATAAAAGAATTGATATGTTTCTTGCCCCCTCGATTTTTTAAAATTCCACATATCATCCTGTAAAATAAGCAGTATAATAATTTCTGATCACACTGCTGTAGATATGGAAATCAAGGCAAGGAACAATGAGACATCCCCCCGACACTGGCGTATGGATCCCTTCCTGATGAAGGGTAGTAAATTTGTAAAGTACTTCTCTCAAGAATTTAAAACTTTTTTAGAAATTAATTCAGGTACGGCTAGCAACCCATCAATGATGAGGGAGACCATCAAAGCTTACGTGCGAGGTTTGATCATTTCATACTCAGCGACCCAGAACAAATTAAAGGAAGAACAACAGCGTCTGCTCAAAGCTCGCTTAAAGGCAGCTGAAACAGCATACGCTGACAGACCTTCTATTATCAAATTACAAAGGATTACGGCCCTTAGGACAGCTCTAAACACTACGCTTACCTAAACTGCTAAGAGGGAAATATTATTTGCAAAACAAAGGTTATATGAATTTGGCGATAAACCTGGTAGATCCTTAGCATTTCTCGCAAAGATAAAAAAGGCCCCTCAAACTATTACGTCTATCAAGGAAAGTACGGGTCTTCTGACTCATGATCATAAAAGGATTAACACAATCTTTAGAAAATTTTATTCTGATTTATATAAATCACAGGATTGCACAGACAGAGCTAGGAGGATACAGTCATTTTTAAAAAACCTGACCTTTCCGGAACTAACTCCAGAACAAGTATTGGTCCTGAATGCTCCCTTAACAAGCCAAGAAATACTTGACGCAATCAGGCAACTTCAGAGCGGTAAGGCACCTGGTCCAGATGGCTTTCAAGCTGAATTCTATAAAGAATTTACAGGAATATTGGCTGGTCCACTTATGGACATGTCTCCCACCTTCGCTGAAAGAGGCGAATATCTCTCTTATTCTCAAAAAAAGGAAAGGACCCAGAAGATTACGCATCCTACAGACCAATATCCTTGCTAAATGTAGATTTTAAAATCCCTTCTAAAACGTTAGCGTTGAGGCTAGAAAGGGTACTGCCACACATCACAAAGGAGGATCAGACGGGGTTTATTAAGGGCTGTAGATCATCCAATAATATTAGAAGGGTTTTGAATGTGATTCAAGCCTGCAATCAGGGAAAGATACCAGGAGTAGTAGTCTCATTAGATGCGGAAAAGGCATTCGATAGGGTTGAATGGTCATATCTGTTTTACACATTGGAAAGGTTTGGCGTTAGAAAGGTGTTTACCAAATGGGTCTCAACATTGTTGAATGATCCCAAAGCAGTTGTGATTACCAATGAATTAGGCTCGGATAGCTTCAGAGTGGGTAGGGGCTGCTGTCAGGGATGTCCTCTTTCACCATTGCTATTTACGCTAATAATTGAGCCACTAGCAGAAGCTATACAGGTTGACCCTAATATAACAGCCCCGAGGATTGGTACAGGTAAACATAAAATTACCCTTTATGCAGATGATGTTCTTCTATTTCTCAGTAATCCTTTGATGTCCGTGCCTCGTTTAATTCAAGTTATTCATACATTTAGTACATTTTCAGGCTATAAAATTAATTTTTCAAAATCGGAGGCTATGCCAATGGGTGGCCTTGCTAGTATATCCCACCCTTTAGAGGGATCCCACTTTCCCTTTCGGTGGTCCCTGGAGGGTTTCTTATATTTAGGCATTTTTATCACCCCAGTATTTGGTCAGTTATACAAGGCTAACTTTGTGCATTTACTGGAAAGGATAAGGTAGAACCTCCAGTGATGGGGAGACTTTCCAATTTCCTGGTTAGGTAGAATAGCACTAATTAAAATGAATATTCTGCCCAGTCTCCTATACCCTATGAGAATGCGTCCGGTGATGCTACCGAGACTGGCACTACGTAAATTGTATGGCTGGCTGGGTTCCTTTATCTGGAATCATAGACGGCCCCTCATTAAGCTGAAGAAGCTACAGCTTCCACAGGCAAGGGGAGGACTGGATTTCCCAGATTTTATGAAATATCAGTTAAGCTGCATAGCCGATTGGGTCTTGTCTGACCCGCAATCAACTTGGCTGGATGTCGAGGCTTCTCAAGTAAAATGCCCACTTATTAACCTCTTATTTTCAGACAAGAGGAAAATCATCATGGATCAATGTAAAAACCCTATAATACTAAACACAATTAAAGCTTGGAATATAATGCGGCAAAATGAGGGCAACTCACATAAAACATCCCCCTATAATCTGATAGTGGGAGCATGGGGGTTTCAACCAGGACTTACAGATGCCACTTTTAAATGCTGGAGATCCAGGGGTATCTCCTGTTTAGGGGATCTGTTTAAAGAAGGCGTCCTGATGTCTTTTGAACAGCTGCATCAGAAATTTGGATTTACCTAATGGTGATCTATTTCAATATTTCCAAATTCGAGATTACATACAGAAGACGACTACGCTATTAGATAATCTTTATAAATCAGATAGAGAACGTAGAGTGTTATGGCCAATGGGGGTATCTTTGGTCAGCACTATTTATCATTCTTTCATGATGAAGTATTGGGAGATATAGACAATCTGCTTAAAACATGGGATCAGGATTTGGGACAGGAAATCGCTACAGAAATGTGGAATGACATTTGGGAAAATGCCAGAAAAATATCCATCTGCAACAGAACTCAGGCCCAGTTGAAGATACTTCATAGGGCCCATATAGCACCGGACCGATTGGCAAAATTTAAGGCAGGAGCATCTCCAATGTGTCCCAAATGTAAAATAGAGGTGGGCACTCTTGTACATTGCTTATGGACCTGTCATAAGATCCGTAGATATTGGATTAAAGTAGCAAGTGCTTTGACAGAAATCTTAGGAACGGAAAGTAGAGTGGATCCAGTATCTCTCCTTTTGGGCTTTTCGAACTTACCCTCCCTGGATATGCATGGGAAGATTATTTTCCTTTCTCTCTTTCTGTGCAAGGAAAATATTTTGGTAAACTGGGTGGCTGAGGGCCCCCCTGGACTTTAGAATTGGCACAGAATAATCATGGAATGTATTTCCCTTGACTTCCTTACAAATATGGTGCACCGAGACACCGAATTATTCCATAAAATATGGCAGCCCTTCTTGAATTAAACAAATACAGATATTTCAGCCATCCTAACAAGAGCTTTTATTTAATTGAGATGGCGAACCTGGCTGGTCCGGGGCCCCTTGGGAGAGGAATCCCGCACGAATACAGGTTTGGTTATGATTTGATGTTAACACATTCCGAGAATGTATCTCACTAGTCAATGCCTGTGTTATCCGTCGTCTTTTTTTCCCTGAATAATGTAAGATGCTTAATTATACACTCTGGTTAGTTGTAGGTTAGATTAGTAGTTAGTTGAGTTTTTTTTTCTCTCGGTATCTCTTTTTTCTGTTTGATAGATTTTGGTTATTATTTATTTAAGATTTAATTGTATATTAATGTTTATGCTTGGGGCTTTTTTAAAAAATTTGTAAATTTGTAAAAATACGTTAAATTTTCAATAAAAATATCTATTAAAAAAAACCTTCGCTGCTCTATGAAAAACAACAATCAGCCTATCTGGTCTCACTTCATAATTGAATCACCTCACTGAGGCGACATCCTGGTGAATCTCCTCTGCACCCTTTCTAGTGCAATCACACCCTTCCTATAGTGTGGTGACCAGAAATGCACACAGTACTCCAGTTGTGGCTGAACTAACACCATATGGAGCTCCATTATAAATGCTTTGCTCTTGTATTCAATGCCTTCATTAAGAAAGACAAGTATCCATAGTCCTTCTTAACTACTTTATCTATTTGTCGTTCTCTCTTCAAGATTTTAAGGACATGCACACTGAGGTCCCACTTTCTAGAGTCCTACCATGCGACATGCATTCTCCCACTGACCAATGAAAACACGACACCACTAGGTATCACTACCATAATGCCAGACACATCTTTCAGGCCACCTCTCAACCAACCCAACTCCAGTGAGAACAGCCCTGATGTCTTAATTCCCTGTTCATAAATGTAGTTTTAACTATTCAGTGACAAGGACAACAATAGCCTTGAGTATTAGCCATCCCATTAATAACCTTGCATGAATTGTTAAGAGGGTGGCAAGTTGTTTCTAGGAGTTTCTTTAGGTTTGGTCTAGTCATATAACTACAAAACCAATTTGGATTTATGTAACACCTGCATTATGGTTAAATTGAAAAAGCATTCTGAGAAACCTGTTCACTTTCATTTTAACACTAGTATACATATATATATGCCTGGAAGCAGAAGCACCATTTTGGTTTTGTTGCCTAAACGAAAATAATAATAATTGAAAAATAAATGATTAAAAATATTTGATTTATCATTAAGGCTGTCATTTTGTTCTGGTCTTAGGTATGTTGAGCTCTCCAACACATCCACACAGGCTATAAATTCTTTTCAAATCCTGGGAAGATCAACTTTCACTAAAGTTTGGGTAGGTATGAGCAAGATAGTAACGCCAGGCTTATGACTTTTGAGCAACTGTGCATGCTCCATGATAATTAATAACTGAAAAATCACGATGAGAGCACTAACAAATTCTTGATACACAAATTTCAGTGTGAGGAGTTGTACCAAGAACAATAACTTGTAAATCAATCCCATAACATGATCCCAGATTATCTCTGTTATACACGATGCTCATAAAATCCACTTTAATTAAGTCAATCACAGACTTGAAGATGATGGCTCAATGTTCAATGATGGAATTTTGGACCAGGAACAGGGATAGGTGGTTGAAAATAAGAGATCGGCTTACCAGACAACAATAATAGCACGCTTGTTAAAATTTAATCTAAGAGAACAAAGTACAACATGTTCAGAAGGAGACAAGTCAGAAGAGAGGGGAGTAGAAACAATGAGACACCAATGTCATATCAGCATGAAGAGTAAGATCTAGAGAAAGTTCCGGCTTGAGAGAGAATTCTAAATATGTGTAAAATGATCTGTTATGCAAGGGGAGGGTCCCTGACACAGAAGTAGCGTGAAGGTGAAAGAAGAGGAGTTCAGTCTTGGCTGTTTATGAAATTCATTACAGTGCATACAGTGATAAAGACAACAGTTCTACTAAGGACATAACATTGAGGGCTGGAGGGGGAAGATCTGATCGCATTGTGAAAACACAGCAATTAATCTACATCTGCTACAATTCTCATATAAGGACCAACTGAAATCTTTTGGCTGTGTTAGTGGACAATTATACAGAGGCCTATAAACATTCAGCAAAGTTATTGATTCACTGGCATCAAAACTTGGAAGCTTTTCTCAAAGACTAATTAAATAGAGAAACCACATGAAAAGAAATAGCAGTTAAACAGTGAACTTCAAATACACAATACAGTTGAAATGTTTACAATACTGTTCTGCGCACTTTAGCAAGATTTGAATTGTATATGAAATATGTAAAGGTGCAGTAAAGAACAATAATTGTTATTTAGATACTAAATGTCTTATAAAATCTGATTTCAAAGGTGAAACTTAGGACATTTGTTTAACTTTGAAGTATGACTGGTGACAATCCAAATTCAAAATTACTTACTGCTTCTTTAAGAAGTCTACTACCAACTTAAAGTCTGCTATGCAGTACTCTCTCTTCATGTCCATAAGAACACTATCTGATCCAGTCTGAACTGGCACATGAAGGAATGAATAAACCCTTGGATGGTGGAGAATTTTTGCCATTTCCTGCAGGGGAAAAAAATGAACTCCAGCTGTAATACATCAATTGTATAGTTTCTCTTAAAATGCACAAAAATACTATGCAATTCACATGTGCTGTCCATAGAAAGGAGAACATTCAGTAACTATTACCTTGAAATTTCAGATTACTTGAGTTTGTGATAAATAAAGACATGGCTAATTATTCTGTTTATTACAAGCAAATACCATTAGATAAACAGAATTCATTCAAAACAACAATTTCCTTGTCAACATTATTCTGAACTGTGTTACTTTATAAAACTTGATAATACACCTAATTTGGTGCTTCTCATCCCTATGGCTTCAAATGAGATCATAGGAATTAGCAGCAAACATATGGCACTTAGCCCTTTGAGCCTCCACCATGTGAAATCCATTACTGAATTAGTGGTGCTGGAAGACCACAGCAGTTCAGGCAGCATCCAACGAGCAGCGAAATCGACGTTTCGGGCAAAAGCCCTTCATCAGCTCGTTGGATGCTGCCTGAACTGCTGTGCTCTTCCAGCACCAATAATCCAGTATTTGCTTTCCAGCATCTGCAGTCATTGTTTTTACCTCATGTGAAATCCATGTTCAATCTATTTGTATTTTGAATTCCATATACTCATCCACCGCTGATACACTTTGACTTTCTTGCCCAATGAAAATTCTACTCCGATTGAAAAGCTGTTCAATGACACTGCCTCCATCACCATCAACGATAGAGCTGCAACCCTCAGAAAGGAAAGAATTCTCAATTCTGTCCTGAAAAGGGTAACCCATAATTTTTAAAACTGACTCCACCCGCACCCTGTTCTGGGCTCACAGTTCATCATCTTATATCCTTTAATCAAGTCATCCCTCACTCTTTGAAACTTCAGTGAAAACAAGCCCAGTATGCCAACCTTCTCTCATAAGATAACCTGTTCATTCCAGATAAATCTCCTGTCTCCAGATATTTAAATCCTTCTTAAATAAGGAAGCCAAAAGTGTACAAGTATTCAAGATGTAGTGTTATCAATATGTCCTGTATAAATGAAGCACAGCATGCTTATTTTTATATTCAATTCTTCTCACAATAATGAATAGCATTCCATTAGTTTTTTACTCAATTGCAGTATCTGCATACTAACATTTTGCGAATCGTGCATTAGGACATCTAGATTCCTCTGCCCTTAGAATTCTGCAGTCCCCATTCTGGTAATATTCTGCTTATTTATTCTTTCTGCCAAAGTGATCAACTAGGCATTTTCATACTCACTTAACCAATCTATATCGGTCTGCACCTCCTTATGTCCTAGTTATCTCTGTGTCAACTGCAAATTCAGCTACGATACATTTGCTCACATCATCTAAGTCATTGATACAAACTGGAAAAGTTGAGGCCCCAGACGGTTGTGGGACCGCAATCATTATAGCTTGCCAATGAGCAAAAGGCCCATTTATGCAGACACTGCTTTCTTCCAGGCTGCCAAATCGTCTACCAACTAGTATGTTATCCCTGAACCAAGTGTTAGCATGTTTTGCAATGACCTCTTACATGGCACTCTGGCAAGTGCCTTCTGGAAACCAAGTACATGATATCAACAGTTCCCTTTTATCTACAACATACTTTACTCCTTCAAAAAATAGACAAGGTCTTTTCCCTGGGATGGGAGAGTCCAGAACTACAGGTCTCGGGTTTAAGGCAAGAGGGCTAAGATTTAAAAGGGACCTTTTCACACAGAGGGTGATGCGGGTATGGAATGAGCTGCCAGAAGAAGTGGGAGACTGGTACAATTACAGCATTTAAAAGGCATCTGGATGGGTATATGAATAAGAAGTGTTTAGATGGATATGGGCTAAGTGCTGGCAAATGGGACTAGATTAATTAGGATGCCTGGTTGGCATGGATGAGTTGGACCGAAGCGTTTGTTTCCGTGCTGTACATCTTTACGACTCTATAGCTTTAAAAAAATCATTTTCCTTTTCACAAAACCATATTGATATCTTCCGATTGTCTTGAAGTTTCCCAAATGTCTGGCTATAACATTTTCTTCCGTTATGAAATAGAAGGTGCGTACTGTAACTTTAAGAGAAATTGAATGTTGTTCTACACTGAAAGCTTACAAGCACCTGTCATATGACTAGCTAGCAGTCTCAGAATGCATTAGAAAATTGAAAATATGTAACATTTGGCTGTGAACTATATACCAGAGTTGGTTATTATTTTGACAGCAACTTGAATTTAACCAATCAGTTTAAATTATGCCCCAGGATACTAAAACCCATTCAAGTTTGAATTTATTGTTTTACCAACCTCGAACCAATGCGACAATCCTATGTTAAAAAAGGCGGTCATTGTGAAAGTCAGACAGTAACTGCCGTCAACATTGAAACATTCACTATGGGGTGAATTTGCAATTGCAGAATTTTACTTGTAGATGCATTCTATTTTTGTTCAAAAAGCATACAGCCTGCGGGCAGTCAATTCATGTAACATTCCAAAAATTCCTGTTTTATAAATAGAACCATAGAGTCATAGAGAGGTACAGCACAGAAACAGACCCATTAGTCCAACTTGTCCATGCTGACCAGACATCCCAAGCAAATGTAGACCCATTTGCCACCACTTGGCCCACATCCCTCCAAACGCTTCCTATTCATATACCATCCAGATGCCTTTTAAATGTTGCAATTGTACCAGTCTCCACCACTTGCTCTGGTAGCTCATTGCATACACGCACTACCCTCTGCATGAAAAAAATTGCCCCTTAGATCCCTTTTATATCTTTCCCCTCTCGCCTTAAACCTATGCCCTCTAGTTCTGGACTTCCCTACCCCAGGGAAAAGACTTTGTGGATGTAGGTTTGCTCGCTGAGCTGGAAGGTTCATTTTCAGATGCTTCGTCAGCATACTAGATAAATATTCAATGAGCCTCCGAATGAAGCACTGGTGGTGTAACCCACTTTCTATTAATAAAGAAACTTTGTCTATTTATCTTATCCATGCCCGTCATGATTTTATAAACCTCTATAAGATCACCACTCAGCTTTTCACGCTCCAGGGAAAACAGCCCCAGCCTATTCAGCCTCTCCTTATAGCTCAAATCCTCCAAGCCTGGCAACATACTTGTAAATCTTTTTTTAACCTTTTCAAGTTTCACAACATCTTTCCAATAGGAAGGAGACCAGAACTGCACGCAATATTCCGAAAGTGACCTAACTAAAGTCCTGTACAACTGCAACATGACCTCCCAAGTCCTATACTTAATACTCTAACCAAAGGATAGCATACCAAATGCCTTCTTCACTAACCTATCTACCTGCAAGTCTACTTTCAAAGAGCTATGAACTTGCACTCCCAAGATCTTTGTTCAGCAACACTCCCCAGGACCTTACCATTAAGTGTATAGGTCCTGCTCTGAATTGCTTTTCCAAAATGTAGCACCTCACATTTATCGAAGTTAAACTCCATCTGCCACTCCTCAGCCCATTGGCCCATCTGATCAAGATCCCATTGTAATCTGAGGTAACTTTCTTCGCTATCCAGTACATCTCCAATTTTGGTGTCATCTGCAAACTAAACTAACTATACCTCCTATGTTCATATCCAAGTCAGTTATATAAATTATGAAAAGTCTGACTCTAGATTGGGATACAGACAGACTCTAACCCCAAATCTTTAATATATTGTCTGAGCTGAGATTTTACCTTGTCTTTTTATATAAAAACATTAAGTTATCTTAAGAATGTGACTTAAAAGAATTTCTGGGATTTACATATTAATGAACCAAAACCAGCAACCTAGTCCAAAAGTTAAAAGACTTAACAGCAATCTAAGTTTGTTTAACATATAGTTTTAATTGTATGACACTGTGATCTTTTATTATAAATTCTGTGCTTTATGATCCAGCCACACCACTTACCTGATGAAGGAGCAGCACTCTGAAAGGTTGTACTTCCAAATAAAACTGTTGGACGATAACCTGGTGTTGTGTGATTTTTTAAAAAAACTTTGTCTATCCTAGTCCAACACTGGCACCTCTACATCATAATAATCTTTTGCGTCAGCTTATCAAATGTGTTTTGGAAGTCCAGATATGCTATATCAACTGGACTCCCGTTATCCACTTTGCTTGTTACATCTTTAATGAACTGTAGCAAATTAGTCAAATATGATTTACCCTTTACAAAACCAAGCTAACTTTGATGAATTGTATTTTGACTTTCTAAATGTACCACTACCTCCTTAGTAATAGATGCCAATAATTTCCCAAGGTGGCTCAATGGGCAGCACAGTGGCTCAGTGGTGAGCACTGCTGTCTCACAGCACCAGGGTCCTGAGCTCAATTCCAGCTTTGGGCAACTGTCTGCATGGAGTTTGCACATTCTCTGTGTGTCTGCGTGGGTTTCCTCCGAGTGCTCCGGTTTCCTCCCACAATCCAAAGATGTGGGGGTTAGGTCAATTGGCCATAGGGATGTGTAGATTAGATACGTTAGTCAGGGGCAAATATAGGATAGGGGAATGGGATTGGGTGGGTTCCTCTTTGGAAGGTCAGTGTGGACTTGTTGGGCCGAAGGGCCTGTTTCCACACTGTAGGAATTCTAAAAAAAACACTGGCCTGTTAAAAATTGACTTGTTGATAGTTTTCTATTTTGTGTCTCCCTCCCTTTTCAAGTAAGGGCATTATATTAGCATTTTCACAATCCACTTGATCCTTTTCAGAATCCAGGGAAGTTTGGAATATTATAACCAATGCATCCACTATCTCTGTTGTCACATTCTTTAAGATTCTAGGATGTGAGCCATCAGGACCTGGGAACTTGTCTGCCTTTAATACCAATAGTTTCCTCTGTACTTTCTCCCCAGTGACAACAATTGTTTTAAGTTCCTTCTTTTCCATAACCTCTGCCTTACCTGTTACTATTTGGATGGTTTCAGTGTCCTCCGCTACGAAACTGAGGAGGATTTAGTGTCTCTGTAATTTTTGTCTTTCCCATTAACTCCCCAGTCTCAACAACTAAGGGATCAACAATCATTTCAACTAACCTCTTCCTTTTCACATACCTGTAGAATCTTATGCTGTTTTTATATTTTGTACTAATTTTCTTTCATAACTGCTGCTTAATATTTTATTACTTTTTTTCTATCCTTCCTTTGATCTTTACAAGTTTCCCAATCTCCAACCTACTTTGAAATATGATATGTCTTTGTTTTTGCCCTTCTATTACCTGTAATTTCCTTGCTTTGCCATAGATGCTTGATCTCCTGCTTAGAACCATTCTTCCTCCCTGGTATATACTTTAGTTGGGAGGAATTGAATTAAAAGTCTGCCACTATTCATCAACCTTTTAGTCTTTTTGCCCAGTCCACTTGGGCCATATCTGTCCTCGTGCCCATATAATTATCTTTATTTAATACTAGGATACTAGTATGCAATTCCAGTTTCTTGGCCTCAAACTGAATTTGATAATCCATGCTATGATTACTTTTCCATAAAGCATCCTTTATTATGAGATCATTAATTAATCCCATTTCATTACATATACCAAATCCAGAGTAGCTCGCTTCCTGGTCGGTTCCCCAACATATTGATCCAAGAAACAATCTTTAACACATTCCATGAACTCTTTAACAAGAATACCCCTGCCAATTTGATATCCATAGTAAAATCATCCATGATTATTGCTATACCTTTCTTACAAACCTGAATATTTCCTGGTTTACAATGCTTGCCACTGTGGAACTGCTGTTAGGGGACCTATAGATTATTTCCACATGGGACCTCTTTCCAGTGTGATTTATTATTTCTACCCAGACTGATTCTACATTTTGATCTCCAGTGCCAAAATCATTTATCCCTATAGCAATGATCACTTTATTTACTAACAAAGCTATACCACCTCCTTTTCCTTTTTATCTATTCTTTTGAAACACTGAGTACCCTTGGATACTCAACTCCCAGTCCTGGTCTCCTTGTAACCATGCCAGCAAATTACACTCATGTGTCTTCAGTTGTGCTACTAACTGATTAATTTTATCACAAATACCTCACACATTCATATACAAAGCCTTCAAATTTGTCCTGTTATCAATTTTCCCTACTCTTGTATGATTCCTTGGTATGACATTCACACTGCACAAATGCAGTATTCAATTAAGTGAGTACCCCTTCACCTTTATCTGGCTTCTTAATCTTCTTGAAGGTCATATACCTCACAATAATTAGGACCTAGCCCTCATCATCTGGTAGCCACAGATCTAGAACAGTCCGCAATCATATTATTTATTTCAATCTGTGATACTTTGTTATGAATGCTATTGGAAGTTGAATGCAGCCTTTAATTTTGTCTTCTTGTAATGTTGGCAACTTCTAGTCCTGACTGTTGATGTATTTTTAAGTTTACTCTCTCTAACTCTTTCTTTTTCTTCTGACCTTCATTTCCTATGTTATGATTTTGCTCTCCTGCCTTAACTCAATCCAATATTTTGCTACATCTACCCAAGCTTGACTCACCACCACCGCACTTCCTTAACCCCATTTAATTTGAAGCCATCTCTATTTCCATACTTTAGGTGTGGATGTTCCTAAAGTATAGATCTCATTCTCCCTAGTACTAGTGTCAGTTTCAAAGTGAAACCAATTTTTCCTATACCAGTCTTTGAGGTATGTATTAATTTTTCTTACCTAATATGCCCAATGCCAAAACATGGCTCAGGTAACAATCCTGAAATTATAAGTTTACATTTGAGTTCTCATTTTAAATTGAGCATCTAGCTTCACATAATACATCAGCAGAACCTCTTTCCTACTTTTACCTATGTTGTTGCGGTTGACAAAAACTATGACAGCTGCATCCTTCCCCTCCCATTAGGTTCTTCTCCAACACACAGCAAGTCTCCTGAACCCTGGCATTGGGCTGAAATCACAGTCAAATGGACTCATGTTCTTCACTGCAAAGAACAGTGTCAATCCTTTCCACTATACTGTTTCATACTACCACTACAATCCTTTTCATTTCCCTGCTGGAGGGGCTTCCCATAGCACAGTCAGTTAGCTCACCCACCCTGGGCTGGGCTTCAAGTTATTTTCAGCCATCTCTCTTGCTGCTGTCTTGAAGCTAAAGTGCTCAAATATCACTGCTACTTTCTAGTTATTTTTCCCTCGTGCAGTTTCATTGAGCTTTTCTATCCTCCTCAGAGGTCAGGATGCCTAAACTCTATCATCTTGAGCAAAAGTCATTTTTAGTTTTTCACTGTTCTCCTTTTAGATTACTTGATTAGCCTTCTTCAATCATCTAACCTGGATTTCGTGTCTGAAAAGCAAATAAATGCTATCCTCATTGAACCAACCTAAATTAGGAATCCATGTCACAAATCCATTTAATCTTTTTTACCTTAAATGTCTCAACACACAAAGCATGGCACTTCCATTGGACGATATGAATCTCAAGGCCATCAAACATTTTCTTTTGGAACTTTTATAACTTTTATATGTTTCAAAGTAGAAGTTTCGAAAGAATATGAGTAACAGTGTAAACAAGTAATTCTATATCAAGCAAAATCAAAATTAATAAGTTGAACATTAGGCCATGTTGTGAAGGTTATTTAAAGCTACCATTCATATTTCTTGTGCTTCAAATTATTCTTAACTGTGGAATGCTGGAAAGATGAGACGGGTGAATAAGTTCATACATGGAAAAAAGCATATTTTAAGAATGAGGAACAGTATGCTCCAATTCACCTACATCTACTTCACTTTTGTTATCTTTTATATGTGACCCAATAGGTAGTGATCCACCCAAGTCATCAGATTGTACATTCGAATCCTACTCAAGAGACCCGGAACAAAATCTAGGCTAACTCTCCAAAGCAATCTAGCAATAGATTGTGGAATCATAACTGCCGCCTTTCAGATGAGATGTTAACTAAGGCCTTAACTACTTATTTGGATGGACATAGTAGATTACAACTTCAAAAATACTTCATTGGGTGAAGAGAGTTTTGGAATGTTGTGAAGTCTGAAAGGTGCTATATAAATGCAAAGCTATAAATTGTTCTTTCTATGCATGTCAACCGTCACCTCAGCAGTAGGAAAAAAGCTTGCTTTGGAACTGAGGCTAATATATTCTTGAAGGCATCATCAGTTCCAAACCTGCACACATTTCTTTTCCTCACCCACATATGGGCACTACTCACTGAGGTTATGCATTGGATGTTAAGCCCCACTACTCCTCAAGATATCAAATGTATGAAAAGATTTCATAAACTATCCAAAGTCCCAAATTTACCTAACTGACAAACCCAAATTAAAAGAAAATACTCATCAGGGTTTTGAACTGAACAGGAAAACATTTGTTTCTATTTATTGCAACAGGTTGTTTTTAACCAATGGCAGAAATGAAACACAAATTACTAACTTATAATTCTCTTTAACTTAAACACTACACATACAAACAGATCCACAAAGAGCCAAGATGAAACAAATATTATGGGTGGTGAAGGAACAGAAAATAGTGTAGCACAGTTCTGGCACAAGTCTGGATTACAAGGTTGATGAGATGTTTTCCTTTAGTTCACTTTCAGCTCCCTTCAAGACACTGAGGTGCTTACGAGTCTGTGGACACTGATCCTCAACCTTTCATCGACTATTTTGAGGACTCACCTGTATAGTGTTGTATTCCCTTTCTCCTTGCAAGAGGGGCAAGTGTGTATGTATAATGAATGAGAGAGAGAGAGAGAACCTAGCTTTGGGAACTTTCTTTTGCATTAGTCGAGGGAAATGGGTCGGAGTGCGTTTCCACACTGTATAGAATCCAATCTAAAAAAATCCCAAGGGAGAGAGATGTTTTCTCCTTCATAAGCTGCACGTGGTTCTGCTGTATAAATTGTTGCTGTGCTGTGTACTCCTGAACAGACACACACACACACACATACAAAACTGATACTGGTCGGAAGATTAATCATTGTGCAAAGCTTTCCAGGACACACACCCACAAAGCCAAGTTGCCTAGCATCGTTCACAATGCTTGCATAAGGTAACTTTGTAGTGTTATGACTGAGATTAGCAAGCCAAGCCAAATGAATCTTAAAATAAATCTGCAACATAGTTAAATTAAAATATTTAACGGCCCGCAAAATGTTCCAATTGTTCTTAACCAGCATTTACGAAATAGGTCTTAGATACAAAACTCATAACTTAAACAGAAGTTAACAATTTATTATTAATTCTGTTACTTTAACAGGGCAAAGCTAAACAACAAGGTAATCTAATGAATATCAATGATTTAAACCCAACCTTCTTTGATCTTATCTCCTACCCTCAAACAGACAGACAGGTATAGTTTATGGGCTAAATTCAAAAATATATAAAAGAATTGTGATTTTCCAGTTCAATTAAACAGTTTCAAACAATGGATGCTGCTGTTATGCAATCCTTAAATAACAGGTTGTTCAAAGACACAACTGTATATCTGATTTTGGTGAAGGAGAACGGTTCAATAGACTTCCAGAATTCTGTGCGTTATTAACAGATTGTGATTACTTTCTCAGAACATGCAACAATTCTTTTTGGATCGAAATTTGAGAGAGTAAAAATACAGTAGCCAGTCTTACAACCATCATTATTACTCTGCACCTGCTAAATCAGTCATTTACAACCTCCTATTCTTTTTTTAAAATCAATATTCTCTTCTGGGCTGGTCACCATCAGCAACACATGCATTTGTTTTTTCCTTCAATTATAAACATGCAGCTATTCAATGTTCAACTAACTCCAATTACACTCAGTTCTGAACAAGAGTCATCTCACTCGTCCAAACATCTTTTCTCCCGTAAAAGGGACAGCAGCCCTGTTGAGCATTTCTAGCATTTTTCTTTAAATTTTAGAATTCCAATATCTGCAGTATTTTACTTTTATCATAATGTACTATTATTACCAGGAGCTGGTGGAGTGGTGGGGTGTCAAGTTTTAAAGTGGAAGAGAAAATGAATTTTGCATTTAGTTCTGTCAAGGTTTGGCTCGTTATAAAGTCAGTCATTTTGAACAATAGGTTTTAAAAAAACAAATCATGTGATTTTAGATGAATGAAAAGCAAATCACCTGGAGTTATAAATTCTAGGATGCATCCTGACTTGAGTTTGACAACAGAGAGAGGGGAGCTCAGAAGCAGATTCATTCAGCCTGAACTAAGTACCTTCATACAGGTGCAGGTTGTTACACAGGGAAAATGTTCTCAGCAGCCTTAGCTGTCAGGGCTATGGAAAAAAAGTGCCGAACTTGTTAGGAAAAAGCCAGAAACAGAAGGCTGGGGAGGTATCTTTGAGGAAGATATCCTAAAAAGCTAGTGAAGACATGAAAATAAAGAACCCATGTTAAGAAGTAAGTAAGCTGAGTTTGCAACTTGTTTAGAGGTCTTGGGAGAATGCATCAAAGAAGATAGCATTGATCAAATGGAGACATTTTGCTGAGAGAAACTGATTGTAGCCATGCCAGATGAAAAATAAGTTTTACAGTGATATCAGGGGTGACCATTCAATTAAATTTGTATGCTTGGAAGTTTGGTAACGTAAAAGGATTGCATCTTTCTTTTCTGATCTTTGCAATGAGAATATTTTAATGTATTTTTTGTATATAGTAACAACTAGTGTTTTCTTTTCTCTTGTATAATAAAAGTTTGTGTTCTTTGGTAAAAGTGCATTGACCCACCTCCATGGTGAACAAAAATTAACTTTATAGTCTATCAAGCCAGGTCTCATTCTAGAATCTGATTTTTCCAGTATTATCATTAGCTGGGATCATAACACAAATCGTTTCCTATGTAACTCTGATGATCCATTTTTGTCCTCTGACTGACAAAATCATCCTCCTCCAACTTCAATACCGAGCTGGTGGGACTGCTCAATGCTGGCTCCAACATTATCTATAAGTTCATAGTTAGAGAATCTCCTATCATAGTTTCTTTTCCTGTTATCATACAATTACCTTTGCGGTACCGACTGGCATACTATTGGTTCCTTTCGATTTTTCCATTAATGTTGTAATTTGGTGACATGTGAAAATACAATGTCAGGATCTACACATATGTGGACAACACTCAAGTTTGCCACACAACCACCTCTAATAATATCTTCAGTGTCCACATTGCCTGACATTGTGTCTTCGATAACCCTAAATTGCCATTTTTAAGCATTAGGGCAAAACTGAACTCATTGACTTCAGATCGCTATGCGGACTTTGCTCCTTAGCAATTAGGATGATTATCCTCCCTGAGTAAGGCCTCAGATTAAACTTGAATATTCATATTCTTGGCATCCTACATAAGGCATGGGAGCTAAAGAAGGCCATTCAGTCCATTGAGTCTGCCTTGCCATTCAATAAGATCATGAGTAATTTGATAATCTGCAACTCCATTTGTTTGCCTTTTCCCCATAACCTTTAAATCTCTTTACTGATTAAAACTGTGTACATCTCAAATCTTAAAAATGCTTCATGATCTAGCTTCTATAGCCCTCTGTGGTAAAGGACTGTACAGAGTTACAAAGAAGAAATTTCTTGTTTCTGTCCTAACTGGATGACCTCTTACTTTGACATGGTGTCTTCTGGTCTCCTATAAGGGAAACAATTTCTCTATATCTACCTTGTTCAACCCTGTCAAGTGTGAGGTTGTCCATTTTGGAAGGACAAATAAGAATGCAGAATATAGGGTAAACAATAGGGTTCTTAGTAAGGCGGAGGAGCGGAGGGATCTTGGCATCTATGTTCGTAACTCTTTGAAAGTTGCCACTCAGGTGGATAGAGCTTGTAAGAAGGCCTATGGTGTATTAGCGTTCATTAGCAGAGGGATTGAATTCAAGAGTCATGAGGTGATGTTGCAGCTGTACAGGACCTTGGTAAGGCCACATTTGGGGTACTATGTGCAGTTCTGGTCGCCTCACTTTAGGAAAGATGTGGAAGCTTTGGAGAGGGTGCAGAGGAGATTTACCAGGATGTTGCCTGGAATGGAGAATAGGTTGTACGAGGACAGGTTGAGAGTGCTAGGCCTTTTCTCATTGGAACAGCGAAGGATGAGGGGTGACTTGATAGAGGTTTATAAAATGATCAGGGGAATAGATAGAGTAGATAGTCAGAGACTTTTTCCCCAGGTACAACAGAGTGTTACAAGGGGACATAAATTTAAGGTGAAGGGTGGAAGGTGTAGGGGGGATGTCAGGGTAGGTTCTTTACCCAGTGAGTGGTGGGGGCATGGAATGCGCTGCCTGTGGGAGTGGCAGAGTCAGAATCATTGGTGACCTTTAAGCAGCAATTGGATAGGTACATGGATGGGTGTTTAAGCTAGGACAACTGTTCGGCACAACATCGTGGGCCGAAGGGCCTGTTCTGTGCTGTATTGTTCTATGTTCTTGTCAAGCCTTCTAAAAATTGTGTGTCTAGACCATAAGAAATAGAAACAGGAGTAGACTATTTGGCCCTTCAAGCCTACTCCACCAAACAACTGGATCATGGCAGATCCAATACTCCTCACATCCACTCTCCTGCATGTTCCTTGTAACCCTTGAAACTCTGTTGAAATTTCAATAGGGTCAGATTGAAATATAGAAACTAGAAACAGGAGTTAGCGATTCAGCCCTTTGAGCCTACAATACTATTCAATATGATCATGTGTGATCGTCTATCCCAATGCCATATTTCTGTTTACTCCCCATATCCCAATGCCTTTAATATCTAAAAATTAGCAAACTCTTCCTTGAACCTATTCAGTGACTTGGCCTTGACAGCCTTCTATTGTAGAGAGCTCTACAGATTCACAACACTTGGACTATAGAAACTTTTCCTCAACCAAGTCCTAAATGGCTTACTTACATCCTGAGACTCTACTTCTCGACTCATCAACCAGGGAAATCATCCTCCCTGCATCTAGGCTGTCTAGCCCTGTTGGAATTTTATAGATTTCAATCTCAGTTGCTCTCTCATCCTTCTAGTCCCTAATGATTACAAGTTCAGTCAAACCAAGCTCTTCTCATATGACTAAATGTTAGTGAGTACAGGCCCATCCTACTCCAACTCTTGTCATAAGAAAATCCCTCCATCCCCAAGATCAATCTTTTCTGAACTGCTTCCAATGCTAATATTTCTTTGCTGTTATAACGGAATCAAAACATTCATCGTATTCTTGGTGTGGTCTGAGTAGTGCCTTGCATACTTTTAGCAAGACTTCCCTGTTTTGATACTCCAATCCCTATTTGCTGAATTTGGAAGCTAACTTTTTGTGATTCAAGCATGAGGACCCTGAAATTCCTCGTGATGCAGATTTCTGTTGTCACTTTCCATTTAAGTCATATTCAGCTTCTCTATTTTTCCACCCAAAGTGCAAAACTTCACAATTTCCTGCATTGTATTCAACTGCCAAAAATGTTCCTATTTATTTAACCTATATCCCTTTATTGTCTCTGTGTCATCATCAGTACTTACCTTCCCACCTATTTTTGTGTCCTGCAAACTCTGATAGTGCAACTACTTCTCGTGGTTGTGGGGATGTTTGCTGAGCTGGGAAGATGATTTGCAGACATTTTGTGCCCTGCCTAGGTGAGATCTTCAGTGCTTTGGAGCCTCCTGTGAAGTATTGCTGTACTGTCTCTTCTGGAATTTATTTGGTCCCGCTTCTGCTGCTGCTTCTGGTTGCTAGTTGTAGTGGTAAGTATATACAGTCAATGTCAATGTGCTCGTTGATGGAGTGCATCAAATTGGATGACAAATTGGGCACCCAGAGCTGGGAAATCACTGCCTAATGAGGAGTAAACTATTTCAGCAAGAGTAAGATGAAGAACAAGAACTAGTATGGAAAGCAAGAACAAAATGCTATAATTCTTTTTCAACTTCAAGTAACACTTAAGAAATGAATACTAGAAACAAAAGAACTGTTCTCCTTTTCCACAATAAGATAGAGCTGGTAAGAAGGGTGGAAAGCTGGTTGAAATTCATGGTATTAGAATAACAGGTCTGAGGTCAGCAACTCTGGTTAACTTAATCACTAAATGGTCAGTATTTTTGTAGGGTGGAACGCAGTAATGCCACTTTGAGTGATCTCTTTCTGACAACTCTGCAATTTAAATCTTTTTACCAATATTATTCATCAATAGATTCCTTGACAAATCATCTGGGTTGTCAGTCCAACGTTTATAATCTGTAACCAAATCTTTCTATGTACTAGTTAAATTTGTGTGGAAGATGAGGCACAATGTTCCCTCAAAGCTGTGTAGGTGCATGGAATAAAGCCATTTTAGATATGTAGTCTGGCCATAATGAGACCACACATCAAATTGCATTTGCTTCAATTTGCATGTGATGTGCAGTAATCTTAAAAGAGACTACAAAGCACAATAGGTCATGCACAATAAAGGAAAAGTTAGAGGGAACATTGGTTCAGGCCAAGATGCACATGGCCTTTTTTAGAATACTGAGTAACTGCTAGTTGGAAGCATCTATTCACCCTCAACATAGGTGACCTTTAGAGCACAATGAATTAATTCATGAAATTGATTTAGCTCCTCCAACTAAATCCTTATGGCTATGAGATTAGTGTAAAGGTATATGATGAAAGATTAGTACTGTTCAAATAGTAGGGCTGCAAAGATAATTTTTTAGTCAGTTGCTATAAGTCCTTTTAATATTCTGAGAAAGGAGCAAAACTATTGTGGCTCATGAATACAAGCTTTGTGCTTTTGTTGGGTTGATAACAATCACGACTATGCTTTCTAGTCTAAACTCTCAGCATCAAGCTATTCTGCTTACTTCGAGGCATGTTATGAGTGGTTATGTTCTACTTAGGTATGGTTCTCAGTGTTGGAGCAGTCTGATTGTGGAACTTCCTAGGGCAAGATATTTGAATTATTTTCAAACTTTTGTTGGCACAACTGTCCTGTCTGGTGTTATTATCTTTTACAACCATGCCCATGGCTTTAATTACTGATGAAGACGACCTGGCCAGTGTTAAGACTTTGGGCTGATAACATGGGATGATATCAGTACATTATAAAAGGAGGAGCTCAGAATGGAACAACAAATGTGTGGAACTAAGAAACAGCAAGGGGCAGCAGACAATGATTGCAGCTATTTGCAAGCCATCAAATATTAGTGACAGTGTGGGGCACTGTATTAATCAGGAGATGAGAGAAGCATATAGCATAGGTAACATTGTTACCATAGTTGACTTCAATCTACAGGTTGGGTAAATGAATTGAGTACGAAAGCTGTGGAGGTTGAGTTTCTGGGGTGTTTTAGGGATGGTTTTCTCAAGCTATATGTTGAGGAGTGGACTAGAGGATAAACCATTTTAGATCTAGTATGATTTAATGAAAAAAGGATAAATTATCATATTGAATGTTTAGAAATGATTAGTCAAAACATGACTGAATTTTGCAATATGTTTTGTATCATGAGGTAGTTTCAGAGATAGTGATACTAGCACTCCACCACAAGACCCTCAGCTTTTCCATTTAGATGTTCAGCCAAGTTGCGACACATTTCTGGGATTGATGGGAATTGATCCCAGACTTTCTGGCCCAGAGGAAGGGACACTACCAATGCACCACAACAGCCCTCAAGCTTGCCATTTATCCTTATTCAAGTCAGCATGTTTAATTTGATTGTTGATGGTTATCTGGGTCAGTCAGCTAAGATATTGTAGTTAACAGAACAAACTGTTAATCCATTCTATTCTGCTTGCGCAGAAGATTCACATCTTATCCTTGTTGATCACTTCAGGGCCTTGTGGTACACAAGTTATTATTATTAGTTTGACAATGTTAGCATTTCTTATTTTCCCCGTAATTTCTAGAGCTTTTAACTTAAATTACATATCAAACTATGGTAAACTTGGTAAACTTTGCAAGTTAAAATAATTAGTGACCACATCATCATAGAGTCATACAACATGGAAACGGGCTCTTTGGTCCATGCTGACTATATTCATGAAGTCAACTAGTCTCACTTGCCTGCACTTGGTTCATATCCCTCCAAACTTTTCCTATTCATGAACTTATCTGGCAGTTTATTCCACACGCAAACCACTCACTGTGTAAAAAAGTTGCCCCTCATGTACTTCTATGTCCTTAGTCACCAATTCTGTTATATACTAAAAGAAATGAGGAAATTCATCAAGCTTAACTTTCATTTCAATTGATTTTCACTCAGAATTTCTGCAAATCAATAAATGCGACTGAATTGTTTTATGTATAGGCCCCTAAAGTTTTTCCTGTATTGATAACCAGCCAAACAATCAATAATTCACAGCAGCATATTTTCTTTTACTAAGTAATATTGCTGACTATTTATGTTCTCCATCATGAGGAGGGTGTTAGAAACAAAACCAAACAAATTATATTCTAATGTGTTTCCTAGTATTTTAACACACCAGTGGATCTCCAGTGTGCATAAACCTAGGCGAAGTTCAATCTTCATATGAAGCGGTGTATAGCTGGAACAAAGTGTACAGGGCCCATCATTAAATCACATAAATTCTACCTTTATTTTTATATCATTAGTCAATTATATATGTTGCAAAAAGCTTAAAGGGAGACTTGCATAGGGGTCTAAGATTTTTATTATATAACCATTTGATCCCCTGCAGATGTCATGACTGGGGAGCAGTCATTTTTTTAAAATGGGGTAATACTTGAGACTTGCAATCATAATTTTTAAGTAATATATACTGCTTTTACTTTTATTTTCAATGATAAATTCAGATGAATGCTCCTTAAACAGATTTCTCAATTAGTTTTTCTAATTTTTCTTTTAAAAATTCTCAAGCATCCAAGCAAGTTGCAGTCTTTCTTAACATTTACTGTAAATGGCTCAGTTTAAAGGAAAGAGTTCAAAAATGCGTCGAAGAAAGGGTATCTATCAGTGAGTATGCCAGAATCATTTAATGGTGCTGTGATGCTTTATTGAAAGTTAAGACTTTGAACAATTGACTGCACACTGAAATAAAATGCTTCCTTTTGCAAGAATATGCATGTTTTCATTATCTTGCACCTAGCACTGTCCTAGAAATTTATAGGAAAGAACATGTTGGTAATTATTTGTGATATTCATCAGTTTAATTCGTAAATCATTTCACTCATGAATTCCCAAGGCAGAAATTTGACTAAATTGATACTGGTCACTTATCACTGACATTCTATTTAAACTGAAATAAGGCAAAAGTACTGCAACACATGGAGCAGTAAGGTCCATGTAATGATACAAAAACACGTCCCTGACAGTTTAAAAGAAATCTACAAAAGATTTTACCATACTTAAAATAAAATTTACTCAATTAAACTCCATTTATAATACAGAATTGAAGGATTTTTCTTTCTGAAGAAAAAGAAATAAGAAAATCTCTGCCTGGGATGTTTTGAGAACTGCTATATATTAGGCCACAATTGACCAGGTATTGAACTGCCTTTCCAAGAGATTAATTCTAGGAATCACACTACTTTCGACATTCCCCTGAAAGCAGTGGATTGATCAACCTCTGGCCAGGGATTTATAAATCCTATTTTTTTAATGCACGTGTTTGTATGAATTTCAGCTTTTGGTTACATCTTTAGTTACCCTACATATTCTTTTATTAGTTAATCATACAATTGTGTTTATTTCCTTATAATGATAAACCTTAAATAAAAACATACTTTAAAAAAAATTATACTTTCCTGAGCTATTATTAAACACTTAACAAAGTGAGACTTTACCCTCAAACTAAAACACAATATGGGGGAAAAAACATGTGCTGCAGTAAATACAGCTGTTCATATTTTGCTGTGGCAAATAAATAAATTCTTCAAAATTATCTTTTTTTTAAAATGGTGGAGAAGAATGTGCTGGTATATTCCCAAGAACACTGTGAATAAAAGAAAGCAAGATCTGATCACCAGTTAAATTAAAACATTTAAAAATAATCGCAAGGGTCTGAAAGATGATTTCTGATTAGGTTATAATGGTCACACAAGTAATTACAGATATAGGACGAAAAATAACAGCTTAATTAAACAGTAATATTCATTAAGAATGCCTATGATGCCTCTGATAGGTCCCACTGTCTGTAACCAATGGCAACAATTTGAACAAATACCTTAATTACTTGTGGAGGCTAGACAAACCTTCTACTGGTATTGTTCTCCACAAAACTGATAAAGGAGGGAACACAATTAATACTAGCCTTTTAAAACACAAAATCCAGTACTAAATAATGCTCCAAGGCTTACTGAGTGTAGCAGATGGCATTACAATTCAACAGACTCAACACAAAATAAAAAATTCTGTGCCTTACATTGGCACTCCAGCCCAATTTTTATTTTTTTAAATACAGCATGATTCTAACATTCAAAACAAACTCTCATTAGGATACTGAAAGCAATTGACATCAAGTTTGTATGTAGGATCATCCCTTTTATGGATTGAATTATGGAATCAGAGTACAATAGAGGCTTTTAGTCATAAAAGCTGTAACTGCCAATTTAAACTAGACTCACTTTGAAGCAGTTAGACTGATAGCACTGAATGTTATGACTTTTCAGGTACTCATCCAAGCATTTCTTAAAGGTTGCAAGGTTATCCACCTTAACTATCGTCCCATACTGTGCATTCCAGACCGCCATCATCCTCGGAGTGAAAAAATGTTTCCTGAAATCCCCTCTAAATCTACTGCCTTTTACCTTAAAATTATGTCCCCTTGTACAGACTAGTAGCTTCCTATGGGGCACACCACAACTCTCACACCTTTAGATCGTCTTAACTTTGAAGCCTCATAATCAACCCTTGGATTCTAACTATCATTCTTGGAAACTCCACAAATATCCCCATCCTCAATGATGGGAGAGCCTAGCACAATGGTGCAAAAGCATTCGAAGTAATCTTCAGCCAGAAGTGCAGAGTGGATGATCCATCTCAGCCTCCTCCAGTATTCACCAGCATTACAGATACCAGTCTTCAGCCAATTCAATTCACTGCACGTGATATCAAGAAATGATTGGAGACACTGGATACTGCAAAGACTATAGGCCCTTACAACGTTCCAACAATTGTATTTAAGATTTGTGCTCTAGAACTTGCTGCTCTCCTAGCTAAGCTCTTCCAGTACATTTACAACACTGACATCTACCCAACAATGTGGAAAATTACCCAGTATGCCCTGTACAAAGAAAGCAGGAAAAATCCAACCCAGCCAATTACTGCCCCATCAGACTATCCTCCATCATCAGTAAAGTGGTAGAATGTGTCATCAATGGTGCTATTAAGCAGCACCTGCAGCAACCTGCCCAGTGCTGCCCAGATTGGGTTCCGCCAAGGCCATTCATCTCCTGACCTCATTGAAACCTTCGTTTAGACATGGACAAAAGACCTGAATTCCAGAGGTGAGGTGAGAGTGACAGCCCTTGATAGCAAGGCTATATTCAACAGAGTATGGCATCAAAGAGTATCAGGGAGCAAACTTTCCAATGGTTGGAGTCACACCTGGTAAATGGGAAGATGGCTATGGTTGTTGGAGGTCAGGAGATAGTGAGGACTGCAGATGCTGGAGAAGTCAGAGTCGATAAAGTATGGCACTGGAAAAAGCACAGCAGGTCAGGCAGCATCTGGGGAGCAAGTTAATTGTTGCTTCAGGATTAACCCTTCATCAGGACAGGGGAGGGGTAAGAGGGTTGAGAAATAAACAGGGTGAGTGGGGCGAGGAGAAAGGTAGTTGGGATGACGATAGGTGGGCGAGGGTAGGTGGTGACTATGATAGGTTGGTAGGAAGCGTGCAGCGGATAGGTGGGAAGAAAGATGGACAGATAGGTCAGATCAAGAGGGCAGAACTAAATCGGAGGGTTGGATCTGGAATGGGGTGGAGGAGGGAAGATTTGGAAACTGGTGAATTCAATGTTGAGGCTGTGTGGTTGCAGGC
The DNA here is from genome assembly GCF_047496795.1 of Chiloscyllium punctatum. Lineage (NCBI taxonomy): Eukaryota > Metazoa > Chordata > Chondrichthyes > Orectolobiformes > Hemiscylliidae > Chiloscyllium > Chiloscyllium punctatum. The sequence continues at coordinate 51,860,619 of NC_092779.1, read as the reverse complement.
TCCCAACTGAAGATGAGGTGTGCCTCCACCAGCTAGTGGGTAGCCTTGTTTAGGTGGTGGAGGTGACTCAGAATGGACATATTATTGGGAGAGTTGAGATAGATGGCTACAGGAAGGTGGGGTTGATTCGTGTTCACAGACCAGAGATGTTCCCTGAACTGTTCCGCAAGTTAGTGCTCGGTCTCTCTGATATAGAGGAAACCACATTGAGAGCAATGGATGCAGAAAATAAAGTTTGAAAATATGCAAGCAAATCTTTGCTGGTTGTGGAATAATCCTTTGGAGCCTTGGACGGAGGTGAGGACGATGGTGTGGGGGCAAGTTTTGCACTTCTTATGGTAGCAGGGAAGGTGCTAAGTATGGAAAAGGGGTTTGTAGGAAGTGTGGACCTAATGAGGGAGTCACAGAGGGAACAGTCCGTATGGAATGCAGATAGAGGTGGGGAGGAAAAAATATTTTTGGCGGTGGGGTCTGACTGTAGGTGGCGAAAATGGTGGAAGATGAGACCCTGTATTTGGGGATTAGTGGGGTGGAATGTGATGACCAGGGAGATTCTATCCTTGTTGTAGTTAGATGGGTAGGGTTTGAGGGAGGAGGTGCAGGAAGTGGAGGAGATGCGGTTGAGGGCATCAGGGGAGGGGAAATTACAGTCCTGGAAGTAGGAGGACATCTGGAATGTCCTGGAATAGAATCACTTATACTGGGAGCAGATACAGCGGAGATGGAGGAATTGAGAGTAAGAGATTGCATTTTTACCTGCATGGGGCTGGGGGGTGGGAGTGGGGGGATGGGTGTAGTTAAGCTACCTGTGGGATTTGGTGGGTTTGAAGTACATATCAGTAGTATGTTGGTCGATGAAGACGGAGAGGTTCAGGAAGGAGAGAGAGGTGTCAGAGATGATCCAGATGAATCTGAGGTCAGGGTGGAAGACATAGGTATAGTGGAACCGTTCAAGCTCCTCGTGGGAGCACGAGGCTATGTCAATACAGTCACTGATGTAGCAGAGGAAAAGGTGGAGGATGGTGCCAGTGTAGCTATGGAAAAGGGACAGTTCCACGTATTCTACAAAGAGGCAGGCATAGTTCAGACCAATGTGGGTACCCATAGCCACCCCTCTGGTTTGTAGGAAGTGGGAAAATTGAAAGGATAAGTTGTTTAGGGCAAGGACCAGTCCCACCAATTGAATGAAAGTGTTGTGGAGGGAGACTGGGTGGAACGACGGGACAGGACAAAATGAAGGGCTTTGAGGCCTTCCCTCATAGGGGATACAGGTAGAGAGAGACTGGATGCTTATGGTGAAGACGAGTTGCATGGGGGCTGGGGAAAAGGAAATCATGGAGGAAATGGAGGATGTGGCTGGTGGCGCAACATATGTGGGGAGCTCCTGGACCAAGAGGAACAGGAGAGTCAGGACATCTCAGCAGGATTTCCTGAGGGTACTGTCTTCGGCCCAACAATCTTCAGCTACTTTGTCAGTGACATTTCCTCCATCATAAGTTCAGAAGTGGGATATTCACCAAATATTGCACAATGTTCAGCACCATTCGTGAAGCCTATGACAGTGAAGCAATGTTCAAACGGAACAAGGTCTGGACAACATCCAGGTTTGGGCTGACTAGTGGCAAGTAACATTTGTGCCATGCAAATGCCAGGCTATGACCATCATCAGTAAGAGACAATCGAACCATTGCTCCTTGACATTCACTGGTGTTACCATCACTGAATCCCCCATTATCAATGTCCTGGGGGTTTACCATTGACCACAAACTCAACTGGACTCACAACATAATAACAGTGGTTATGAGAGCAGGTCAGAGGCTAGGAATACTGCAGTGAGTAACTCATCTCCTGACCCCCAAAGCCTGTCCATCATCTACAAGGCAAGTCAGCAGTATGCTGGAATACTTCCCATTTGACAGGATGGGTGCAACTCCAAAACCATTCAAGAAGCTTGACACCATTCAGGACAAAACAGCCTGCTTGACTGCACTATACCCACAAGCATCCACTTCCTCCACCACTGATGCTCAGTAGTAACAGTTTATACGATGTACAAGATGCACTGCAGAAATCACTTAAGATCCTCAGACAGCATTTTCCAAACTTCCATCTAGAAGGACAAGGGCAGCAGATACATGGGAACATGACCATCTTCAAGTTCCCGTCCAAGCCACTCACCACTGTTCCTGGAATTTCCTCTCTAACAGCATTGTGGGTCAACCTATAGCAGGTGGACAGCAGCGGTTCAAGAAGGCAGGTCACCACCACCTTCTCAAGGTCAACTAGGGACGGCAATAAATGCTGACCAGCCAGCAACACACATATCCTCCAAATGAATGAAAAAAAAACTAACTGCACTCCTTCTGCGATCAATATATCCCTTCTACGACTGAGCTTCTGAAACAGTGGATTGCAACCCACGATGGAGTCACAACGTTTGATTTTGTGGCTCCAAACTTCCAGCAGCAATAGCTGTCAGGGAGTTTGAAATGACTTCTGCCAGTTGTGAGACCCCTTTAAATCTTCTATAGCTTTCTATTGATGGGCATAACCAATTGGACTGCCCTCTGAGGCCTGCTGTTGCAATCAAACTGTTAAGGGGTAGGTGTTTGGCTTATAGAGAACCTCTGTCTTTTCATCATCATTCAACACCTGTTCCCACCTTACTCACCCACCTGGCTAAGCACTAAGTCTCTCATACCTCACTCCTAACAACTGAAGATTCCCTATTACTCAGCAAAGCTCTACCGCTCAGCAACGGAAGATCCCCTTGCACCACCCTTCAGCAACTGAAACTGACCCCTACACAGTAACTGAGGTTTACAACTTTCATTCATTAATTATTTCTATTTTCAAGTAGTATTCACGGTAAGAGGTAAACATCACCCATGTCCTTGGTTGACAAACTCACAATTCATTTAAAGAGCCATTAGTAGTATTCTTGTAGCTTGTGTAGCCTTAGGCCAGTGTAGCACATTATTTCACAATGTAAACAATGAAATTCTGCACAAATTTATGCTAGCATCCCTCAAATCATGCTTTATGCTTGATTATGCTTCCATGAATTTTATACTTCTTCCCTCCTATCCACAATGGAATGAGAGAGATAGTGGCTGTCATTCATCTCCGCCACAATGTACTAGTGAAAAAAATATTGATTACAAGTGAGTCTGAATGCACAGCTAGAACTTTCTAGGCCTGGTTACTGTGGAAATAGTGAAGATATGGTGAAAAAGCAGGTAATTCACTGAGGTTTTCGATATTTAAAGATTGACCAGCTAAGCACATCACTGCAACAACCAGTACTGGATTAACTATAGCACTACTTATAAATGCACCAATAACAGCTTCAAACATAGAAAGCTGCCTTTAGTTGTTTGGCCTTTATTATGCCTCACTGGGCAGCCTGTGGAAATTAAGCCCTGCTATTCTAAAAGTCATCACAAAAGTTAAAAGTTTTTACAGAAGTATGGAAAGTTCTCTAATTTTCCTGATTTTCAGATCCAGGTTGACAGGAAGTATGGCTTAAGCTTCTCTTCTTAACAAGAATTACTATTTATCACAAATAATTAGACTCTAGTTACAGAAAAACAGTTATGAACCATCAGCATATAACTCTAATAGTTAAAATACTCATCAAGTTATAAACTCTTTTACATTCATACATACATGTATACATGGGAAAATCACATGAGTATAATAGACGGTGAGTAAACTGGGAACGCAATTCAGGTCTCTATTGACAGGACGAGAGATGATTCCTATGCTGATCAGAATGTTGCTTCTCTGTTTTCCATCTCTAGATGCTTTCACTGATTTGCAAGAGCCACTGGTGGCAAGTTCACACTTAAAAAAAGGACTCAACTTATTCATTACAGCACCTGATGAAGGTGAAGGAAAGATAAACTAATTATCCCCTGGCTTTACATGCTTTTACTGCAGAGAGAGCTCCTGAATTGGAGGGATTTCAAGGTTTCTCACTACAGTATCTTGTTTATTATCCTGACCCATTCAGCTACCTGAGAACTCATCACAGTGGCCTTTGTCATTGACAACTGGGCATAAGTCCACAGACCAAACAGCTACTTGCTGCCCATCAAAGCTCCCTTTGTACGCATCACTTGGCTCTAACTTTTCTGCAAACTACGCAAGAACTACTGCTTGAAAAAGCAGTTGTATAAATGGTGCTTTCAACGATTGTCAAGTTACCTGTTCTCGAAACATGCAGTAATGCATCAGCAATCTATGGTTTAAAAACATTGTTTTCCTATTTCAATCCACAATTAAAAATACAGTGAAATAGTGAGACAAGCCTTTACACCTATGTGATGTAAATATGACTGTGAGCCTATATGCTAGAATTAATCAATGTAAAAGTCCTAAAAACTACTCAATGGAATTATTCTATCAGCTAAGGAAAGACCCAACTGAATAAATGGACGTAGAACTACATTTTCTTTTGAAACAAATCATAAGATTTGAATTTGCTGCCTGCATGCAATAGTCCCAATGTTTAAATTATACATTATAGCCAAACCTAATTTTAAAAGAAAATTAATTTTCCTCCTTAGAGACTTGCTGTATTGCTGCCAGCTTATTAATCCTATCCCCTTTACTTTCTATCATGACAGGAGGGTTGGTTCACTCAAGTGGCTGGACAGCTGATTTGTCATACAGTGTGATGTCAACAATGCGGATTCAACACCTTCACCAGCTGAGATTGCCATGAATTACTCTCCTTCTCAACCTCTCCTCTTGCCTTAAACATGGTGACCCTCAGGACAAACCACCAGCAGTTATCTCTCTTTCTATTAAGAGAGCAGCCCTATGGTCTGGTAGGACTTTGGTGATTTATCTTTATCTCTCATGAAGATCCTAATTTTTGATAACATGCAAATGTCAATAGATTTTTACTATCTTATCAATATAGAGAAACTTCGATTCACCTTCTCCTCAAATGCTGCCTGACCTGCTGTGCTTTTACAGTGCCACACTTTTCGACTATCTTATCAATATGGCCAACTGGTATACAGAAGCATTTAGAGTGGGGGTCAACTGGCTACATATCTATGGAGATTATCATAATCTATGCACAAACAATTGCCAGAAATATTTACTGAACAGAAGCCAGGAACAGCTCATTTACTTTTCAACCCCAACTAACTTCTAACTACTTTTCAACTACTACTCCATCCAGACAAGCTAAATTAACAGAGATGAAGGGTTGAACATTGGGTCTTTTGTAATGAATTACACTGTGCCATCTCAGTTTGTGCTGCTACCCTCAGTTACTAGATGTCCTAGAATCCCTATAGTGTGGAAGCAGGCCATTTGGTCTGGGTTCACACCGACCCTCTGAAGAGCAACCTACCCAGATCCACACCTTCACACTCCCTGTAAATGTGGATTTCCAATGGCCAATTCACTCAACCTACAAATCTTTGGACTGTGGGAGGAAACACATGTGGACATGGTGAGAATGTGCAAAATCCACACAGAGACATACCCGAGATGGGGATTGAACCTGGGTTCCTGGGACTGTGAGGTTGCAGTGCTAGCCACTTAGCCACCATGCCACCTCAGACGTGATCACAACTCCTTAAGCTTTATGATAGCTATGAATAAGCATAAGTGAGGACCTTGTGGAGAAGGTACTAAATTAGGGTAGGGCAAATTCTGTCAGTATTAGGCAGGAGCTAGGATTGTTAATTGGGAGAGCTATTATCTTGCAAGTCCACATTTGACATATGAAATTGCCTAAAGTCCTGCTGATGAGTGTTCAGCACCAGCATGATCCAGTAAGGAGGAAGGACAAGGGTGGCAACGTAACAGATCCTTGGATAATGAGGAAGGTTGTGAATTTAGTCAAAAGGGAAAAAAAAGCATATGTAAGGTTTTAGTAGTTAAAATTGGACAGGGCCCATGAGGAACGTAAAGAAAGCAGAAAAAAATTCAAGCAGGGAATTAGGAGAGCAAGAAGGGGCCATGAAATGACTTGGCATGTGGGTTAAAGAGAATCCCAAGGACATGAATAACATGTCAGTAATTGACAAAGAAACAAAGGTAGGTGAGGACCTGGAAACAATTATTATTACGAAAGACTTTGTGTTGGGCAAGCTAATGGACTTAAAGGTAGACATGTCTCCTGGCCCTGATGGAATGCATCCCAGGTTGCTAAAAGAGTTGGCAGGAGAAATAGCAAATGCAATTTTCCAAAATTCACTGGCTCTGGGGCAATACCAGCAGATTGGAAAACAGCAAATGTGACACCACTGTTTAAAGAGGGAGGTAGACAAAAGATGGGGAATTATTGACCAGTTAGCTTAACTTCTGTAGGAGGGAAAATGCTTGAGTCTATTGTCAAGGAAGAAATAGCAAGGCATCTAGATAGAAATTGTCCCATTTGGCAGGCGCAGCATTGGTTCATGAAGGGCAGGTCATGTTTAACTAGTGTTTTGGAATTCTATGAAAACATTATGAACATGGTGGACATTGGGGACCCAATAGATGTGACGTATCTAGATTTCCAAAACGCATTTAATTGGTGCTTTCCAAAAGGCTGCTGCATAAGATAAAGATGCAAGGCGTTATGGGCAATGTATTAATATGGATAGAGGAATGGGTAACCAACAGGAAGCAAAGAATGAGAATAAATGAGTGCTATTCTGGCTGGCAATCAGTGACTGGTGACGTGTCTCGAGGATCAGTGTTGGGACCACAATTGGAGTTGGGGACCACATGTAGTGTGTCAAAGTTTGCGGATAACATTAAGATGAGTGGTAGAACAAGTGTGCAGAGGACTGTAAAACTTTGCAAAGGGACAGAGTTTAAGTGAGTGGAAAAAGTAATGGCAGATGGAGTACAATGTTGCTAAATGTGAAGTCATATTTTGGTAAGAACAACAGTAAAAAGGACTATTACTTGAAAGGTAAAAAATTGCAACACACTGCTGTGCAGGGCGTGCTGGGTGAGCTTGTGCATGAATCACAGAGTTGGTCTGCAGGTGTGACAGGTAATTAAGAAGGCAAATTTTGTCCTTCATTGTGAAATGAATTGAGTTTAAAAGCAGAGAGGTTATGTTTTTACTGTATTGGCTGCTAGCAAGGCTACATCTGGAGTGCTGCATGCAGTTTTGGTCATTTTAGTTGAGAAAGGTTGTACTTGGCATGAAAGGGGGTGCAGAGGAGGTTCACTAGGTTGATTCCAGAGTTGAGGGGATAGGCTTATGAGGGTAGACTGAGTAGACTGGATTATATTCATTGAAATTTAGAAGAATGAGGAGAGATTTTATAGAAACACGTAAAATTATGAAAGGAATAGATAAGACAGAAGTAGAGAGAATGTTTCCACTGGCAGGCGAAACTAGGGCAGATCCTCAAAATTAGGGGGAGCAGATTTAAGACTGAATTGAGAAGGAATTTCTTCATCCAGAAGATTGTGAATCTATGGAATTCCCTACCCAGTGAAGTGGTTGAATCTTCTTCAATAAACATATTTAAGACTAAGATAGACAATTTTTAGAACATAAAGGAATTAAGGGTTATGGTGAGAAGATCTCTTGAAGAACATTAAACTGGATAAGTCTCCAAGGCCCGATGGTATCCAACGCAGGTTATTGAGGGGGTCAGGAGAAGAGATTACTGGGGCCTTCACCAAGATCTTTATAATCTCACTAGCCACCCGAGAGGTCCCAGAGGACTGTTGAGTAGCAAATGTTGTTTCTCTGTTCAAGAAGGGAAAGAGTGATAATCCAGGAAACTATAAACCAGTGAATTCATGCCGGTGGTTCGGTAACCACTGGAGAGAATTCTTAGGAATAGGATTTATGCGCATTTGGAAGCGCATGGCCTAATTAGGGGCAGTCAGCATGGCAATAAAGTGTGGAGTTGGAAAAAGAACAGCAGGTCAAAGAGCATCAGAAAAACAGGACAGGTTGGGGGCTGAGAAATAAATAGAGGGAGGGGGTGGGGCTGGGAAAGGTAGGCAGTATGGCAACAAGTGGATGGGATGATAGTGATTGGTCTGGGAAAGGTGGACAGGTTGGTCAAATCAAGGGGGAAGAGCAGAAAGGAAGGGCTGGATCTGGGATGAGGGAATGGGTGGGGAGATTTGAAAGCTGGTGAATTCTATGTTAAGTTCCTGAGTGGAAGATAAGGTGCTCTTCCTCCAGTGGCCTTATTTTGATGGCAGAAAAAGCCCAGGATAGACATGCCTTCGGGGGAGTGGGAGTGGGAGGGGGAGTTGAAATGGTTGGCAACCGGACGTTAGGGTTGATTGGAGTGTAAGGACCATAGAGATGTTCCCTGAAGCAGTCCATGAGTTTGAGCTTGGTCACTTTGATGTAGAGGAGACCACATCGGGAGCAACGGATTCAATAAATCAGGTTAGAGGAAATGCAGACGAATCTCTGCCGGACTTGCAATGATTCTTTGAGGCCTTGGAAAGAGGTAAGAAAGGTTTGAAGGCAGGTTTTGCACTTCCTGCCGCCGCAGGGAAAAGTGGAAGAAAGGTTGGTGCTAAGTGTGGACCTCACAAGGTGTTGAGGTGGGAAAAGTTCCTGCGGAAAGTGAACAGGCATGGAGAGGGAAATATCATTTTGGTGGTGGGGTCAGACTGCAGGAAAAGGAGGAAGAGGAGGATGCACTGGATTTGGAGATTAGTGGGGTGGAATGTGAGGACCAGGAGCACTCTAAGAAGTAGGCATGCGAATACCATCAACTTTCCGAAGACCTCATCTCCCAACTCCAATAAATTCCATCTTCCTGGACACCTCGTCCAGGCCTCTGACCCTCCATGGCCTCTTCATTTTCAACTGACGTCGGAACTTCAACCACCTCAATCTCTCCATCCCTCCTTACCCACTCCAACCTTGCAACATGCAACCCTCCGCTTCAACCCCAACCTCACCATCAAACCAGCAAATAAGGGAGGCACTGTGGTAGTTTGGCGCACTCACCTCCACCTCGTAGAGGCTACACACCAACTCGCTGACACCTCCTTCTATACAGTCCCCTCAGTCACAACCTGACCTTGGCAAATTGTTGGAGGGAATCCTGAAGGACAGGATTTACATGTATTTGGAAAGGTAAAGACTGATTAGGAATACTCAACATGGCTTTGTGTGTGGGAAATCATGTCTCATGAATTTGAGTTTTTCAAACAGGTTTGATGAGGGCAGAGTGATGGATATAATCTACCTGGACTTCAGTAAGGCATTCGACAAGGCTCCTCAGGGGAGACTGGTTAGCAAGGTTAGATCACATGGAATATGGGGCGAACTAACCATTTGGATACAAAATTAGCTTGAACGTCGAAGACAGAGGATGGTGGTGGAGGGTTATTTTTCAGACTGGACACCTGTGACCAGTGGTGTGCCACAAGGATTGGTGTTGGTTCCACAGCTTTCAGTCATTTATATAAATTATTTGGATGTGAACATTGGCGGTATGGTGAGTAAGTTTGCAGATTACATCAAAATTGAAGGCGTAGTGGACAGCGAAGAAAGTTATCTCAGAGTACAAAGGGATAAGCAGTGGTATATGGAGTTTAATTTAGGTAAATGTGAGGTGATGCATTTTGGAAAGGTAAATCTGCGCAGGATTTTCACACTTAATGAAAAGGTCCTGGGGAGTGTTACTGAACAAAGAGACCAAGGAGTGTAGATTTATAGTTCCTTGAAAGTGGAGTCACAGGTAGATAGGTCAGTGAAGACAACGTTGGGTATGTTTGCATTTATTGGTCAGCGCATTGAGTACACGAGTTAGGAGTTCATACTGTGGCTGTACAGAATATTGGTTATGCCACTTTTGGATTACTGCATGTAATTTGTCAAAAGGTGCGAAGGAGGAGCAGAGGACTGCTGGGAAGGTGAATAAAAAATAAATTTTTTGAACAGAGCGGCGAGAAGAGAGGGCAGAGAGAAACGAGGGCTGCTGGGAAGTTTTTAAGTGGGTGAGAGCACCTAACTTCAGCTCCTCAAAAACTGAGTTAGGGAACTAGAGCTGGATGAACTTCGGCTGAACTCATCTGGGAGGCTGAGGGAGAAATCAAAAGGATGTACAGGGAGGTGGTCACTTCTCAGACACAGTGTAAGGACAGCTGGGTTACAGTCAAGGGGAGGAAAGGGAACCAACAGATAGGACAGGGTTCCCTTGTGGTCGTTCCCCTCAGCAATAAGTAAACCATTTTGGATACTGCTGGTGGGAATAGCCTACCGGGGGGGAGCCATAGTTGTCAGGTCTCTGGCACTGAGGCTTAGAGGGAAAGGGGGGAGAATAGAAAAGCGCTAGTGGTAGGGGACTCAATAGTTAGACGGACTGACAGGAGATTTTGTGGTCAGGAACGGGACTCGTGGAAAATATGTTGCCTCCCTGGTGCGGGACGTCGCCGACCGGGTTTGTAGGATTCTGAAGGGGGAGAATGAGCAACCTGAAATCGTGGCATATATTGGCAACAATGATATTGCCAGGAAAGGGATTAAGGATCTGAAAAGTGTCCACAGAAAGCTAGGTTGGAAGCTGAAGAGCAGGACGAGTAGAGTAGTGATCTTGGGTTTGCTTAATGTACCACGAGGTAGTGAGATGAGGAACAGTCAGCGAATGCAACTTAACACGTGGCTGCGAGGCTGGTGCAGGAGGGAGGGCTTCAGTAAACTAGACCATTGGGGTGCGTTCTGGGGATGGTGGGACCTGTACATGAAGGACAGGTTGCTCCTGAACTGGAGGGACGCAAAATGTACTGGGTGGGAGATTTGCTTGTGTGGTTTGGGAGGCTTAAACTAGTTTGGTGAGGGGGTGGCAATCAAAGCTACATATCTGAGGGGAGGGGGGGGGGGTGGTGGGGGCAGTTGTAGATGGGTAGTGACCGGATGTAGTGAATTTATTGGGAAGGTTTCTCATGTGATAAAACAAAGGGGTCGGTTAAAGTGTATCTGCTTTACCGCAAGGAGTGTCAGAAATAGGAGTGATGAACTTGGAGCATAGTTCAGTACTTGGGGCTACAATGTTGTGGCCATAACGGAGACATGGATTACACAGGGGCAGGGCTGGTTGCCAGATGTTTCAGGGTTTAGAACATTTAAAAAGAACAGGAAGGGTGGAAAAAGAGGAGGGGATGTAGCATTGCTAATCAGAGAGTGCATCACAGCTACAGAAAAGAAGGTTGTTGAGGAAGGTTCGTCGACTGAGTCAGTATGGGTGGAAGTTAGGAACAGCAAGGGAGCAGCCACCTCACTGGCAGTTTTCTGCAGACCTGCGAATAGTACTAGAGAGACTGAAGAACTCATAGGCAGGCAGATTTTGGAAAAATGCAGATGTAGCAGAGATGTTGTCATGGGTGATTTCAACTTTCCCACTATCAACTGTAACTTCCTCAGTGCAGATGGTTTGGATGGAGCCGTTTTTGTCAGGTGTGTTCAGGAGGGTTTCCTTACTCAGTATGTAGACAGGCCGACAATTGGAGAGGCCATTTTGGATTTGGTGCTCAGCAATGAGCCAAGACAGGTGTCAGATCTCATGGTGGGAGAACACTTTGGTGACAGTGACCACAACTGCCTCACATTTACCATACATAGCCTTGGAGAGGGAAAGGAGCAGTTACCAAGGGAAGATATTTAATTGGAAAAAAGGAAATTATGACACTATCAGACAGGAGTTGCGAAGTAGAGATTGGGAGCAATTGTTCCACAGAAAAGGCACAGCAGACATGTGCAGACTGTTTCAGGAGCAGTTGTTGCGAGTGATGCACAAATTTGTTCCTCTGAGACAGGTAAAAAGGGGTAAGTTAAGGAGCATTGGATGACGAGAACAGAGGAGCTTCTCATCAAAAGGAAGAAGGCAGCTTACATAAGGTGGAGGAAGCAAGAATCTAGCACAGCTTTAGAGGATTACAGGCTTGCTACAAAGGAGCTCAGAAATGGACTGAGGAAAGCCAGGAGGGGGCATGAAAAAGGCTTGGCAGGAAGGATTAGGGAGAACCCAAAGGCATTTTACTCATACGTGAGGAATAAGAGAATGATCAGGGAGAAGGTACGGCCGATCAGGGATAACATAGGCAACTTGCACGTGGAATCTGAACAGATTGGGGAAGCCCTAAATGAGTTTTTTTGCTTTGCTTTTCACTAAGAGACCTTGTTGTAAATGAGAACTTTGAGGAGCTGGGATACAAACTTGACCAGATCAAGACTGATTCAGTTGATGTGCTTGAAATTTTGGCAAACATTAAGATTGATAAGTCCCCAGGGCCAGACCAGATTTTTCCTAGGTTGCTCTGGGAAGTGAGAAAGGAGTTGGTAAGCTACTGGCAAAGACCTTTGCTCCCTCACTCTCCACAGGAGTCGTACCGGAGGATTGGAGAGAGGCGAATGTTGTCCCTCTTTCAAAGAAAGGTAATAGGGAAATCCCTGGCAATTACAGACCAGTCAGTCTTACATCTGTAGTCAGCAGATTTTGGAAAGAATTCGGAGGGATAGGATTTATGATTATTTGGAAAAGCATAGCGTGATTAAAAGCAGTCAGCATGGCTTTGTGATGGGCAGGTACTGCCTCACAAATCTTATTGAGTTCTTTGAGGAGGTGACAAGACAGATCGGTGAAGGTCAAGCAGTGGATGTGGTGTATACGGACTTCAGCAAGGCATTTCATAATGTTCCCCATGGTAGGCTCATTCATAAAGTCAGGAAATATGGAACACAGAGAGACTTGGCTGTCTGGATTCAGAATTAGTTGGCTGACAGAAGACAGAGAGTGGTTGTAGCTGGAAAGTATTCTGCCTGGAGGTCAGTGTTGAGTGACCGCAGGGCTCTGTTCTTGGGCCTCTGCTCCTTGTAGTTTTTATAATGACTTGGATGAGGAGGGTGAGGGGCGGGTTGGTAAATTTGCAGATGACAGAAAGGTTGGAGGTGCCATTCATAGCACTGAGGGCTACTGCAGGCTGCAGCGCGACCTAGACAGGATGCAGAGCTGGGCTGAGAAATGGCAGATGGAGTTCAACCTGGATAAATGCAAAGTGATGAATTTTGGAAGGTCGAACTCGAATGCTGAATATAGGATTAAAGACAGGATTCTTGGGCAGTGTGGAGGAACAGAGGGATCTTGGCGATCAAGTATATAGATCCCTCAAACTTGCCACCCAAGTGGATAGGGTTGTTAACAAAACATAGGGTATTTTGGCTTTTGTTAACAGGGGGATCAAGTTTAAGAGCCACGAGGTTTGGCTGCAGCTCTACAAGTCCCTGGTGAGACCACACTTGGAATATTGTGTCCAGTTCTGCTCGCCCTACTATCGGAAAGACAGAGGCTTTGGAGAGGGTGCAAAGAAGGTTTACCAGGATGCTGCCTGGACTGGAGGGCTTGCCTTATGAAAAGATGTTGACAAAGTTCAGACTTTTCTCTCTGGAGAGAAGAAGAAAGAGAAGTGACCTGATCGAGGTATACAAGGTAATGAGGGGCATGGATAGAGTCAATAGTCAGAGACCATTCCCCAGTGCAGAATTGACTGGCACAAGGGATCAGAGTTTTAAGATATTGGGAGAAAGGTATAGAGGGGACGTCAGAGGTAGGTTCTTTACGCAGAGAGTTGTGAATGCATGGAATGCATTGCCAGTGGTGGCGGTGGTGGAAGCAAAGTCATTAGGTTCATTTAAGTGACTGCTGGACATGCACATGGACAGCAGTGAATTGAGGGGTGCGTAGGTTATTTTATTTTACAATTAGGATTAATCCTTGGCACAACATCATGGGCCAAAGGGCCTGCTCTGTGCTGTACTTTCCTATGTTCTAATTCTGGTTTCGCTCCTATAGGGAGGATGGTGTGAAACTTGAAAGGTTTCAGAAAAGATTTAGAAGGATGTTGCCAGAGTTGGATGGTTTGAGCCGTAGGGAGAGGCTGAATATGCTCAGGCTATTTTCCTTGGAGTGTCAGACACTGAGGGGTGGCCTTACAGAGATTTATAAAATCATGAAGGGCATGGATAGGGTAAACAGGGAAGGTCTTTTCTCTGGGGTGGGGGAGTACAAAACTAGAAGGCATAGATTTAAGGTGAGAGGCAAGATTTAAAAGGGATCTAAGGGGCAGCCTTTTCACGCAGAAAGTGGTGTATGTACGGAATGAGCTGCCAGAGGAAATGGTGGAGGTTGGTACAATTACAACATTTTCAAGGACATCTGGATGGGTATATGAATAGCAAATGTTTTAAGGTATATGGGCCAAATGCTGGCAAATGGGACTAGATTTATTTAGGATATCTGGTCGGCATGGACAAGTTGGACCAAAGGGTCTGTTTCTGTGCTGTATATATCTATGGCTCTATAACAGTCCAGTGACAAATACCATTAGACAATTGCCTCCCCTGCAAAGTGTTTTAATATGAAAGTGTTTCAATTTCTCACCAGTCCCTGAGCAAACCAGCTGCTCCAGAAATTCTCATTAGAAGTATTAGATTATTCTGTATTGATGGCCCATAATTCTGGCTTTTCCCCCAACAAGTCCTTGCTAATTTTAAAGGTCTCTATCAAGTCTTCTTTCATCCAAAGAAAAGACATTCAACCAGTTCAATGTTGCCTGATAATAGCTAAAATTTGGCATCTTTTTTGGAAATCCTTTTTACAACTTCTCCAGTGAAGGCTAAACCTTGGAAGACTATTGCAGACTTGATATATCACAATAAGGCTTTAAAGCAATTCTCTGCTTGCAAGGAAAATGTGTTAGATGTAGTTCACACTGTAATTTCTCAATAAAATTGTTTTGCTAGTTTTATTTTAGAATGGTACATTAAGCTAATAATGTACCCATAATCCCAGGAGATCCACTGCAAAGAAAACTGCTTGCACTTTATGAACAATTAGTCAGCACACAAAATGTATGCGACATTCATCTTCTTGAGGATGTGACTGTAATTGACTAACCTGTAACTGCTTCCATCATACTTTAATGATATAGCTGTTACAAGAAAAGCATAGAAAATGGTGAGATCAATAAAATACAGAATGATCAACTTCTATGAAGGACAAGCTTCAAAGAAATGTAATTCTCACATTTTAGTCTAATATTAATTGGATGGATATTACTATTCTAGCATTTAATTTCATTTGGTTGATGACAGGGACAACATAATTAATTTATTTGAGTAAATCGGTGTGTGTGCGTGTTCATAGATTCTTAAAGGCAGTAGGACAGGTCAATAAGGTGGTTAAGTACACATTTGGGATACTTGTCTTTATTTGTCAAGGTACTGAATTTCAGAGCAAGGAGGTTATGATGGGGCGATGTGCAATATTAGATAGGTCAAAGCTGGAGTGCTATGTGCAGTTCTGGTTGCCACATTATAGAAGGGATATGATTGCACAAGAAAGGTTGCAGAAGAGATTCACCAGGATATTGCCTGAGGTGGAGTGATTGAGGTATGAGAACAGACCAGAGAGACTGGGGTTATTTTCCTTAGGGCAGTAAAGGCTGATAGCAGATCTGATTAGGCTAGATAGAAAGAAATATTTCCTCGAAGAAGAGGTCAATAACCAGGGGGTTCATTTACAAATTAAGAAGCAGGAGGTTTAGAAGGGATTTGAGGACAAATACTTTATCCATAAGATACCTGGAACTCACTGCCTGAAGACATTTAAGAACTATTTCGATGAACATTTGAAATGCCATAGCATGAAAGACTATGGGCCAAGTGCTAGAAAATTGGGGTTGGAATATATGGATGTTTGATGACTGGTACAGATACAATAGGCTAAATGGCCTCTTTCTGTGCTGTAAAACATTTTCACTCCCTCTAACTCTGTGTGTTAATCTTTCAATCAGAATACAAGATACATAACAATTTTCAAAACATATATTTGTACTTACAACACATGAGTATCACTATTCCGACTAAGTAGATTTTTACATACAAAGAACTATTGTGGCATTGAGACAGACAGTTGAACCAAATAGCCTTTTTTACCTCTCTTTTTGCAGTACAATAAAACTAAAATGTTCAACTACCCTCAACATTGACCCCAATGGTTCCTAACCCGACTTTTGAAAAATCAATTCCAGACTACACAAATGGTCAATTTCAGACACTGTTTGTATCTTAAACAAAGGACCTAGCAATTTATTAGCAGAGCAATAGTAACTTTAGCAGAGCAAGAATTAAACAAAATAATCTAATTGGTCTATGTTTTAAACACAAAAACCTTGGTTTTCAGCTCCATTCACACAAAAGACAAACACAAAGAATAAATAAAAGAAAATAACAAAATGGCCAGATAATTGTTTTTTACAATGTGTCACTCATAGGCATTGATGATGGTTTCTTGATTGGTTTCCTGAAGATGTTGATCAGGATCATTTTCACAGTTCACCCATATAAAAGCAATAATACTTACATTGTTTTCAATTCTCTGAGCTTTCAGGAGCTGCTCTTGGTGGGTTAGGCAAGGAGCTTTCAAATCGTCAGGTTGTAACATCAACAACTTGACTTTTTTTTTCCCCCCCCACAGTAAATGCAGTCCAAAACCCAGTTCAAACTCTAAATCCTCCTTGACAAACTGATCATCTCCTCCATGAGATCCCAATCACTATTCAACATCTGCCATCTAATTGAGCATAAGGCCTTTCCCAGACTTGCTAGAATCAATTGCAGTGTACTGACCTTGTTAACAGCGTCGGCTACATATTTAAACAGTGTTCTCCCCAATAATGAAGCATCTATGAAACCTTTTGATCAGGAGCCAACCTACAATTAACATCCATAGCCTGGCTTCACAAATAAACAAAAGCTTGTTTAGTCTATTTTCTTTTTGAAACACAATCCATTATCCACAGTCCAGAACTCATCATTAGTTCACAGTTCTCAGTTCCAAACCAAAATTGATAAAATCTGTGAGAGATCTAACACAAGGAGCAGGAATAGGCATTCAGCCCCTCAAGCCTGGTCCACAATTTAACAAAATCATAGCTAATCTACTAATCCTACTGCTGATGACTTTTCATCTCCTTGTTTATCAAGAATTTTTTCACTTCTGCCTTAAAAATGTTTAAAGATTTTACAGCTGTGTATAAATGGTTTAGCATTGAAACTTTAAGCATGTAACAGATTTACTCATGAGTTTTGTATGGTTATTTTCAGCTTTAATTTGCTTTAGGTAACAACAATAATTATGGAGTAACATATGATTCTTCATTAAAGGATTTGGGCGGCACGGTGGCACAGTGGTTAGCACTGCTGCCCCACAGCGCCAGAGACCCGGGTTCAATTCCCGCATCAGGCGACTGACTGTGTGGAGTTTGCACATTCTCCCCGTGTCTGCGTGGGTTTCCTCCAGGTGCTCCGGTTTCCTCCCACAGTCCAAAGATGTGCAGGGCAGGTGAATTGGCCATGCTAAATTGCCCGTAGTGTTAGGTAAGGGGTAGATGGAGGGGTATGGGTGGGTTGCGCTTCGGCGGGGCGGTGTGGACTTGTTGGGCCGAAGGGCCTGTTTCCACATTGTAAGTAATCTAATCTAATCTACTTAGATGTACTGACTGGGACTTCTGGAAAGAATCAAATTACTCAGTAGTAGTTTAAGCAGTTTCTTAAATTATTCACTGGGGCCATGTTATCCTATTAAAGATCTGAGGTGTTGGTAAGCTAAGAGGCACAAGCTGTTACAAAACAATGACCTAACAAAGTCAGAAATTGCTGGAAAAATTCAGCAGGTCCACAAGGCTTTATGGAGATAAAGCGGATGTTTTGGGTTCATTGATCTTTCTTCAGAACAGGTGCTGCCAGATCTGCTCTTTCCAGAAATTTCTGACTTTGTTTTCCAGCATCTGCATTCTTTGGTCTTTTTGACCTAACAAAGTGATTGGTATGTTAAAGAATGACTCAGGAGTGAGTAGGAAGTGACATTCTCTTTGACAGTCAATCAAAAATTGGGCAAGATTTACTTTGAAATGCTCATAAGCTCGAAAGAGTTCAGTATGATCATGCACAGGTTTATCTAGTAAGTGTTAATGAGAGGAAATTCCTATTGGATTAGTACATAAAAAAAGGAAGTCTGAAGATTGATAGACAACTTCAGTCAAGATAACAGAACCAGATCCAGTCAACCATTATTGCAGTCATAGAGATCTAGAGTACAATTAAAGGTCCTTCAATCCATTGAATCTTCACCAGTCAAAAACAACTACCGAACTATTCTAATTACTGTTTCCATCACTTGGCTGATGGTTTTGTATACCATGGCATTGCAAGTATATATCTAAATAGTACTTAAATATAAGGAGATTTCTGCCTCTACCACCCTTACAGGTACTGACTTCCAGATTCCCACCTCCCTCTAGGTGAAAAAAAAATCCTCACTTCCCCTCGAAGTCTCCTGCTCCTTATCTTAAATCTATGCCTCTGGTCACTGATCCCTCCACCAAGGGGATATATTTCTTGCTGTCTACCCTCTTCATTCACCTCATAATTTTTTCCATTTCAATCGTGCCCCCTCCCTCAGTCTTCTCTGTTTCAAGGAAAACAACCTGCTCAATTGCTCTTCACAACTAAAGCTCTCCAGCTTAGGCAACATTCTGGTAGATCTCCTCCACATCCTCGCCAATGCAATCAAATTGCTCCTAATAACGTGGATGCCAGAACAGCACACAATACTCTGGCTGTGTTCTAACCATCTTTTTATATATTGCCAGCATATATTGCCTGCTCTTAAACTCTGTGCCTCAGATCACCAAGGAAAGTATCCCATATGCCTACAGATGTTGTGGAGGGGGGTCACCAGACCCGAAACATTAACTCTGATTTCTCTCCACAGATGCTGCCAGGCCTGCTGAGTTTTTCAAGCAATTTCTGTTTTTGTCCTGATTTCCAGCATCCATAGTTCTTTGGTTTTTTTGCCACTTGAACTACTTTATCTACCTGTCCTATTCCCTGAAGGGGCTGGTAGACAAACAGGATCCTCATGTTTCTCAGGATCCTACTGTTCATCATGTATTCCTTTACCTGATCTGTGCTGCACAAGTGCATTACCTTGCAAATATCTGGATTGAATTCCATTTGCCATAGATTAGCTCAACTATAACCTCCTGTAATCTAAGGCTATCCTCCTCACTGTTTACCAATTTTCGCATAATCCATGAATTTACTGATTAACCCTCCTTCATCAAGAGTAAATTATTTATATATACCAGAAGCTGCAGGGCCTGAACCCCAATCCCTGCAGAACCCCACTGGACACAGGCTTCCAGTTATAAAAAGGCACACTCAACCATCACCCTCTGCTTCCTGTCACTCAGCCAATTTTGTATCCAATTTGCCATATTGCCTTGGATCTCATGGGCTCTTACCTTTGCTATCAGTCTCCCAAGCAAGACTTTATCAAAAGTTTTCCAAGTAGACTATATCAAATGTATTGTCCTCACCTACACATTTGGTTAACTCTTCGAAAAATTCTAATTGCTAAGACATGACCTCTGCATTCTTTTCAGACTACAGGTTAATGTTTACAAGGTTAATGATTTAATGACCGAGTTCTCTTTATTACAAAGTTACATTTCAATGAACCCTCCTTCCATATCTTAAAAGGAAGTCAATACTATCACAACACAACTCAGGCTGCATTTACTTCTACTCTATAACCCATGACCATGAAAAAACTTAATTGGCAACCTTTAACACAGTATCTACACCCTAAACTGGATTTCATAGGCCCAAAGTCAACAGGAATGAGATAACTTGCTCCATTCCTACCTCAACACATGCAAATTATGATATATAGATGTGGCCTAGAAATCTGATTGGTGGAACAGAAGGGAATCAATGATAGCATCAACCTCCATCAAGCCACAAGATGGGTTACAGTACATTCTTAAGCAGTGGCAGAAATATAATTGATTACCTTTTTGAAAGAGAGGCAGTTCAGTATAATTGAAACTT
Source organism: Chiloscyllium punctatum (assembly GCF_047496795.1). NCBI lineage: Eukaryota > Metazoa > Chordata > Chondrichthyes > Orectolobiformes > Hemiscylliidae > Chiloscyllium > Chiloscyllium punctatum. Next base: position 51,840,716 of record NC_092779.1, on the reverse strand, counting down.
TCAACTCTTCTCAAGTCTACAAACCATAAAAGGTTCGAGGTTTCAGTCCTACCAGAAGCATAAAATACAATCCAACTGTTGATCTTCTGCACCCATTAAGTTCCCTTGCACGTATCCTGGTGCAGCACTGACAGAAATAAACTTCGTCAGGCAGATTCTGCTGTGAAGCTACTTTGTAAAGCTGAATATTACCAGTTCAAAGAGCAGAATGAATATATGGTAAAGGCAGAGTAGCAAAGTTCCAAACTAAACTTCCGATATGAATTTTATCAAGGGTTGTTCTGTATGTGAAGAATGGAAACCACAGCAGCAGTGGGATGCCCTGTGATCAATATCATCGTTATGACTGCAGTGACAATTTTATACCAGAGTAAAAGATGGCAAAACGAATAGGGTTTCAGTGTCCCTGTCAAGTACGAGTAGAACTCAAATGTTGAAATATCTATTCTAAGAGTCAGATATTTGTGACTGGAACATACTAACATTTATTGGTTACAAATTTCACTGTACTAAGTGTTAACAATGATTTATTTGAAAGGGCAAGGTGGTGGTGGAAAGAATAAAAAAACTATTTTTACAATTAGTTAAATTAGTTGATGGTTTATGGAAGCTGGAGCGACATAAACTGATAAGGTCTTTTTGATAATCTGTGTCAATCATTCTTTGCATTTTAGGAAATATCCTATGTGAAGAGTAGAAAAATATTAAGTGCACAGTATGTTTCAGTTGCACATTCAGAATAAATACGCCTCTGCTTTTATGACAGCTACATATAAAGGTCAAATTTGTGTTTTCATTAATTTTCCCATATCTCCATTCACCTCAATTATCTAATTGAGGATTAACCCATTAATAGGTAACAGTGCCAACGGCAGTCCTTTCCGAACCTCTAACCCAACAAAATTCAAGGAAGCAATAATTCCAATTGGGTACCACACATTGGCATCCCACGGATTAAGGAATCCATTGGTTCCCGCATTCCCTCCTCGTGTATATTATTCAGTGATGTGTTGTCTTCGGCAACCAAACCAAAACAGAACATGAAAAAGTTATTCAAAGTTTGGTAGAAGATTTGTAGCTCGGGTGCTCGTTGTTGTGGTTCTGTTCGCCGAGCTGGGAATTTGTCTTGCAAACGTTTCGTCCCCTGTCTAGGTGACATCCTCAGTGCTTGGGAGCCTCCTGTGAAGCGCTTCTGTGCTGTTTTCTCCGGTATTTATAGTGGCCTGTCTCTGCAGCTTCCGGTTGTCATGGCACTCATCCACAGACTCAATCAACAAACACATCGACCTGAACCCAATATACCGGCCACTGCAGTGGACAGCTCGAACTGACAACCGGAAGCGGCAGAGACAGGCCACTATAAATACCGGAGAAAACAGCACAGCAGCACTTCACAGGAGGCTCCCAAGCACTGAGGATGTCACCTAGACAGGGGACGAAACGTTTGCAAGACAAATTCCCAGCTCGGCGAACAGAACCACAACAATGAAAAAGTTATATTGTCAATATAAACTGCAAGTATACACTTAAGGAATGCAAGCTGTAGCAACTGACTCATAGCTGGACTTTCTAACAAAACTCTGAGATAGAATGCCACATTTTTCAAAGGAGCAGCATTGCTGATTCTATCCATTACAGTGGAACCTAACAAAGATACTTATATCATTGTCCCTTGAACGATTATCAAATTAAACCAAAATTTTTAGAAAACAGTTCCTCACAAAATGAAAACATTTATCTGAAATCATTGTTTACTCAGAGTCTAAGAATTAGTTCAAAATAAAATTAGTTGGTTGCTTTGAAAAGTGCGATAAATGCTTTGGGAACTGGCAGGGGAGGGAAATTAGATAAGACCGTTTTATGTTGTAAAACACTGTACATACAGAAAACGCCAGGTCCAATTCAATGTTCTGTGCTAAAAATGAGAGGTATTTTGAGATATTTCAAAATTTCAACATGAAAGTCAGATTATAACAGGTATATTTTCCTCTGGCTTCAAAAGTGAATCTAAAAAGTGTATAGTGATTTAAGCTCATGCTAGTTTTTTTAAAAAAAACTGTTAGAAAAACATAAATCATTTCTTACATTAGCAACTGAAGATGAATATGCTAGCAATTTTGCTTTCCACGAGAAGAAGAGAAATGCACAAACAACAGTACTGAATATTACATATAGTAATGAAAAATATTCCGCTGCATTTTTATTCTTAAATGCTCCTTTAACGCTGTAACCATTGTTGGGATGGGCTCAATTTAATCAAATTGAAAAGAGAGTTCATGTTCTCTGTTAATAGGAATGTTAGCACAGGTTAAAATCTGCTTCCTGCACAACAGCAACATGAAAGAAAGATGACAAGTCTGTGAAAACAAAAGGACTTAGTCACTAAACTCAGGAAAGGCCAACCCTGAAATGGCTCATTTATACAGAAGACATGCTAGAAAAGTCGATCAGAAAGGAACTCAACTAGAAGTTGGGTGCAACCTAAGGGGGAGACAATGGTAATACAGGTTACAAAAAGTAATCAAGAAACTTTCTGCTAGAGACTTACCACAAATAAAACAACAGAGGTTGTTTTTCATTTAAAAATGAGAACAATTTAGTCTGCAGACCACCGGCTCCAGGCTATGCATTTATCAGCCTGTTGCTCGTTTTTATAGCTTATGGATGTATTTTGCACTCATGCTGCACATGACAATATGCACCATCATGGGAAAACTACATTACTTAACTTCAACTTGAGATTCTGCAAAGCTGAGTGTTGTGCTGCATTAGAATAAAACAAAGACTTACATTTTTTGCAGGTCAACTTAAAGGGTATTCTAAGGCTACTAACAACAACTTTCCTTACCTCCAGATGTTCTAAAATATATGGAGGATTGGTCATACCAAGCCTCAGCATTGCTCCCTCAGGAATTACTTCCACCAGTTTCCAAAGCAGTGTTGGAAGGTCTGTCCCAATGTCTCTTCCATATGCCCCTGTGTCTTCACTAGTCAGCCATATTTCACAGACACCTTCTGAGGGGACAGAAGGAAAAAAATTGTAAAATCTTAAGCACTCTGCTTTCTATATTCATCAACAAAAGTGTAATTTAGTATTTGTTGATATCTATCACCTCGGTGCACTTGATGTGGAGATGCCAGAGTTGGACTGGTGTGGATAAGGTCAAAAATCAAACGACTCCAGGTTATAGTCCAACAGGTTTATTTGAAATTGCAAGCTTCCAGAGCTCCACTTCTTCCTCAGGAATGGCATGACAGGGATGTCTAAGACACAGTATTTATAAGCAACAAGTTAACAATTTTAAATCTAGTTGCCCTTGTTGAATCTTTTAATGAGTTTGTAGATAGAATGCTGATTAAAATTCAAAATCGAGATTCCTTTCAAGTCTTTGCCCTGAGATAATTAAAGGTTTTATCAACATGCAAGAGGTGATATCTCAGGTTAGACAATGCACTGTACGAGTGCGACAAAATTCTATGTTTTAAGCAGAGGTCTGGTTTCAATTTTTTTGACAGGAACGAATCGTGAATGAAATAATTCCCCCCAGCGTGTGTGCGTGCATCTGTGTGTACACGCATGAGCGCGTGTGTGTGCACATGAGAGAGAGTATGTGTATGTGCATGAAAGAGTGTGTGCGCACATGTGTATTTGAGAGAGTGTGCCTGTGTATGGGAGAGGGTCTGTAGAATTGTGCGCACGAGAGTCTGTGTGAGAGAGTCAGTGTCTGGGAGTATATAGTCTGGCAGGTTACCCGTAGTGTGACATGAACCCAAAATCACACTTGAGACCGTCCTCATGGGTAGGGAATTTAGCTATCAGCCACTGCTCAGTGATTTTGCATTGTCACTTGTTGTGTGGTGTCCACTCATCCGTTATCTGCAAGTGTCTGCAAGGTCTCACAAAGGTACCATGCTTCAGGGCAACCTTGCCTACATCGTATAAGACAGGCAACACTGACTGAGTCACCAGTACTGCTGTGTACGTAGAGGGTGGTGTACCCATGTGTGATGGTAGTATCCATGTAGATGATCAAATATCTTCTGCAGAGGTTGCCAGGTCAGGTCTGTGTGGCATTATGGTCGATTGTCCTGAAGGTTCGGCAGTTTGCTACACACACACACACACACACACACACACTCAAAAATACGCCCACACAAATTCTCTTGCAAACGCACACACATACCTCCACTCGTGCAAATGGGCATACATGCCCCCTTCTCTTGCAAATGCGCGCACACACACATTCCCTCTCTCAAATGCGCGCACACCCACACTTTCAAAAAGACAAACACACACCCTCTCTCAAATCCACACAAAAATCCCCCTCTTTCAAATCCATATACACACCCCTCTCAATTCCACACCCAAACACCTGCACCCTCCCCTCTCACACACAGTCCCTCCTCCCTTTCATGCATACAAACACAAACACAATCCCCTCCCTATCTGTCACACATATACACACACACAGACAATCCCCTCCCTATCTGTCTCACACACAATCCCCTCCCTATCTCTCTGTCACACACATAATCCCCTGTCTCTCAATCACACACACACACACACATATGCCCTCTCTATCTCTGTTTCACAAGCACACACAAACCCCTCTCTGTCTCTGTCATGCACACACACAATCCCTCTATCTCTCTGTCAAACACACAAAAGCACAATCCCTCTCTATCTCTATCACACACACAATCCCCTCTCTGTCTCTCACACACAATACTCTATCTTTCTGTCACACACACACACAATCCCCTCTATCTCTCCATCACACACACAAACACACTATCCCCTCTCCATCTGTCTCACACATACACACACACAATCCCCCCGCTCTCACACACATTGCCCTCTCTGTCTCACACACGCATGCACTATCCCCCTCTTCGTCTCTCTGTCACATACACAAACACAATCCCCTCTTCATCTGCCACACACACACATTGCCCTCCCTCTCTGTCTCGCGCGCGCACACACACACACACTCAATCCCCTCTCCATCTGTGTCTCACACATATAGCTCTCTCTCTCATGTGCGCAAACACACAATCCCCTCTCTATTCTGTCTCACACGCACAATCCCCTCTCTATGGCTGTCTCACACACACAAAATCCCCATTCCATCTCACCCCCACACACATATGCATAATCCCCTCTCTAGTTCTCTCCCAAACGCACTCTCAAACCATTCACACACAATCCCCCCCTCACAAACACAACCCCCTCTTCTCTCTCCCACACACACAAAACATCCCCCTCTCGCTCTCTCACAAAGACACACACCCCCTCTCCCTCACACACACACACCCCCAGCCCTCTCTCTCTCATAGACATACACACCCGCCTCTCACACACACAACCAACCCCCTCCCTCTCATACACAAAACCACCTCCTCTCTCTCCCTCTCTCTCTCATACACACACACACACACACACACACACACCACACACAACCTCCCCCTGTATCATACACACACATAACCACCCCCTTTGACACACACAAACATACACAACTACCTTCTCTCTCTCACA